>NW_005187485.1:242916-280233 GCF_000239375.1 Pundamilia nyererei | reverse complement strand
CACACACACACACACACACACACACACACACACACACACACACACACACACACACACACACACAAAATCAGGCCCAACTACACCTCTGCCAACAGATGGGTTTATGGCTTTGTTGAGGTGGAGTTTGCAATCCTGCCCGTCCCATTTTCAGAAAATCCACTTTAATTAACATATCAGAGCTCCAAACGAGGCTAAACCTCTTCTCTGCAAACTGTAATCAGCCCAGTTTGAACTGACCAACCATAGAGCGTACATGATAAGGCTTGCCAACTGAAACACAAGGATAATCCAGTTATACCTGCTTATACAGCAGACAGCTAAAGGCACTGATCTGACAGCCGCTCTCTGAAGTGCCATAGCTTGCATTTTGATTTAAGCAAAGTGTTCTGATTCACTTATGTCATGTGGTTCAATCTGATAGGATTCACATAGTCATTTCAGCCACAGTACCTGCAATGTGCTCAAGCTGCTGTTTCATAATAACATAATATGGACTGCTTGTGGCTTACAGAGTGGTTTTTTTCTTTATTACTCTTTAGACATCTATGACTTAGTTTCTACCTATGCAGCTTCCAAGTTGTTGTGAGTCACTATGCCCTAATTATCTAACCCATCACCACACCCAAATCTACAATACAACCCTCACAAAATCTGTTTTCTTTCTGCCAAAACATTCCATCACTTGCTATACTGTCCTCCTTCTGACGATCTATTTTGATCTGACAGGAGCAGTGACTGTGGTTCCCTCCACCTACAGACTCACAACCCCCAGAGGACCCCCAAGGAAAGTTGAATGGGCCAACAGATGGGCGCTATTGTGGGAGGGAAGGTTTGGGACAGACTGTGACATCAGTGCCACAGAAGACATGGGGAGTTGTGAGAGCTGTGCACATGCATGTGCACGTGCGTCTGTGCACGTGTATACGAAGAGTACATTTGTTTATGTCTGTGTGCAAGTATGCATTGTGTGTTCATGCACTTGCGCCTTTGTGGTTGTTTGCTGGGGGTGGGATGGAGGGGCACGCTGGTGTAACACAAGATGTTTGAAATCTGTTGGCCTGACAGCATGTCACAAGACTTCTTGGTTAATAGAGTCTCCAGGAATGTCCTCTCCTGCAGCTTTAATGAACCCCAAGCCAAAAGGCCTAATGAAGCGTGTTCCGTTTGCCAAAACAGTCCCTCAGCTTGACCTCCCCTGACCTGCACTACTCCCGTGCCACTTGAGGGTGGGTCTCCATAGTAACTGGCCTAAAGAGTCTACTGGGGCAAAGTTGTCAAAGGGACAAAGGATGGTGCTAGGTTATAGAAATGCAAATAGTTAAGACACGAGACATCCACACATGTGCCTGGATTTGCGGCTTGCCCTAATATGATATTTTAGATGTTTCACATTGCCACTTCTTTGTTATCCCGCAGGGCCATTAAGCAAAACTTTGCTGATTTCTAGCCAAGAAAACATTTTTCTTAACAAGCTCTTCTGCCTCATCAGCATCCAAAAAGGTATACGTAATCACACAAACACAACTGCGTGCACACACACACAAGCTGGTCATCATTGCATTCTTTGTTCAAGCCAAGCAAGAGCCTTATTATTAAATAAGTAAAGACTAGAACACAGATTGTGTAGAGTCTATTCAGGGGGGATGCTAGTGTGTGTGTATGTCTATATGTGTGTGTGTGTTAAGTATGAGTTAAGGACTAATAAAGTGCAGGCACCTAATTAAACAGTCTTTGTTTATGCTCTATAGCAGTGGTATAAACTCAGCAGGCACAATGCAGGGTGGTATGCCAGGTCACTGTGCTCTCATTTAAACAACCACAGACAAAAGCAATGAGAGAGAAGGGGGCAATCAACTTCAAAAGAAATTCTTGCTTAATTGCAAAACTGTGGGAAAACTAGCAAAGACAAAAGAGAATGGGCTGATTAAAGCTGCAGTGAAGACTGTTTGCAATCCCTTTAAACAACTGAGTCTGGTCTTATTTTAAATGTACATTGAATATCCATTAAGGAATGTGTAATATATAACATGCAATTTATAAGCCCTTATTTTCCCCATTTCTGAGTGCATCTTGTCAGCTCAGAAGCAAGCAATGTGAATTTTGTTGAGGCTGGAAATGGACCAAAGATAAACAGTTTCTAGACTGAATAACTTTTGATTAATGCTTTTTCTATGCTGCTGTGAACTGCTGAAGCACAGCGCTGTGAAGTTTTTCAAAAAGAATAACAAGCACGGACATGCAATGCTTCCTTCCTTTGCCAGACATATATTTAAAAAAATATATAATAAAAATAAATAAATAAACACAAAAACAAACCATGGATAGATGGCTGGATTTTTTTAATTATAATGCGAATCAATGCTGAGACCCCTCCAAGACTTTGCAACCTACCCAACTTTAAGAAAACAGGGTGGAAAACCTGAATGGGCAATCAATGCTGTTCCGCCTGCACATTCCTGAACTCAACACTCTAATGGTTCCATTCATTAAAATCCTTATTAAAATAAGCATGCATTATGATATAATAACAAACAAGCCAGGCTGCACATACTGCCATAATCGGGAGAAATTAAAAATGCCAAGAACCTCTACATTACCTACGTAACCTGCCTCTATCTCTCTTCTCCCTCACACGCAAACACATGCACCCATTTGCACACACATGCACGCACATGCACACAAGCTCTAAAGTAAAATAATCAAGGTTATTTAAATGAGTGCAGGCTGCATAAACAGTGCAAACGGTAAGAACATTATGGGCTGAACGTGTCTATGCATTCCTGAGCTCACAAGGTGGTTAGAGCGGGCGTGCTGGGTGGGTGGTTAGCGTTCATCTACAGAGAAGTTAAAGCATATGCATTTTAAGGGACCACACTTAAAAAAAAAATGCAGATTTTTCATATGCTGCTACCATAAATAATACCAACTACATGTATTAGATGTATTCAGCTTACTCTGCTTAATCTGTGCAACATTTATGGTTGGGGGTTTTTCTCCCCTTCAAATCTACATATTGCGCAGACACATGCGCTTGAGAAAAAAAAACAAAAAAAAACTGGGTGTCAGGGGATGTTGGGGGCAGGAAGGGAAATTTAGTGTGAGCTGCCTGTGGATATGACAGAAAAGCTGGATGGGATCCCGAGTGCTACCAGCTGACACTCCCATGAAATCCAAAGATTAATTGATTAAAAGGATATGCACATGTGTGTGCAGCAATGCTACTGGGTCGGCATGGCAAATACATGCCATATGGACGAGACTTGAACCTCATTTACTGTGAATGTGGTAACTGTACTATATTCTTAATTCTTTGCAGGCTTGGAATAATGCAGGCTCCAAAAGAAACCAAATATTTCAACTTGTGTAATCATGGAGGCCATATGAGTATAAAATGCAGGCCCCAGTAAGTTTAATTAACTCTGACCACATAATTATTTGAAATTTTTAAACCCCACAAAGCAATATTTGGGGGAAGTTCGTGGACAAAATTGGGCAGTTAGAGTGGGCTGACTGCAGTCAACTAAGACGTGGTGCAGCAGCTTTAAAACCACAATTTGATGCTTTTTATGCTTCAGTTTTTTAGAGTCCGCTTTGGGGGTTTTGTTTAAACCTTTAGGCAACGAAAGCAGCAGACTCTCTGGCTTGTGGCTGTATCCACTATGGAGTTAATGTCCAGCACTGATGACAGGTATAAACCCTTCAGTCATTTTTTTTTATTCAATAGGCCTCTTGTACGTGCTCTGGTGGTCATCTGGGAAATTACTGTGAAATTTTATAAAAGACTTGTCTGTCTGTCACATGACTGTCGATTGACAGAAGTGACTGACAGTTGGCTGATCTGCGTCTTAATCTTGAGTTGAAACACTTTTTAGGAGTTTCTTCTCAAAAGACTTAAGAGTAATTTTTCACTTGAAAATGACTACAAATGAACACAACAAGATCTTCAGTGTTACCTGCAACAACACAACAAGAGATTCCCATTTAGAGTTGTGACGCCTGCTAGTGTAAAAATAGCCGACGGCAGCCCTGGTACAACAGTTTCCTTTAAGTCGACAGAGACTTCAGTTCAGCGGCAGAAAATCAGGAATTGCATGTCGACGTCAGGTCTCTGTCACTCTCTGTATTAGAGAAATCTTGCTGTAATTGCAGTAGCTTCAAATGTCCTGAACTTCTGCATCAAAGTCAGGTATATGCAGTGTTTTACTGCTGTGAGAGTGTGCACTGTGTGCTGCTGTTAGATGAATCAAGGCTACCAAATTGAACTAATTGCACTTTTGCCCACCCAGTGAACCTTGTCTGGGACCCAGGAGAGAAAAGGCCAGAAAGCAGACGAGTGCTTTACTGAATTTGACTAATTGCTCACACCTGCCCAGTTTGCTCTGTTGGGGATTCTATAGAAAGACAAAGAGCAAGGCTGGGAACATATGGATGCAGCAAAACAATTTCACAGATTATCTGTTATGGGTCATTTAGTCTTTAAGGTATAAATATGTTGCTTATTTAGTATCTGAGGTGTATGTGGCCAATGTGTATGATTTACCAGCTCAAATATTTCTCCTTAACCACCTTTCTTTGTCAAAAAAACACGAGACGACGAGATGACTGCTTAGCTAAGAAAAAAGAAGGAAATACAAGTATAAAAAAAGCAAAATCTTACAGCTATAGATAGACCTTATAACTTTTTCACAAAAGCAAATTGTAATGTTGGATGTGGTTTATTTAACAGTGCTTTCATATGCAGAATGCTGTGTATACATCTAACCTGAAGACAGCAGAGGAAAAGTAGGCATAGGAGAAGGAAGCAGAACAAAAAGAGAAGAGAAGGAGTGTGCTGAGATATCTGTTGTCTGACCAGAGGCTTCCTGGGCAGAGCAGAGATGATCTCTGAGTCTCACAGCATGAATTCCATACACCCTACACCACACAAACAGCGGGAATCCTGTGCACTGCATGTGTGAGCCTTGTGGCTCCCACGCACACACACACACACTGAGTGAAAAACATAGACAAACCATCACTCCTACCATGATCTAGAACTCTGACCATTGTCCACAGAGTTGTCATTATGATCACCAAATAAGTTGACTAAGCTTGAGGCGACAGTTGTTGTGATTTGGTGCTATATAAATAAAAATGGATTGAATTATCTTCATATCCAGAGGCAAACAATAGACAACATCCTTTTTTTGTTTTTACAACTTTTTTTTTAAAATTCCCATTTACACTGGTCATCTTCCAAGGTGGTGCTGTGCCTTATAGTCTTCAAATCAGAAACATATCACAGCGACTCGACAGTAATTCAAAGATGCCACAGCTCCATGCTAGAAACTCGTGCGTTGGGGTCCTAGACTGTGATTTTTATCGAACAGTAAATGATTGCTTTCGCTTCCAATATCCCCCAGCCATGATTTAAAAGTGCAGTAAATAAGTGCTTACACAACTTTCACAATGTGCAACCATCTGTTCAACTTGACTGTGAGACCTAACGTTTTTATCCTCACCTCAGGATTGATGCATCTGAAGGCATAGCACACAGAACCAATATGTCTGGTCACGTTCCCCTCCTGCATTTGTGGGCCTTATTGCTGTTGTTCTTCTTTTTGCTTTTACCTATTTGACACTATCACACTGTACCTTTTATATAAAATGTAAGAAAAAGGGCATCATCTGTATGGGTTTAGGGGAAAGGGAGGTCTTTGTACTGTATATCTAAGCATGAGGGCACAGAGCCATTCCCCTATGGCCTATTGTTTTGGTAGGGTATGACTCTTACACCCTTCCCCTGGATGTTAGGGGAATAGAGCACAGTCTGGCTAATATTTAACTAATGACTGTGTCTTCCAGACTCGACCGCCCTCCTCTCACCAACTGCCAGACCTGAGCCATCTCTGCAGTGAACCTCACTGAAGTGTGGCTGTGTGAAATAGAATGTGGAGGGATGGGGCTCTCCGCACAGTATCAGGGGAAAGGGATATGGGAGAAAATAACTGTTGGAGAGCCCATAAAGGAGCTGTGAGTGAGGCGGAGATGGATGCAGACTGTTGTGTGGGAGGCCAACAAGTCCAGCAGTCTGAGAGAATGCCATATGCTACCTTGAGGCAGGCAAAGTCTAGCAAAAGGCAAAAGAGAAGTGCAGTTAGTGAAGAGTGGCTGCTTTCCGTCAGCGCTGATATTTGTTTGGCCTCCATGTTTCTCATCGAGCTTTACACTTTTCTGCCAATCTTTCTTATAGATATAGAGGATGTGAGATAACGTCAGAGGGGAAACAAGAGAAGGGGCTGAAAGAAGAGGAAAGGCGGGACTGAGATAATGAGTAAAAAGGCATTATTAGATAATGAGGTCTGTGTTTGTCAAGTGGGAGAAAGAGGAGAGGAAGACAGAAATCTGTAAGGGCAAAATAAGAAAGATTAAGGGGAAGTCAGAGAGACAGGGGGGGACGAAGAGTGGCTGATGGATATAAAAGATGCAGCAGGGCTGATTATTGTTAGGGTGCCACCAATGCCGACCGAAGCCCATAGTGCTGCCAGGCAAATGTAGTATTAGTCACTTTAATAATTAATCACCCTGGGAGCATGTCGTTTGAGCCATGCGTTGACCCATTTCTCGAACATTTTTTCCTCAACAGGAACATATCCACAGAGCCCTTCTTCTTCTTTACCTCCATTTAGTAAGGAGGGGTTGTGGGCCCAAATCCTCTGGGTCAGGCCTGGTCATTTATTAGCCACATTTCTCTGGAGAAATAAAAGTAATCTTGCTGCTCTTCTCAAAGGCTGGAAACCATGCAGGGAGACAGAATAGTGGCCTCGGCTGTGGCCCAATGGGCCTTGCTGACTGTCTGTCCTGGTGAAATATGAAGCCCATATGTAGGACGGCCCTATGAAAGAGGGACCCAACAGAGCTCCTTCAGGCTTTGATGCTCATCACCACAAAAGCAGATGGCGGTGTCCTGGTCTTAAAACTTTTTTTTGCAACAACCCCCCTCTCTTCTTTTATCCAATCCTATCCGGCCTATTAGCCCCCTGCCTGTCATGGTCTAGCAGCCTATGCTTGGTCCCCAGGGGGCTTCCAGAGCTATGGAATGAAGTCAAGCTTCCCCATTGACACAGGTCTCTCTGGATGGCTTTGAATAGAAGTCAACTGAGTGAAAAGGCATGTTTTAGAGGACAAAATGGAATAAGGTGTGGGGTGGATCAATACGGCAGGGTTGTTTGGACTTGAAATGCTTTGCTCTCTCTGTGTGTTCAGACAAAGCAGTGCTGACTGCAGGTGGCAAAGAATTTTTCCGGACATTGGGTAAAAAGTAACAAAGGGTGTTTAATGGAAGAGAAACCTGCATGCATCTGTCTGAAAGATTGTGATCAAAGCAAAGAGATAACCAGCTGTGTTTGCGCTCTCTATATATTTATATTCCTACCTGCTTCTCTAAAACAGGCAGGATTTGTCACCGAGGTCCAATATCAACCTGTGTGCTTCACACACCCAGGCAATTTCCAAACCAGAAGGCAATCAAAGACTTAAAGTTAGACACAATGCAAATAGGTCCGGGAGCCCATCTGTAGTAATCCAACAGTCCCTCCTGCACCAGCCTGATTTCCGTCTCAGGCTCTCTGTGGCACAAGCCAATTAACTGTTTGATTCAGAGCTGGGGATGAACACCCTAATTGATTACATGGCGATAGTCAATTCAATTATCAATTTAGGCACAAAAAGCTAAGCAGAGGCACAATGAAGTTTGCTGAGCAAGTTCTTCGGCAACTTGGCAGCACAATAGCTGTGTATGTTTGTTTAAGCACAGGAATGAAAAGTAAAGGAGGAAGGCAGGGAAGCAGGGGAAGGAACACTGACACTTACTGTAGCTACTGCAGGTTGTTTACTTGCAGTCTCAGACTTATACCTCTTCTCTGCTTCTTCTGTCTCCTCAACACAGACATTCTTTGCTGCCAAAGAAACGCATACAGACCAGCAGGCAGACAGAAAAGTGTGCGCGCACACACAAGTACACACACACATATATATGTATATATTTAAAAACCCACAAACATTTGCAGTTTATAAACACCCAAACAACTAAATGTAGAATATTATACACGTTCATGTATGAAACAGCCTCACAATGCACCATTCAGATTGAATATGCTTAATTAGAAGCAAAACAAAAAAGGAAGGCATGCACTTTCCACATAAGATTTCTACCAGTTAACTGGCGTGCAAATAACATACATGAACACACAAATCAAAGTTTGGCAGCGATTTAATCGCATGAGAAAAACCCTCTTTTCCTGATCATCCATGTGATCATGCTTTGTTTACTCTGTCATGGAGAGATGCTCTGTTCGATCAAGCTGAAGAGGCACTAGGTTGGGTGGCTGCACTAACAAAGTCTCAATGAGCCGTCTGTCGACAGGGTAATTTCCCAGGGCGGCTCTGTGTCTCACTCCTCATGGTTCTGCTGGTGAAGATAGAAGATCAGCACCTGAATCATTGGAAACAAAATAAATATAGAGTCATACCTCCATGCGCTGTCCACCCTCAGCATACTTATACTTCACTAGCATGCACATCATGCTGTTTGTGGCCTTTTTCTGTGCTGGCATTGTTAATAGGCAAGCTGTTGGGCTCTTTTCATTGTGAGGGTTACTCACAAGTACACTAGGAAATGACACTGAAATTACTGCATTACTTTTGTTTGCAGAAGAAACAATAAATGAGAGAAACTAGCAATACAGTAGACAATCTAAAGAATTTGGAAAGGTTTTACAGCTACAGACAATTTTCCCATGTAAACAACATATGCGTATTAAAAACCTACGTGATTGGAGACATTTTTCAGCTTAAAACACAGAATTGTGCCAGATGTCACAGTATATGAGAACGTTCCTATCAGTGCCGAGTGGCTTATTTACCTCCTTAATCATAAGAAGAATTTAATCTAATAATATTGCCTGCATGGGTGGTTTTGGGTAACACTGTAGGGATGCAAGAGATATTCATGATTTGAATGAGGGAACAGTCTCTTTAGGATTGTGTGGAGACAATTCTTTGTTGATAATTTGCTGCTGTTTAAATAATCAAGCTTGAGTGCACTACAGAGAGTCTTTTTCTTGGAATTTACATATCTGCACAGTCCGGGTCATTATAAATAAAAAGAACAGCACATGGTGGTGTACAAAGAAGAATGAAACCTTGTTTTTTTTTCAGTAGAGCTACCGGTTGCACAGAAAAGCAAGCCAAGGAGCTGCATACTGCTGGAACAACTGTGGACCGGGATGTAAAAAATTCGAAAGGTGTTGAAGCTGAAATAGAGCAATTTGGATGCTCACACTGATACACATGTACTAGCACATTAACCAGGACACAAAGTGGCCTTCAATTTCTCCTGTCTACTGTAACATGCTTGCTGGCAGAGAAAAACACCTTTTTGTCATTACAGACCCCTGCCAGGCACTGATGACTGTTCACACAATGACACATAAGTTACACCCCCCTTTTCTATTAGCAGGGAGCTGTGCAGGATATAAAGACAAGGAGGTGATGTAGAAAGAATGCACAGGCTGCTGGAAGTGAAGGAGTCGGGTGGGGAGGTGTCTGTGCTCAGCAATTTTTTTAATAGTGGTTGGAGACAAAAAAGTGTGCCAAATGGACTTCTCCATCAATCTGACAGGGCTCTCCTTTACTCAGTGTGGATTTCTAAGGATGCTGTTTTTGTGTGAGTACAGGGGTGCGCGGTAGGGGGTTGCATGGATATAATGCACTGCAAGTGGTGCTCCCAGATGGTTGTCTCCCAGTGCTACTAGGAGGTCTTCAGCCTTTATCTATGACAGGCAGTAGGTCTTAACATCATCCACACACACACACACACTGTTCTGTTCCAAGCCTGAGACCCACAGGACTGAAGTTAGAGAGAGACCAGAGGTCTCAGTGCAAGAACAACTCCCTGCTTCCCCTCTGTCTTTTTTTTTTCCGGAGAAAGAAAAGACCTCAATGACAGCAACGGCTCGGAAACACATGGGACTTCAGATGCTTACTATGTTCTTTTGGCAAGGACCATCTTCCGAAACTGCCACACACACACACACACATATACACACATATATACAACCACACATGAATGCCTGCACACACATTGACACGCACAAATGCCCCAGCATGGCTCCATCCTCCTCTGTGGGTTGAAGCCGGTCCAGAGGATCAGCATTGTTGGAGAGGCTTAGTGAGGGAGAGAGTAAAAGTCTACAAGAGGCAGAGGAAGAAAGACTGTAAGAGAGAAATGGCCAGACACAGAGATGCCAGGACATACTGAGCCACAACATTCTTAATCGACTTTCTGACGACTTCTCATATTGTCCATGCAAGGTCGGCTTTGAGATGCACTGAAATAAACCAAGGGAGACGCTACACGGGGAGGGACTGGATGAGTAAATGGTGCAGTGAATAACCGTTGATAACAGGGAAAGGTGACAGGATCTAGATTTAGGACAATGTGTTTGCTGCTACATAAGCTGTATTTAAAAAGTTGCCCACTTCAGTGTCCTCCACAATGGCACCTTGTTACCACTTGAATCTTCAGGAAGTCATTTTTCATAAAGGGCTGTGGGTGTCGGTGTGTGTTAGTGTCATAGCGAGTAAGGGTTATTCTTTTATCCTTTGACCCAGATTTTGAGGCAGAACTGAACAGGGGACATGAAAGACAGGCCTCCCAATGGAGTCAGGGTCATGTGCAACCTGAACAGAGGAGCACACTGGCATGGCCAGCCGAGCAGAAAACACTATTATGCATACGCAGAGCCCACACAGACGCGGCGCACATGTGCTTCCAAAAATGCATGCATGCACACACACCTTCAAAAACTTTCTCATGATCAAGATCACGAAAGGTAGGGTACCTTGCATGGTAATTCTCTCCCCTCCCCTCTCCACCATGCACATAGCATATTAGTTCTAATAAGGGGAAACGCAATCACATATGCATAAGTACTGGCATAACAGCCCCTTTACTAACAAAACAAACATGAATTTTTACATTTGTGTGGTCCTTTTTACTCATATTACTGCCTGTAGCCTTGTGGTGGTTTATAAGCTATATAAGCACACATGCACTGAAAAAATATGCGATCAAGTTTAGCTCTAAAGGTTGCAAGGGTGAAATAGAGTGATGGCTGCCTTTCTTACACTGTCTAAATATGATGTAACAGACCGCACTCTTGTCGGTGTAGGTGAAATGAAATGGGTTTTGTGAAGGCACAAAAGCGAGTTTGTCTATTTATCAAAGGCATTCTTTCCAGTTGCTTTTGATACAAGAATAAGAGAGGGAGGTACTGATAAGACAGTGACATAGGTGTGTGTGTGTTTGCCTGTTGGTAGCCCAAGAAGTTAAAAAAAATAGTGGGTAAAAGATGGAAAGAGATTTACACTGTAGGGACAGAATGAACAGATTTACACAAGGAAAGGGGCAAATTTACAGCCAGAGATGTGGATCCACTGGAAACACAATACTGGGCTTCTGCCAGTGTTAAATATGGTCCTTCACCTGCAACCAGATGCTCCCTCACATCAGATGCCTCTGCCACACCCCTTATCCCTCTCTCAGCTTTAATTTCTCCAAAAGTCTCCTCCATCTCTCTCGGGGTAGGTAATAGCAAAACGCTGTCATTTCAGCAACTCAACTTTGCGCCACAACCAACTGTGCTGTCACAAAAAAATAGTCTTTATTCTGGATATGAGTGACAGTCTTTGGCCAGGCTCCTAGCACTACTTCTTATGACCACTGAAATCCCTTAAGGTGCACTTCTTGTTAGAGTTGACAAGTCGGTTTGGGGGGGGGAAAAGCCATTACCAGAGACGAAAGGTATCCGGCAGCCTCCCGCTGGTATAAATTGAAACCAAATACAATGGCTCCAAGCTAAGTAGGCATTTTGGGAAATCTAATAGTGCCATTTCTTTGCCTTGCTAGTAATTCTAGTGAAGTTTTCTTTACTTTATTTGTTACATGTCTTTGCCAGGATTTGGTCCTTTCTGTTCTTTACATTTATTACAGAACATATTTTTTCAGTTTCTTCAATAAATGTATGAAGCACCTATAGCGATGACTCCCTACCAATATTTTGATAATGTCCTATTTAACTTTTTTTTGATCACCTGCTTAGTAATTGCAGCCTCTCTTCCTCCTCTCTTGTCGCACAGTGAAGCCTGGGAGCTTGGCCACATGGTTCAGGCCTAGGCTACAATGCACAAGGACAAGGGGGGATGAGGAAACTAGTGGGGGTTCAGAGGCATAAAAGTTCCTTTCTTCTTCCACCCTAGCCTCTTTCTTTGAGCCAGAACAGAGGGTTGCCACGGCGATGAGGTTGGTCTGTCTCCCACAGCGTGGTCTGGGAAGAGCAGCAGATTGCTCTGACATTTACTCAGGCTGGAGGAAACAGAGACGATGGAGCAGAGAAACACACAGGCATAAGCACACAGAGCGAGAGGACGCAGTGATATGTTAGTGAATGGCAGTCGCATAAAGTGATTGGATTAAACAATGACACCTGCAAAAATCTGACAGTTTACAGAATTGGCTGCTTTTAAGTAAACCCTTTATCATCTTCTCATTGTCCATTCATCCCCAACTTCCATCCTTGGCTGCATTTTCCATCTCATTTCGATTTTGCCAGGAAGTCAGTAAGCCAACACGTTCCCATCCAAACCATATTTGCCATTGAATTCATGCAAGCCATCAATGCATGGACATGATAACAAGCAAGACTTCAGATCAGAAAAATACACACACAAACACATACGTATATTTGTCTGTCTCTTGATGGCCAAACCATCAAGAGACAGACTAGTGACAATGCCAACGAGCTTAGCAGTGAAAACTGAAAAACATGGCCAGGGATTGTGCACAGCTTTTGTTTTCCATTTCAGCACCAAAAAAAAAATTGCCCAGCAACATATCTTTTGAGCAGATTCTTTTAAATCGCTTATCTTAAAGTATGCACAAGTCCTTGTGCATCCATGTTACTGCACGCATGTGCGGTTTTAAGGGTTGCTCTGGACCTTGGATTCACCAATCAGTCAGCGTAGGAGATCTCCACCCTGATAAACCCTGTGAAAATTGAAAACCGTCAGAAAGTCAAAACCACTTTTCTGTTTTTGTTCAAAAGCTGTTCAAACACAATCTGATTCTGTATGAGGGGTGTCAACAGGCAGGCCTATCAGCAAATAAAAGAAAGGAAATAGAAGTAAGAAAGCAATGAATGGTGTTATGTGGGGGAAAAAAAGATAAGCATGAAAGCAACGTACTGTCAGATGTATTGTAAAGATGCAGTATTTTTTCCCCTATGGATTATTTAGCATGTACAGCTCACAAAAGAGAAAGAAAGAAGAGACTTTAGATCACAATATGCCAATGTAAGTCATGCAACTTGATGATGTAAATGTCAGCATTGTATGAAATACGTATATGTTCCACTGCATAAAACTTCAAGAACACTATGCTAATGTGCACTGAAATACAAAAGGCTCCCAGTGTTCGCTAGTGAATGGGCTTTGTATTCCCTACGACCAGTGCTCTGATGGAAATATTCACTTTTAGCCTCAGTCTGAATCATTGGAATCTAATTAAAGGCAACTTCTGTGGGAATACCCTTTGTTACCATTACCCACATAAACATGGAGGCATACAGACACAGTTCTCATAACCTTGTCTCGTCCCATATTTACACAGATCATGCCAGTGCAGTGTCCTCAGAGCTAGTTGTGGGTTTAGAGTACTGAAAGCATGAAGGAAATTTGAAAAACTCAACAGCAGCTTTTCCTTTGAGAAAAAAAAAAGCCACGTTTTTAGAGATGTCATTGTGAACAGTTTGAAAACTACTTTCTGCCAACTGTTTATCTCACTACAGATGGCAGAAATGTCAAAAACATCATCTGTGGGATATTTTTAAAAAAGAGGAACTGTGTCACTATATTCAAAAAGACACACGCCGAGAGTTCATTAAAAATTAAATACATAAAATACCCATAAAATCCTATTTTGTAGGTGGAAGTCCCACTTATGTATCTGGATCTGTTATTCAAAGCTGTTTTGGTGATTTTTTTGACCCCTAGAAAATGAAAGAAGGTTTAAAAACACACTCAGAAGTGACTCCCAATTAATTAAATTCAGACCTTACGCACACTGTCTATTTAATGCAGTACAGCGATGATTATTAGTTTTTGCATGTGGCAAGAAAAATACTTAATCTGCCTGAGTTTAGATTATACAGATGTGGTGATCAGTGAACAAGACAGAGATATCATACATATATATATAAAATGATTAATGCTACTTAAAGCAGTAAACATGGTCATTTTCTAAGGCACAAAGAGAACGAATGGTTAACTTCAATAAAAGCCAAAGCGAGGCTATCTTGCATGAAGAGTTCTATGCTAGTCAGAGCAGTGTACTTACCATTATACACAATACAAACAGATTTTTCTGTGAACTCATGTTTTACAGAACAATGAGCCTCTATTGCGTGAAGCATATATAGATTATCATTGCATACATACTATCCCAACTTAATAGCATTCCTTCCTTTCTTACTGCAATGAGCTTCTCCAGGTGCAAACAAACTTTGAGGCAGAGGCGTCTAATAAACTCCAAAACAAGCCAGGTCTCCTCACTATCCAAAATAGCACTGACTGTGGTTTTTAATAAAAAATATTTCAAGGTTTTCCTCTCAGACATCAAACAGCTTAGTATTCCCTTGTGGTGGTCGTGTATTCTTCTTCAGCCATTCAAAGAAATGAAAACAACGCCCCCTCTGGTCAGTCAAAATCCATTAGCATCCTCACTGAGGTCCATGAAAGTGAAAATGACATTTTTTAATAAGAGACTTAACTAGTACGGAAATATTTGCAGTCACTGTCATCCCCCATTGAAATGGAAATTGGCAGCGTTGTTTAAATGAAACAAGATGAGGGTTCGCTTGTGTACCTGGGCTTGCTGATGATGCTGCAAGTAGATTTTAGTGTATGAGTCATTTGCTAGCAGAAGCAGACAGGAGCTAATGGTGAGTACCAGCAACAAAATGTCCAAACAGGAAACAAAAGCAGTGTCATGACAAACTAATCTGGATACTTAAAAGGAAAGGGAACTTCACCAAACATCACGTATCTTGATTTAATGTCTGCTTGCTGCTGCTGACCCTCTGCCTTCCCTTTGCTAATTTGTGTAATTAATTTCTTGCTGTCTTGCTAATTGTATGGAGATTACCACTTCGTGTTAGGTGCTGTTAGGTGTTGCAGCTGCTATGCATACCACCAATCAGCAGGGGAAGAGCAGTTTGTGCGCCAGAGCCTCAAGTGCTTCAAATCATTTGGTCACTCACCTATTGACACTAGTGTATAAGTGAGCCTGTGCAGGTGATGTTTGCTAACATTAACCCTTTCAATCTTATTTTGTTTTAAATTGAGCCGCAAGCTGAAGTAACAATCTTTAGCTGGCATCTATATACACTGTGAATAATTGAGAGGTGAACTGTGTAACTTTTATGATCGCATTTAAAGCCAGTGATCTGCTGGGAAACCCTGAGTCCAGGCATTTATGGGGATGTTATTTTGCTATGTAGCGCCCAGATAAACACTGCTGCACAACATGCACTCCCGGTTGAATATTGAAAATGGTTTCTACGGATAGATTTTGAAAACGTAGATAACGTAATGTTATCATTATTGCTGGGCAGAAAAATCTTCTTGGGGAGAATGACAATTGAAAATCAGAATCAGATGAACTTGAATTTGAGTAATCATGGGAGTCAGTGCAGTCTTTTACTTAACCTCAAAGACACAAATCGCAAATCTCTGATTAATATTAATAACATTGGAATAAGTTGCTATATATGTTGCATATTTGTTTTTAACTACACTTCATCAAAAAGATTGCTGTTACTGTCAGGTCCTCATGTACAATCACAAAAAGAAGCATGCGTTTAGCTTCGATATGAAGTATTTCTAGGGCTCCTAGTTTGATGCTGCTTTGTTTTTCTCTTGATTCTCTGTTACCTGCTGACATAGTCAAAGCTTCATTTGTGTACTCAATGTGTGATCAGTGCATGTGGTCACTCCTACAGAGATATGGGGATAAAGACATACCAAATGATGCTTTGTAATGGAGTTATCCCCTTTTTGCATATAATCTTATCACTTGCTGAAGGCACTTTGTTGCAAACCCAGAAGGGTTCTTGAACTTGTTCCTCTCTGCCACGTGTCCTATCTACTCCTCAGTCTCAGGGGGTCAGTCATTCTGCGGAGGCTGAACTCAGGGGGATAGAAGCAGCAGGAGTGAGATGAGCCTGGAGGGGATCTTCTCACCCTGAGACGAGTGATTACTTCACTGGGACTAAGTTATGCTAATGCATTCATCTCCAAAAGCAGCGTGATTATTTAGAGTTCCTCACCAACTGTTTTAGATTTCGCCTGCTTGCTATTTTATGCAAAGATGCTTTTTTTCTCTCCCAGTGCTCCATTGGCACAGTGCTTGCCAAGCTGAGTGAGATAAGAGGGGAGAAAAAAGTAGAAGATTGTTGAATTCTTTGCCCTTATTTTAATGTGCCCTTGATGTGTGAATGAATGCAAATCAAAATATGTCTGCTTTTCTCTCCAGAATGTATTGCATGTTGCAGTTCCACAAAATGACAGTGGAGTGGAATAGAGCAGATGATGATATTGCATACAGTATATCATTTTGGTTATTTCCCTGGCCCTCTAAATTGCCCTATGTTTTATTTAAAAGCTTCTAACACTTTCACTTTAATCCATAGGAACTTAGTGCATTTTTCGCCTTCCTCTGCCTCAGAACTAAAGCCCTTGTAGTCCTATTTAGCCAGTTTTGATGCCATATTCCACCTGGTGCTCTGCATGCTGTTCGGAATGAAGCTGTGTCCTGGCCTGGCTGTGGTGTTCCTGTGAAGTAGCGTCAAGGGATATTACCATAATACCAGACTGAATATGTCAGAGCACATTCCCTCTAATCCTGAGCACACTGTAATCAGAGGAGACTGGGCTTCCTACCACTGTGGCCGCGAAAACACGTGCCACTGGTCTGCTGAACTCTGCAAAGATGGTGAGGGTTGGGGGTGAGAGGGTGAGGGCTGAAGAATTGAAAGACCTTACCGGAGGTGAGGAGGTGGGTTAAATATACCCCCCCCCCAAAGAAAAGCAAAAACAAGAGGAGGGGATAAAGTGATGTGTCAAATGGAGAAGAAATAATGGTTTGGGACAAGCCACATGGTGCAGGAGTGATGCGGTGATGGTCCAGAAGGGAGGGGAAGTAGAGGAATAGCAGGGAGATTTTATAGGATTCTGAAGGACTGTAGGGATTTGGAGAGAATTGGAGATTTCTGAAAATGAGAGTGCTGCCCAGATGCAATGCAGAGAGCAGCATCTGCAGTATTAATTACAATAGCCCCCCCCCACAATCCCGTCCCTCGCCCCTGCTGTACTCTGCCACCTGTTTCCTTTCAATGGCCCCACAATACGTGAGTGAAATCCAGGAATCCACATTCAGCACTGTGGCTGATGCAATCCCTTACAAGCTGCATCCCCGTGCCCACCCATCAGCCCCCACTCACACAGACACTTTGAAAAAATTCCCTGCGGGTATCTTGATGTCCTATCTATTAGGAAGTGAAAGTGAGAAACAGAGCAAATAAAAGCTCTCTGTCACCCAAGATGTCTTGTCCATGTGCTTCGTTTCTTCCTTGCTGCTGAATTGATTTGGTGAGCAAACCGCTTCGCTGATGGTGAGATTGTCGGACCCAGGAGGACCGAAGCGCACCGTGAAACGTTGCCGTGTCAGGGCTGTGGTTGTGCTCGTGTTGCAGTTACTGCGTACCGCTCCTATCCGAATCCCAAGATTACATCTGCTCGCTCGGGATTGTTTTCGCGCTGCCCTCGTGGACGGATGGTGAAATTGTATCATAGATTTAAGCCCGACACATTTCACAACATTTTGTCAGTGATGGGCTGAGTTATGGGCTGATCTTAACCTCCTAAAGGGTGAAAGCAGGGCAGTATCCGTAAAGTAACACAGATTAAAAGAAAGATCTGCATAGAGGATTTGTACGGGCAAAAAATAGCAAGAGATCAACTCTCTGCGCGCATTCCACTCATAAAACCAAGTGGTAACGGCGTGGGCTTATCTGAATAAGGTGAAGGGTTGTTTGGGGGGAATGCAAACGGATTGCAAGCCTCTTATAATTGAAGATCTCTTCCAGAGAGAGAGCATGCTCACGTGACAGGCCACACCCCCCTGCTTAACCCACGGGGTTATCGGCTCCACTGCTTCTGAGCACCATCGGCCCAAATAGAATTGGACTTTTCTAGCAGATCATTAAAAAACTTTGCTTGCTAGATCCTTTGTGAGCTCTTTTTGCATTTGAACCCAGACGTCTCACTCTTCCGAACACACCCATGCTTCATATATGCATCCACGTACACAGGTGCATGCAGAGCTGAAGGGCTCAAGTGAGAGAAAGACATACAGAGTGAGGCAAACAACAGTGAAGAGAGTAAGCTCCAGTGAAAATAATATCAGCTGTTACAATACTAATGAACACCAACACAGAGTTAGGACAGAGACAAAAAAGTACATTTCCCTTTTTTTCTTTTTCTTTTTTTTAATGCTTGACCTCCTGCTGAGATTCAGGGGCTTTAATTCTCCTGGTGATGTTGGGATCCAAACAGCTACAGTGAATAAACAAGATTACTCATTTGGACATGCCAGTAAATCTTATCATATTGGAGCAGGGAGAGGGGCCGGGAAACAGCACCAAAGCAATAAGGTTGACAGAGGCCAAGACGCAGGCAGCCACGGTTCCTGAGCGCATTTCTACCCTCAAACAAATCTTCCCATTTTCTTTCTGTGATTTACTGTAGATTTTCCTTTTGTTTGTGGAGTTACTGGGATGTTTACGTTCTCGGGCCAAAAACCGTCACTCTTCATAGGCACGAAACGTGTACTGTATCAAATATTATTCCCTGTCAAATATTTAGTATTAGTGGATTTTTAGGAAGGCTTCATTATACAACCCGTCATTTTTCTGTCTTCCTCGCTGAAACTCAAAACATAATATCCCGGGAAAATAAAACTCTGCAAAGGTTGCTGCTAGAAAAAAAACAAAAAACGTTTCTTCCAAGAGCTGCTCTCATCAGTTTGAATCTGATGTGGTGAAGATAAAAGGGGGTAGTTTTATTGGGTCGCTGTATGCTCAGATCGTAGCCTAATTTCCTTTCTTAACATAAAGCCATACCGAGCAGAAGCCTCTTGTTACTAAGCGGCCTTGTGCCAGATTTGATTCTTAGCATGAGGCAAGCAGAAGCTGTGCAGCGTGCTGTAGGGTTGCGTATGATGAAGGTCGGGGGAAGTCAGACATGGCAGCATGCACCAGGCTCCACCAGACACAAAGGCAGCCAGAGGAGCTGTTCCAAAAACAGGTTAGTCAGGGAGTTTTTCCTGATTGCATCATGAACATCATGCCTCATCATAGTGAATTCTTGTGACTGAGATCATGAGAGGCGGTTTTTATGGGACCATAACCTGTAAATAAGATGATTACAACAGCAAACATAATGTGGGCGGGGGGTGGGGAGGTGGGCAAGAAACATCACTGCGCTAAGCATACATGACAACAACAGTGATAAAGGATTTAGGGCTTATGGGAGAAGAAAGATGTGGGACTTGTTACCACAATAAATTTGACATGAACATGCAAAAAAGATTATGAAAAGAAGTCTGCTGCTTCACACACACACACCCTCATCCCCTAAACACACGCATACCGAACTGAACTGCACTTGATATAAGGATGACAAAAAGAGGAAAAGAGAGATTTTTTTCTTCTTCTGAGCAGACGCTGATCTTCTCAAATCCCTGTTTATCTCATGTTAAATCCGTGTAATGTGGATTAAGACCTGTTGAAACATATATACACTTATATCACTGGAACAGATTGAGGTGGACTTCTTTGCCAAATCCTTAACTTGGTTGCCCTGGAAAAAAAAAAGGCTTTACTGATACGGGTGATATCAGTTTGACATACTCTTATCTATTCCTTTTGACATCTGTGGATGTTTAGGGCACTATGGCTGGTGAAAGATAAGACGCTTTCATAGTACTAAAAATGTATACAAAGTAACTTTGACTGGTGACACTGATAGCCAACACATACCTTCTTTATTGATATTATTATCAATTAACAAACATTCCAAAACATTTTTGCAAGATTTTCACAGTTATACTAACCACAAATGGCACATTTAAACATTTACAGAGATAAACACTTACATATACAAAGATACATATATAATTTTTACATATAAAAAGTATAATGTATTAATTAAGTATAAAGTATTAATGATTCAAAACACTGGATTAACTTAGTAAAAGAGAGGCGAACACAGTGATTTAAAGGAGTGAGTGCAGTCTGACTGCTAGCTTTATTAGCATAAAATGGTTAGGAATAAACACAAAAGCTAGTACCTGTGCCATATTTTATGATGATATGATGATATATTTTGGAATGAAGCAGACTCAAAGTGAACCAGCAAGCACCTACCTCTTTCAGTATGATTTATTAAAATAGAAATGTTTTCACTGGTGATCCCAGCATAAGAACTGTTAAGGACTAAAGCATAGAGACCTCATATCCTGAGCACTACATTTCATAATTCACGTGATATATGAATATAGTATTTTCTTTTTTTGTTTAAGAGTGAAAGCTTCACATTTAGTTGCTGCTGTTTTCAGATTGTGAAGCATCAAAGCTGTCTCTGGGTGCACTTAAATAAATATTAATTAAATATTAATACTATATCATTAGGTCTATAATGGACTGGAAACCTGTCCGGAGGGGGTACCGTGCATTTCACCCTTTTGAGCGTTGGACAGTCCCAACGCCAGTCCGGTTATGTTTACCCCCGAAATCTTTGAGCTTTAAACATAAAAGTTGGCAGAAACATCTAAATGCAACCAAGTTGGCCTACAGTGAAAATTGCTGTTTGCAAAGTTTACTTTTAGGCAATTCGTTGTAACAAAGCCACACTGACAGCTTCTTAGGATGTGGTGTTAATTAGTTTGGAGCTGAGTCAGAGTTAACGCAGTGCACATGTAAATGTTAGCAAGTTAGATTTAGCACTCTCCACGGGGTTGTGCAACATCAAAGCTGTAACGATATACTCCCCTTTTAAGCAGGTACGCTGTCCCCTCAGTGACAAAACTAATGGATTCATCCTGAAAAACTATTTATGACTTGCACTTTTCTCCTAATGAAACAAACACTGCAGATTGTTCAGCCAATGAGAATTAGCTCGACCAGCCAACCTTTAGACCAGAGGCCTAATTACGGAAAAAATGTTTACTTATTAAAGTGTGACAAATCAAAACTTCTGTGTCTACAAAGGAGCAATACCCAAACTAATGCTTTGTTTCAGTATAAGAAAAAGTTTATATTACAATATAGCATTCATGCCTTTGTTTTGCATCTTTTCCCATGCATGCATGTCTTCTTTTGCCATATTTCAGGAGTACACAGGTCAGCAAAGCCATTAGGACAAATATTGGTGCAATGCCATCAAATGATAGTGCTTTACCAGGAGGTGCCTCTTTGTTTAGTTAATCTGCAATCTTTTACATTTCAAAAGTGACCTTCCCAACACAGCATGAAGGTATGCAAAATGTGTCTGCGCGCACACACACACACACAGACGCACACACACATCTACAATGATACTTAATCTCTGCTCTGTGCAGCCTGCATCACCCACTGTCCTACTTTAATGGACAGCATTAGGACTTCACCCCACTCCCCCCTCCTCCTTTAGGTCACCACACTTACACCAAAAAAAAGATGCATCTAATCCATTACTCCTTAATAACTCTTATCAAGGGACGCCGCTCACGCTCCCTAAAATAAAGTCTTGCAACACGTGATTTTTGAAACCTGTGTTCTTGCTGCTATTATCATATTATCACTTCTACCACTGTTATGGCTACCTGCTGTAAAAATAGCAATAGTAAAGAAAATCTACCTTGAATGACAAGTAGAGGGAAAAAATCCAGACAGCAACATACTCCTGCTGCAACACACAAGAAAACACAGCAGCAAAGACATGTAAATGTTTTCCTAGCTAGAGAAATTAATAAATAACTAGCTAGTCCTTCCTTACCAAGTGTGCTGAACACCTGCTAGATGCTGCAGTGTCCCAATCTGTGATGTTTTCATCCCACAAATAAATAGCAGCCAGGTTGAAAATAGTGATTTCTCCCGACTCCATCAGGAGACTTCAACATACCAAAAGAGCTCGCAGCTGCCGGTTACAAGTGAGCATAAGGGTGGAGAGCCAGGGATGTAATGAATATAACACATCAGAGTGACTTGTACTTTCTTAGAGTTGCTTGGGATATTTGTATGTATATCATAACCCACATATATACACACACAAACACACACGTTCATACACACACTCCTCACTGTGCCTGATACCTTTTGATCGCAGTAGTGGAAAAATGAGTGAAACTGACAGGGTGAGACAGACAAGTAGATGGAAAAAAGATAGAAAGACTGTGTATGAGAGAGATGGAGAAAAAATTGAGAGTATTTATGTGCAGCTAGGCACTGTGAATATCTCTATTTGATCAGGCACATGGTCCCATTTGCTTTCTGATCCATGTCACGCACAATCTTCACTACACGTTGGTGTAATGCACGTACATTAAGCGTAAGATATGTACGTGTGTGGGGTGGTGGTGAATGAACTGAGCTATTTTGATACAACTGCTGATCCAGTCTTGGCAGGGAGAATGACCGTGCTTATTGAATGGCTGCCTGAGTACTCTAATGAGGTAATATTACCACACCAAATGATGAAAAATTCATGTTACAAGTTGGTGTTGGTGCAGATGGCTCTCAGGAATTTCATTTGCTGTTTGATATTCTGACTTGCCAGCTCAGCAGGCACTATTGTATGATTGGAGCAGGGAAAAAAATACACACTTAAAGCTGAAAGCCCAAGCTATTACCGTGAATAGCCTGTAGACACTGCAACACAAGTGGAAAAGTGTGTTTGTGTACGCAGCTCTGTGCTTTGTGTGTGTGTGTGTGTGTGTGTGTGTGTGTGTGTGTGTGTGTGTGTGTGTGTGACTTGACTGTACTGTAAGCGTATGCTTGCATTTGTTTGTGCCTTTGTGTGTCTCTGGGCAAGAGTGTGTGAAACACAGGGGCAGTGAGGGTGAAGGCATGCATACTGAATGCTAAGTGATTATGCTGCCCATCTCATTGGCATTGGAGAGCTTGAACAGCTCTGATAAGTGCATTTATGGAAAAGTCAGCACAGCTTTATCTCGTCATTGCAGGTTAGATCACACAGATAAAAAAGGATTGGACTGCAAAAAGTAAATAAAAAAAATTCAAACCTGAGATAAGACTCTGGCTTCTAAGCTATAGCAGCCAGTTTCAGACTCACGCTGCTTTGTGACTGCTCATCAGTATAGTGCCTATCACTAACCTAGGGCTGTGTATGGGGCCTCACTAAGACCTCCGGGGATAGCTCAGATAACGTTCCCCTGAAGAAACTACTGATGTTAGATTGTGCTGCTTATAGTTGTCTTGTGCTGATTTCTGGCGTCTCGTGCTGATGAGTTTTCCACCCAAGGCTACAGCAGAGCAATCATCCCGGGTAACTTTTGATGTATGTAAATTTAGACAGCTTTACCTTCAAAGCATTTAATCACAGCTGATTTTTATTCTTACTGTTTCCGTTCTCTCGGGTCTCTATTTACCATCCTCGCCAAGCTCTATATCTGCCTTCTTTATCTTTTTAATACTCTGCTTCTCATTCACCTAACACATCCCCCTGAAAACCTCATTTTTTCCCTAATATCACCATCCCTTTGTATGTCCTCAAACCTCTCCGTACCTTCTCTTCTCTATGTGTTGAAATAAGGCTCCAACAGTGAACCCTTAGGGTGATGGTGATGGAATGCATTTGGGGGGGCCAGCAGCTTTCTCTCTCCAACCTGCATGCAAAATCATCCCAATGGGGAATCACTGGCTCCTGTTTACAACACAGAGAGGGGTGCGAGTACCATGGTAACACCATTGCTCTCCCCAGAACCCTTGGCAGATAGGTCTGCACAATCACTCCCAGTTAAAATGTTTCACTGTTGGATAAAGAAAAAGAAAAAAAAAAGCTGAGGAGAAGAAAATTGGCTGAAAGTATGCTGGCTCACATCCAGTCACAGTGGAAGTCTGTTTTTTTAATTCCTTTTTCATGTTTCTTGACTTAGAAATTAAATTTATGAGCATGACAGAATGAAAGATGCCTTTATAGTCGCGTAAACACGTACTGTATACATAAATCCTACTCAGAACAAGTCATGCACTGTAAACACAGGCAGCCCAAAAAGTCCAATCAGTCCTGCAAAATGCACACCAACTTGCTCACAACAACAACAACAACAAAAATCAAGAATACACACATCCAACCATGCATAAAAAGAAAAGTCTCTCACACACACTCAGTGCTGGCAGAAATTGCTATTTTTTTCACTCTGGCAGAGTGCTCAAGAGATTAAGCTCAGGGTAATTTATAGTATTTTTGGTGAAAATAAATGCTTTAGCCAGGTTTCCATTTAAAAAACCAATTTATTGATTTCCACTGTGGATTTTTGCTAAGTGACCCTGGCAGTTAAATATTCATAAGCCATTAAAAATAAAAGATGCACATTTTGTACATTTGACCTGCTGTTATGTACAGCACAGCCTATAATCTGTTCAATCCGGTATACTGTCCCACTCAGAGGTGAAGCGAGCACTGTTTTGCAAACAGAAAAACACCATTAGTTTCCCACATGTTCAGCGTTGATTAGAACTGGATGAAAGAGACTGCAATCTCCTCATTTGGTAGACAGAGAGGCCCACAAATATCTCCATAACATTATTCTGTTGCTGTTGTTGTTCCAAAAAATGCTGCTTTTCTTTTTCTTAAGATTTTGAAAATTGCCCGCCGTTGCAGCATTTAGACTGAAAAACTGAAGGGAAACAATGAAAAGAAACAAAACCCATAAAACCTTTAATATGTTTGAGAAGAGAGTGCATTCATGTGAATCCCTTTTTGTAAAATGAGGGTGATGGTGAGGGGAGAAGGATGTACAACAAATAAGGGATAGAAAAGCCCCAGCTCTTTATCCAATAATACACAATAACTTAAAAACGTGTTCCATCTGAGTGTAAGAGGAAAAAGGTCAAAATTTTTTTCTTCTTCTTCTCATCTGCTCAATATTGTCTTATTTAGCTCTTCAATAGGCTTCTCACATGTCTGCCATTGCAGGATTGGGATTCACTTGCTCAGTGTGAGTCCCCCCATCTTGAGAAATTATGCATTGGCTGCGATGCTCCCTGCTGAATCCCTGCTGGGGCTGAGCGGTGTTCTGGGATGCAACCCAAGTCTAATCATCCGCTACAAGTTTAAAAGTAGCCATGGGTAGTTTTTCAGTGGCGGGGAGGAGGGACCACCGTGAGGGGACCCTGCAGAGATGCTCTGCAGAGGCCGCGGCTCTATCCAACTGTCCTCAGATGAAGCAGGCCAGGTAATGAAAAGCAGAGAGAGAGAGGGACAGACGAGGGAACTGAGTGAGGTATTTGTTTCCGCAGTTAATAAAAGCTCTCATTCCACATCACATTCATCGCATTTTCTCAGAATGTCCCTATCCTGTGTCCATTTAGAAACACTTTGTCCATGTCAAGTGTCTCCCACGCAGGATGTGACCACTTGTGCATCCTGTGTGACCATGCAAATGTGTACACGTTTGCATATCCAGGAAACTGCTTTGGATCTTCTTTGAATCAAGCCTCTCTCCACCATTTACAATGTCATTTGAAGTAGGGTTTGCATACTTATTCCCTTAAACATCCATTCATCCATTTTCTTAACCACTTAGGTCTAATTCAGGGTTGCTGGGTTGGGGTAGGGGGTTTTGTGGGAGTGGTTGTTTTCCCAACTGTCACTGAGGGAGGAGGTGGGGTACAAGTCTTTCTTCTTGTTATTGTAGCTGTTTGCCATGTTTTGTACTATGTTGTTTTCCTAATGTTGCTTTGATGGCAGATTAATGAGCTTGAAATGTGTTGCTAAACCCTGAGAAAGGTTTGACACCAGGGTCAACTCTGATTGCTTTAAATGTTCGGAGCTCACCCAACTGCTACACTTCATACTGGTGATTCTGCCCCTATCCTCGGTCCAGTGTTTATACTAGCGGTTTCATGCATTCCTGTGCACGAAGCTCAGGGTTTCACTCAGAGAAAATAAGTATTCTAAAATCTACGCCCTCAAGATCTTTCAAGGCTCTTTGCCATCAAAACATCCAACTAGCCCCTGCACTGCCTGCAGTAAAGCAAGACAAGAAGACAACACCCTTCCCCATTACTCCCCAATCTCCTATCCCTTTATCCTCTTGTCATTTACGCTTGATCCCTGATTTCTTCTGTAAGCCGACTTCAGCTGGATAACCCCGTAAATGCTTTGAAATTCAATGAGGTTATCACTTCAGAATATGCTTAATTACAGGAACAGTTGTGGCTAACATGTAGGTGTTTACATGAAATTGGCAGATGAAAAAACAGAAAGAAATAGAGGAAGAAGGAAGTTACAGAGCACGACTTGATGAGAGATCCCTCACACGTTTTTAGCGGATCTAATAAATGGAGAGAACTTTGCACAAAACCCTTTCTTGACCACGAATGCAAATGATTCTATACAACAGTGAAGTAATAACCTGATGGGAGGTTGTGTTTGTTGGGAAATACAGCCTGTGTTTTGGGGTTGCTGTGATTAGAAACTGGAGATGACTGCTTATTCCCTCCGAGCTGGAAATTCAGTTGTAATAAAGCAACACGCAGCACTGCTTCCTTCTGCTGTCCACTCACCTCTAAGCTGCAAACACAAGCTTTTAAGGCTGAAGAATGTTTTAGCATTGAGGTGTTGGGGTACCTACATCCTGTTGTGTGCACTTCCTCAGAAATGCAATTATAGCACACATCAGGGCGAGAGGAATATGTTTGTGGGGCCGAAAGACTTGTGACTGACCTTCGTGAACACTTTTCCTCTACAGGTTTGCAGTGCTGCTGGTATTAGTTGATAGGTTGGACAACACAAAGCAGGTGAAGGAAGGGTAAGTAATTTTCTCCTTTGCTGCAACGCTAGACAGATGCCTATTTTCTTATTTAGCTAAGCTATTTCGAGCTCTAACCTTCTTTGTGCTGCATTTGTCATTCTCCATCGAGTGAGTGACAGTAAACACGATTAGTTCAGGTGCATAAGAAGCTCAAAAGCAGGGAGATAATGCACAACATATCAACAATGTCGTGGTGGCACATTCGTAACTCTATGCCTCTGAATGCATACGTATTGCTTGGATATTTACACTGTGGCTATTACAACAGCACTGCATAACTTAGCCTTTAGTTTGTTCATGCTGGGGAGGCAGCTGCTCAGTAGAAGTGGGCATGTTAACCCCACAAGTTATTTTGCTGTTTTAGTGACTTTGGTTTCTTTTTCACAGCAGCAGCCCTGACATATGGAGCTTTACTAGGGAGAACTAACAGAAAGTTAATCTGCCCCTGATTCCCATGGCTTGGCCAAACTACCCCCCCCCCCCCCCCTTTTTTTTTCTTTTTTTTATAAACTAGGTCACAACTAAGCACAGCCAATCTAGGAGAAGAAAAAGCCCCACCAACTAAAAATAAACAGCATGGTACAATGAGGAAAGGAAAAAAAACAACAACAACAACATTAAGAAATCAAAATTGGATCTCTTTGTTCTGAATTTGGCTCATTCACATTTTTTTTTCTTTTTTCCACTATGCTACAGAGAGGCGGAAGCTGCTCGCAGGCCAGCACAATTGTCTTTGGACTAGACAATAAAAAAAGAAGAAAGCCCAGCACAGCCTACAAGCACAAGCCAACCCAGAGCCTTACACGTGAACACCGAGCTGGTGTAATCCACTATAGACATAAGCTGCAGAATGTAATTGAAACAGTGCTGACAGCGGTGCAAAAGATGAAAAACAGGCACAACGGAGGGAGGGTGAAAATGGCAGACGGCACTTTTCCTGTGGCTTGTGATGCAGTGAGAAGCTTGTGTTTAGTTTAGGTAATCCTCTGAGCTGGAAATACAGCCTAACTAGTTCCCCTCTCATCTCTGATAACGCAATAGTTAGGCTAGAGCCTCTCAGACTGCTGACCACCTCTCTTCTCCACGTCTATCCTTTCCCTCTCCTCTCCCGGGTCTTTTCTGCACTTTGTCGTGGCAACCCTGCAGGCATGTTGTCTCCCCTCCTGAGCTCAAAGATTCTGCAGCACCTAGGATGTGCCTCTCGTGGGAGAGCAGACTAAAAGAGGCCCTAAGAGCAAGAGGAAAAACTGAGTGCAGGAGATGCAGAAGATGGGATAGATAAGGGGAGAATGAGTTATGTTTTCATGTTCACAGCCTGTCCTTTTGATGTGCGCACCAAAACAACCTGAGGCCCACAGCAACCAGTCCCAGTGGCTAACATGACAGTCAGCTTGGCAGCCAGTCCGCACGCTGGAGACTGTACTCCGCCTTTATTCCCGCCCTGTCCTGCCGAGCACACTGCCATCCGCTCCCCATCTTCATGGCGTCCCCCACTTCCCACTTCCCAACCCTCCATCTCACATGCCAACGCACATTTGGCACCCCATAACCAAGCCTCCCAATTTCTGCCAACCAGTCTCGCTGTTATGCCAATGATTTTGGAAGCGACCGTGCACCATGAAAATAGCACACCATATGCAACAGGAAATGCTGCCCACTAACACTAAACTTTCTAAATAAAAACGATAGGTGGGCAGAAGCCTGTGTGTGTGTCTGTGTGTGTATGTGTGAGATATCACGATTGGACGAATCCCAAAATGAGAAAAGAGAGAATGAGGAACCACGCTGGTGCAGACCCACATTCAGTGTGCAGTGTTGCTTTAGCACCTCTGCACACAACACACACATATAACACACTTTAAGCATTATTCATTTTCATTACAATGATAAGGCCAGTGCCACATAAAAATAATTACAACAAAGGAAGGAATACTAATGAAGATATGGATAATCATTATATGCATACATGGCCAGCAGTGCTGTGATCATGACTGTTGTTGTTTTTTATTGTCTTTCATCTCGCTTAAGAGGCGATGAAAATCAATGGCAGGCTCTCCCTGCGGCTTGGCAACCATCTACAACCCACTGTAGAGGATGGAGATGACTCTCTGTTATAGCTCCCTTCTTTAACCCACACTCACAAAATGTGCGCACACACACACACATACACACAGAGTCAGGCGCATCCGCATGTGTACACATTATTGTACACACATACACATAGACACGCACAAACTCCCCTCACCATAGGCTGCAGAAGGAGATTGCTATCGGGGTGAGGCAGGGTTTTAATTGATCTTGGTCACAGTTTAATGTGAGGCAAGGATTAGCTGTTATCGGTGGAAGGGAAGAGGGAGAGGGAAGGGCTTGGGGAGGAGATATCACAGTCCCTGACGTTAAAACCCGCCGCCCTTGATGACAGGAATTCTGTGATGTGACCCACAAAGATGCGAGTGTGCTGCTGGGAAAGTGCTTGTGGAAAGCTGGGCAGAGGAGAGACAGGCGACATCAAGCTGAACTTAATCCAAATTTCCCTGTGACGTTTTGGGCCAGATCTCGGCTATTTCTAGCCCCGTGCGGAACGAGGGATAGAGACGGTGCCAGAGTTGGGCCTGTGCTATTTAGATCCACAACTTGTTCTTAAGCCTTATTGAAGCATACAAGACATGAAAGTGAGCCACGTTTGATTATTGGCAGATGAATCATCAGAGAGCTAAAGGGCATAAGAGATCGGGCCGGCAAGAGGTATGGGACTCCCTTTGCATCATACTCGCACAGTATTGGCATCCAGAGTCAGAGTTTCTGCAGTCCTTGCGATTCCCTATGGTTCAATAAAACAGGAGATAAATAAGGCAAAGGGCAGAAAGGGTCAACATTAATCACCAAATTACACAGGTTCAAAACATAGCGGTGTGTCTTGTGGCCACCACATATCAGCAGGGATGGATATAACTTCTTTTTTTTAAGCCACAGATTTCAAAGTGTGCTTTCACTGCAGCTTAAATGCCAGGGCAACATGAAAAAAAGCAGTACAGTGTGCCAGTTGGTGAAGCTTCAAACTGAATGAGGGAGAAAAACATCACAGCTCAATGGCTGCTTCGTTGTTTCTCTGTACAGTTTTTTTTTTCCTACCAAAGAGAACATTGTAAAATTCCTAATCAGAAAAAAAAAACAGGCAACTTAGGAACAGAGCACAAAAAACAGAGAGCATAAAAGCTGCATAAAGCAGCTTCAGCACTCCAATCTCATGACTCTGTGCATGGCAAGGAGCTATGATTGGTTTCGTTCAATTGTATTTCATTGATAGTGGAGGCTTGTGGCTTCGGGCGGTATAGACAAGCAAAACAAATCATCCTAGCCATGAATCTGTTGCTTCTTGTGCTTCTCTTTTCTTCTCTTTTGGACAGTTTTCTCATTCAGCGCTCTTCACTGACAGTAGACTATAGTTCAAGAGCCTCTTAACAGTCTCCCTCACCCCACTCCACCCCCAGCCGCCTGCTTTTCTCCGAGTTCCCAAGACAACACTTAACCCAAAGGATGGATGAAAAATCAGAGGCAGCAGAATGTCCAATTTCTCCACAGAGGATCCGGTAAATGAGACGAGGTTTGATTTGAGAGTGTTGTCTCGCATCAGAGCCATTTGTAACTTTGTTGTATAAATGGTAAATGCAGTGTATAGTATTGCCATCCTATGGAAAACAAACTGAGGAATGATATATCATCAGCAATTAATGCCTTTTCTTACACTGAGCTCCTGATTTATGGTGTATAGCATGCTGAACATGATTGACATAATGCTTATTTTTACGTTGTATAAACTAATTAAATTAGCAGTGTTTTATAACCTCAGGTTTAAAGCTTCATACTGTAAGGTCTAACAAACACACACACACCTTTATGAGCCCCAAACATCTCTGTGCCCCCACTCATTCAGGACCATAAAAACATATTTATGAGAGCATCAGGCCATTGAGCCACAGCAATGTTTGCCATTTTCTCTGCGCTCTATGATTCCATCCAAGCGTCAAGATTGATTCTTAGAGCTCCTACTGTGTCACCCTCCATAAGGAATATGTATAATTCAACAGCCTGTTTTTTTCCCCTTCTGTTTTTTTTTTCTTTTTTTATAAACATACACTCATACTATTACCAATCCTCAGCGACGAAGCCATCCAAGGAAAAAAGAGGATTGTCTGCTTGGGGGACAGAGCGGAGGGGTGGCGGAGGAGTTGCTGGTGGATTGGTGCTGCTTTTTATTCCCCTCAATGCCCAGAGATGCTGCTAACACAAGTCCCATGTTGTTCTTCGTGCAGAGACACTAACAGACTGTCACATGGTAGGACACTGCCAGCTGAACACTCACCAACACCAATCCTGCCTGGCAATTGTCAGCCTGTCTTTCTAATGGCCACAGTGGGCCAGGTGCTCGCAGACGAGGCAAGGCAGTCACACACACGCAGCAGCCCGAGCTTTGTACCTGAGCCTAGAAGGGAAGTTACTGTTGTGTCTATGTGGCTCAGTGTGGAGGCACTGGTGTGTACTCTACTCTTTAGGGGAAACAACTAAGTGTGTACAGTACAAGTCGTGTTTCTTTGTCTCTTTTGTGTGTGCATGTGTGCATGCATGGATGTGCATGGGCTCTGTGTGTGTGTTTGTGTGTGTGTTTGCATGACTTTGTGGACTCCAGTATGTGTGCATTTCTGTCAAGCATTTTTTCGCAGCGACGGAGGGCTCGCTGGGCTAGGCAGGACTACAGTCATTACATCCACACTCTCGCACAAGCAGATGGCAAAACAGATGATCCTCGCTCATCTCACTCATGACCATCCATATTTATTTCATGGTTGCTGGCCCACAGACTCCCCATGCCTATCACTTCTCCATGAGTGCCTTGGCAGGGAGAGGGTTGCCGACGCACACAAGTGTTTGGATAACAAAATAGGCATGAAAAAGTAAGCGAGTGAGAGCGAACGCAAGAAAAAGCTGTGAAAACCAGGAAGGAAAACAATGGTACTTGCCAGGGGTTGCCCATCAAAGCCGTTAAATAACTTCACATTGATCAAAGATAGCAGCAAATCCATGTGTTGTTGTGAGCTACTGTTCATGACTAAGACTCTGGTCGATGCTCGTTGACGTGATTTATACGGCTTCTTGGAGTGCCAATAAATGAAAGGTCTGATTGGCTCAGTGTAGAACTGGACAGAATAGCTCTTCACTCACAGCCTTTGATCTTCTGCTACTTACTGGGGAAATGGGGAACCTTGCCTAAGATGAACTCTCAGAAAGCTACATACATTACCATCCTATCCCCTGGAGCTAGGCCAGAGCTAAAAAGCCCAAATTGGTCCGCACCAACGTTGTTTAATGGAACCTAGTCTGATGAGAGGCCATTTTTAAATCCACTTGACCAGCTCAATACGGGCTCTGTGACATCAATGCAGTATAGCTTTTGCTGAGACAGTAAAGTTGGGCCTTTTACCAGGTATCCTAATTATCTCCATTCTCTCCTCTCTGTTTTATCTATAGACGCGAGTATTAATGGGTGGATTTATTCCTGCGTAATCGTCACATCTTACCTTAGCCTCCTCCTCACCCCTTTTCTTTCCCTCTCCTTGCTCATTTATTGTTGATGTCTCAGCGCATACTTCATGGCCTTACCAGATCTGGCAGCAGTCCTGGACGATAGTTGAAATGTAGGTTAATCATAGGAAGTGACACAGAGGTGTCCCCCAGGGCCAGTGGCTGAGTGAGCAACTCAATTAAGAGTAAACAGCCTCAGACAGGGCCACCCATGTAGGCTGGATCTCTGTGAGCTTAAGGGGAAAGGGAAGGGAGATCTCAGCGAAAGTCTTTTGCCTTCTCTTTGCTCTCCCTGGGCAGGCCATGGATTCTGCGCTGGCACTGGGAAGGCAGAGCCAAGGGGCACAGTGGCCGTGTGCTCCAGTTGCTCCGTCGCAGATTATTCACCATAACTGCGGGGGGGCTTCGAGCGGGACATGTGACACACACAGATGAGTGGAGAGCAGCTTTGTTCCATTATCAGTCAGGCATGGGATTCTGAGAATGACGGCTGTAAAGAAGGAAAGGGCAGCAAGAGTGGGAATCATAAACATCATCCAAACCACCGTTTTCCATTTTCCCTCCCCTCCCTTATCCTTGAGCCAGACTCAGAGATGGGGCCATGGTGGGGATAGTGATAAGGACAGATTGTGGTCATACTGTTAGCAGGGGTATAGAAAGAGCCAAGAGGCTCAGAATAGATACCTAGGTCTATCAAGGCTAAGGAAGGGCCCTTGAGTCTAAGTGCTGTCATTTCCAATAGCAACAAGCAGATAAAACAGCTGGTGCCCATGGAAAAGTTCTGCTGCTGATTTGTTTAACCTCAGGACAGGAGACAGGTGAAATACCAAAAAGTTGTGTTGCCAGAGTAACCAGAAATATGTAAAATTTTCATCACTAAAGATGGATTTTTTTATGCTTTGGTGTAATAATGTAGCAAATTTGAGCTTGTGTTAGAAAAAAAAATCACGTGTCTCATGAAGCTTTATAAAATCCTGCTCGTGGTTGTATTATTTAAAGTATAAGAATCAAGGAGTTGATTGAGCAGGTAAAGTCCAAGTTACAGGTAAAGTTAGCGACAGTCGTAATTAGTTTAGTTGGAGATGCTGGGCATGAGTTTTCTCATCATGACACATAGTATGCAGTGTTTCCAGCGGAGAGAATGAAGTCTGACTGCATTGCACAGGAGGCACGTGAACAAAGAGTGCAGGGTGCCCGGGATGAAGGAGCAGCAGGGGGTTTCTCCAGTAGAGGAGGTGCTGTGTTCGCCTGGGCTGATTGTGAAAGCCAGACCTGGAAAGTGCTTTGGCATGTATATTATAGTTTTTGCAGCCTCTTCATTGCATCCTTTTTCATCATCTGTGTGAGAATAATATTATATTCTCCAATGCAACACCCTCTGGAGCACAATCAGGCCTCTCACACCTATTACAGTAATAAACACACACAGAAGATCTCCAAATGAGCAAGAACTGTGAAGTAAGCTGGGTCCTGTTAGTCTTGGTTTGGGTCCTTTTATGTGCCTCTTGTAAGATATTTGTTTGGGTTCTTTCCTACATACCAAGAGCTTCGGTTATATGAGCTTAGGTTATTGCCCATGCTCCGCCCAGCCGCTAAGTTTCTGAAAGTTTTTGCTTAATCTTGCTGACAAGCAGATGAAACCAGCAAACAAATAGACAAATCATCACGTACATCCAGCTCACCTCGGAGGATGAAAAATAGTGTGACTCTCTGAAGCAATTTCTAATGGTGTTTCAGGCATTCTTTGGACTGTCATCCACGTTAAAAATATGAGGAGCAAAAATCCTGGCTTTTGTTTTCCTTCGCATTAATTTCACTGTTGTTACAAAGGATTTTGAAGTCAATAACAATAACAAATCTGTGATACAATGAAAAGGAAATAAGTAAACAAACAATGATAGCAGGTTCCACTGTGGGCTCTTTCAAATAAAATGACTAAATATTGCCTGAGCCGGGCCTTTTATCAGCTCAGTTGTACCTGTCTCAGGCTGAGGCCCACCCAGTCACCTTAAACTTTGGAGTATTGCTGAGTGTTTATAATTACAGACACAGACAAATAAATTAAATTAATGTCAAATTGCAGTGGAATAAGTTTCCTGTGCTAGTCCCTGTAACCGGGACATTGAACCAAATCAGGACCAAGGGCAAAATCTTTAAAAACAGTAAGAGCGAAGGTGCGGATGACTTCATTACCACCATCAATCACCCACGCTCACAGTGACTGTCAGATGTCACCTATTCTCATCTCATTCTTGTCATCTCCTCCCTGCTTGTCGGCTGACTAGCAAATAAGATAACTGGGAGGAAAAAAAAGTAATGTGCCATCTAACGTCACCTTTGAGTTCTGTGGGACGTGTTTTTGTGGCAGTTGTAGAGGGCAGGTTGTGGCGCCCTGACCCGTAGTCTCTCCAAAAGAATAATGAGCCCCATGGCTGCCCAAATGAATGGCGTGGGTGGCCAAGGTTCAGCCTGTTTCCCTATAATGAGCTTCCGTCCTTTCAACAATAAGCCACAAGCCTTTTTTTTCCTGCGCTTTTTAATTCCTTCCATAAGAAATATAGACAAAAAGCAGAGTTCAAATATGTAAATAGCCTTGAGCATGATCATGCACACCATTGCGTGGAAAAGTGAGAGTAAACAATAAGAAATGCAACACCAGCTGACATTTTGAGGTCAGCGTCATTCCTCTCTTCATCTCTGGCTCCTCGGCATTCCTGATTAGTTGTAGTGGCTTTGAGGGGGTACAGTCTCACTGCTTGTCCGTGGAGCTAATTAAGAGCGACGCACAAAGCAACAAACAAAACAACATATCAGCTACATTAAATCTCTTCTGAAGGCGCTGAGCAGTACAAACATGCCACTTGCTCAACCTCCCACCCCCCACTCTCAGGTCGTGGTGTGCTTGGTGCTGAGGAGACAGAGAAAGTAGACAGTGCAATGATTTTGGCCATCAAACACATGTCATCTTCCCCGAGTGGGCAGGGAACAGAGGTGGCCGAGGGAGACAGTTTGTCAGCACACTATTGTGTGATGGGTGAATAAACGTAGTGTGTTTGCGTGCACATGTGCGCTTGTGTGTGTGGCGGGGGCTGAGGGGACCAGATAAGCAGTAGACAGGAGGGAGAGGACAGTCACTCACAGTGCAGGGACTTTTCAAGTGCAAGTCTGTCAAGCATGGATTCCTGTGACAGCCACACTGAACTCCTGGTGAGCTACTATTTCCCCTTCCATGGTCAAGATTACAATGATTGTCCTGACTGCAAAGGCCACCCATAAAGTCACCGAACACAGATGTTTGGCAGTCTGGCTCAAATATCTCTGTCTCTGATGGTATAACATAAATGTGACCTGAGATCAACACATAGAGCTGCGTGAAGCTCACCTGGCTGTCCTGTGGTAAATTATGCAAGCATGCATTTGTGAAGTAAGAAAGTAACAAATGCTGAATTGGTTAATAGTACAAAGACAGAGAGATATTTCACCTGGTGTATTCTATGTCAGTAAAAGCTACTTCTGTTACTCTACAAGTTTGCACTTCGAGATGCAGCCGCAAAGGGATTTGGGTCCTGCTTTAAATGAACAGCTGACCTTTCAACTTGCCAATCAAATGTGCAAATCGCTACACTATAGAGCCTCACGCATTTTCCCCACGTGTCTTCCGTAAACGAACAACTAACAGATTTATTGGAAACGTAGACTTCACTTGAAAACGTTCACTTGTCTTATGTGAGAGAAAATCATTATCAACCACAGTGGAGAGGACATAAAAGTGCTGAAGGCAGTTCCATTTTTGGGACATGAAGACGCATGTAGAACAGTGATTTTCATACCCTCGTGAATTTAAAACACCTCCCGGTTTCACTTTATTGTTCATTAATTAGCAGCAGAAGCAGGTGTGAACTTTGTCCAGCGGAATGAATAGCGAGTGGCGTTTTGCTGCTGATGCAGAGGCATCGGTTTCCACCAAGCACTGCGGGGTCGAGGGAAGGTTTGGAACTTGGCCCTGCAGAGTCTCAAACAGCCCTATAATGACAGCTCTCAGCAAGAGTCTAATTTCATTGAGTCTTTGATGCGACCGCTAATGGCTGCTGACAGAAGCCCCTTTCAGACCTGTACTCGTTTCTGTTAATCCGATGGCATCTCAGTGTGTTGGCTCTCTGAGCACCACGGTGACTTTTTTTCTGCAAAAGTTGCGATGGTGCTCTTAGTAGGTCGGCTTCGGTAACTTTTGCATAAAACTTTCAACACGATGGAAGTCTAAACTGACTGCGCGAGACTGGCATGGCACACGTCATCTGTTTAACTGTTAACACTTTACAATACAGCCCGCAACTAAGGGCATAATACAGATACTTAAAGGTACTAGAATAAGGGGGTAAAAAGTTGGGTTTTTATAGGAAACAAGAAAATAATTATACTGTAAGTAAATTTAAGAAATACCTAAGTACTTCTGTTTGGTTTGATTGGTTTGATTTGATTTATTGATTAGCATTCAAATATCTCAGTGAAGACAGAACAAAGATCTACCACAAAGCAAGAAAGCA
>NW_005187485.1:240944-242267 GCF_000239375.1 Pundamilia nyererei | reverse complement strand
TGGTGCAAATTACTGACCTCTGTCATCATTTTAGGTGGGGGAACTTGCACAATCGGTGGCTGACTAAATACTTTTTTGCCCCACTGTATATGGAAGCAACAGAGTACAATAGAGTGTGTATAATGATTTTTTGTTCAGGACATGCTTTGTTTTATAGAGAATAGCAATGGTTTTTGACATTTTTGTTTTCACATGGTTTATATGAGACTTCCAACTCAGCTTATCATCAATTATCACTCCAAGAAATTTATTTTCGTACACTCTTTCAATTTCAATTCCATTAACCCTTATTTTAGATACATTTTCTGTAAGTAAGTTGTGCATAATTTCTCGGTAATTTAACAGAAAAACAAAAAATATTTCCCAATCTTAGATTTTAAGTACATTGTACTTTTCAGGGCACAAGCAGGCTGGAGTTGCCTATCCATCTCCAAGGAGAAATGCACGATACTGTAAGTAATTTTAAGTATAGTGTAAGTAAACAACTGCAGTTGAATAACAGAAAATCAATCATACACATTAACAGAGTGTACTACCTTGAAATATTTGTAGGAAAAATATAATCACATTGCAATTTGAAATGATGTAATTGTATTTTTCCACATTGAAATAGAAGTTATATTTAATTCCGGGGAATTAAGTCTTTAGTTGCAGGCCATATTATAAAGTGTTACTTTGACCATTTCCGTCTGATGTATTTTGTTAATACTGTATTTTTGCTGTTACTAATCTAGGAGACAGAGCTCTCCGTTTGAGCTGCTACACAGTGCTACAAACACAGTGACATATACAAACACCCACAGACCCAAACACCCTTAGTGGCAATGGCACAGCAAACTAAATTTTCAAAATTGTTGCAATGCATTGGAGCTGGTGCAGACATAAATGCAGCATTAAAGGGAAGCCTGGACTAACATTAATATAATTGACCTGTGTCTGAATCAGAGGAAAAGAAAAGCTCACACCTGGCTTATGTCGCTTCTTAATCCTTTTACAAACACAGGATATGTGGCTTCTAGGGGTGCAACGATACTCATATCGATATTGAACTGTTCGATACAGTGCTTTCGGTTCGGTACGCATATGTATGAACAATACAAAATCTTATAAAATACATTTTTAATTTATTTTATCAACTTTCCTTCTGACGATGCTGTCTGTGTTGAGCGCTCAGTGGATCTGCGCTCGACAGTGCAGCCTAGGCGGAGTAGTCGAACGCAGATTCACTGAGCGCAGGGTAAGCTAGCGAGACAGAAGTTAAGCTCTCCTTGCAACATGGCAAATTGAACCTCCCCCACCCTCATTCAGATCTGGCGTTTGGAA
>NW_005187485.1:212425-238855 GCF_000239375.1 Pundamilia nyererei | reverse complement strand
GAACGCACAGAGATGTGGTGCGGAATGTGCGGTGAAAATTTAATAAATGACAAATTAAAAAGGCATGAATGAAAATATCGAACCGTGACACCAAAGTATCGAACCGAACCGTGAATTTTTGTATTGTTGCACCCCTAGTGGCTTCATAAGTCTGTTTAAATAATGCTGTTATTTTATTCATTCATTTCATAGGTTAGTTGTTATTTAATGTTCCTCTCATCTTCATTGAGTTGGTTTGGAAAAAGCAACGTTTGCGTTATGAGATTGACCCTGTCGAGCGCACAAATTATAATGCAGGCAAACTTGAGTGCGTTCCAGGAAAAATTCTTGTTGCTGTTTAGGGCATTCTCCAAAACAAGCTGACTTTGGTGAGTTGCAAATGAATACTTACGCAGTCTTGAAAGTGATAAGCAACTATCACTACTTCATAAGATGATCCTGAAAGTGACCAGATTTCTCATCTGGACTTAAATCCAGTCAGATGTAGTCATAATCACAGGCAGGAGTATTTCCTCATACTCGGCTCTTTCTTTATTAAGAATAAATGTAATCTGACTTCTGATAATTTACTGAGTTCCCGTTAATGTGAATGAAGAAACGGAGCTTATTTGTCAGTGATCCAACAAAGATGACTCAAGCTAACAAAAGTTTTTATGTCACCATGTACTGTCATTGTTTCTTTGCCTTCAAGGTATCCAAAAGATACAGGGCTGTCTGACTTTGTGCTAGACATCTATGTTGTTTAAAAGTTGTGGCATCTGACACACCATGCTGCACGTCAGCCACAGAAAACACAATCCATCACGGCATGCCGGGATCCATAAAAATGCAAACAGCCACGTGTTTGCATATTCAGACAAATATGGTAGTGGAGTGTTGCACACACCCTAATTCTCAGAGCAGGATGTTTGCTTATATCTTGCCTAGCCTACTTGAGCTGTGACCTGGTCAGCCAAACATAATATTTGCCATGTGGCAGTCAAAACAGGTTTGACTCTTCATTCGGGCTGTTCCATGCACATTGAGTTAACAGGTTTCAGGTGTAGTGAGGGCATGTCAACTGAAGAATGCAGTAATCAGTCATATTTCACTCCAGGCACGCTTGGGCTAAACCACAACCTACCGTCATCTTCCCTCTCCTCTACATTTCCTGTTTGCTTTGTCTGTGTCTCTTGAGCACATAGTGCGGGAAACGCTTAATGAATCAGACAAGCTGTTCACATGGACAATAATGAGCAGGTTTTGGTTGAGGGGAACCACAATTTCTGCTTTCCACTAAAGTGCTTGAGTTAGTGTTACAACAATAATGAATGGTACCATGGGGATCTCTGTTTAATATACTCTTATTAATAAGGCAGTACTGCACCAGACTTGCATACTGTACATTGGCAAATACAATCGCTATCTTGCTAAGATTTCCAGGAATACAAAGCTAAATCACTGTTTAGGAATTCCTCCTGACAGCCTAAATTAGATTATTCAGTGTAAACAATGAAAAAGAATATATGTAGCAATAAGCCACTTTAGAAGGCTTTGATGTATTCATGGATAATTTGCCATATCCCCCACCCCCCTGCAGTGGCCCTCAGGACAACGTTTAACTGATATAAATCAGCTTTACTGCAACTGGTCAAATTTTCCTTATTCACATCACAGAGCTTTCAAGTGATCATCTATCAGCAAAACTAATCTATTTTCCTCTCAAAAGGGGCCCTTTTTCATTTCAATTCATGGATCCACTTAATTTGAGCGCGACCTTTTTTTAATACAACACATATTATGTGGAACAGTTGTACCCTTGAGCAATGTACTTTACCTGCATTTCACTGGTTCAAAGCTGCGCTTTGCAAATGGGTTCCAGAATTTGTGAGTCACTTGGGATGAAAGCCTCTGCCAAGCCATGAAATAATAACACTAATATTTACATAAGGTCTCAATTGCTGCTAATTCTTTTATTTCCCGCGACGTGTAACAATATGTGATTGACAATTCCTCACACTATTCTTTAGCTTTTGACAGACAGTAGAGTACAACCTTCGCCTGTAACCCCCTGCCACCCACCCACTATTGTATAGTATAGTGTAATTAAGTCGCATTGGTAATTGGGGTGTGTCTTGACTAAGGCCTGGGTGGCAAGGGCATGATAAACTTCCTCTAAGGCCCTTATTTTCTAAAAACAGCTCTAATCATGGTGAGGATGTGGCCTTACGCACAGACTAACAGTGAAAGTACAGAGCACACAAGAGCTGAGGATGTGTTTAAGACAAGGATGAAAAATGCAATCAGGAAATACTGGAAGGAAGGCAACTGCAGAGGGCAAGTGGCCAGCTAATAATAGAGCTGATAAGAGAGCAGTGTAACCCAAACAGTATGCAGACTAACTCCTCTAAATCTGGTCTTGCAGGAAAATGAGTTAATGATTTGCACGACTCTGGCAATCCCCATGAGCTGAAAATGCAGACGCAATGAAATATAACCAATATTTCATACATCTTAGGGGCCGACACCACCACTGCCACCACCCCCACCCCTGCTTTTAAATATGTAGCTTACAACAAGATTAGACGATTCGAATAACAGCTAATTCAGTTTTATATTGTAAAATTATCAAACACATTAAAGTTGTGTGATTTCAATGTGCGCAAATACATTTAGCATTTTGCTGTTTTCTAACCCCAGCAGTCTTCCAATGCAGCCTCCACTGAAAATCATCATTTGTTATTTCCTGCGCTAGGCGAGATCAGGGGACTAACAGGAAGGCTTTGTGGTAAATCAAACCTCCTTTTTTTTGTATCAAAACAACCTTTTCTTCATTCTCAAAAACAATCTGCTAGGCTGCTCTATCTCCCAAGCTGTCCCCAGTAACAGATGCTTATTCTTAGCCTATCGAGAAGAAACGAGGGGATCAGGCGAAAGAAACCAGTTCTCCCAGATGTGTCAAATCAAAACAAGGGCCGTGTTTGTAATGGCAGGGGTCTGGTTCTCTTCTTATGTAGTCTTTTCTGAGCGATCCAGTCTCTTATTCAATCAGGAAACAAGCAGATTTGATGTGCAGCTATATAGTTAACGTTGCAGTAGACAATCTCACGGAGATGTAGCTGAAATGTGTTTATTTACATGCCATATTTCATCAAGTTGATTTGCAAGTACTGACCTGTCTGTTGAAAACAGTGGGGGTGGTAGGCTCCTTTAGTCGGATGGAAAAGATCTATCGACCCTCAAGGCAGCTGAGGTGCACTGGTAGATCTTTAGCTCCCTTTCTTGGCCAGTCTTTAGGCCTGAACACAAGGGACCTTTGTGTTTCTCTCTCCTTTCGCTGGCAGCTGTGGGCTAAGCACTCATCCATAGATCTACACATTTGCAATTTTGAAGAAGTAGAAGCAACACCCATCATTTTCCCTCTCTTCTTCCTTTTTTTCTTACCCTTAATTCTAGAAATGTTGGAACGGTGAGCATAAATGGGGGGGAAGTTAATTACTTTACTGTGTTTTTACTTCTGACACACTGCTTCTCCTTTCCAAGAACAAGGAAAAAGACATAGAAGAATAGAAACAGTCAAGCAATGATGGACAGTGAGAGTTAATCAAATAATATGCTGAAATCCAATGGATTCACTTTACATTATATCTACAACGGATGTGAGTGGTTTTTACAATCCAGGGAAACTAAGATACATATTTTTGCTTACAGTGAGCAGAATTTGGTATTGATTTAGAGCATGTGGGCATTAACTTAAAGGCTTTTTAGGCTTAAGTGGAGGATGTATGGATGCCGTGGTATACTTTGTTTATATCTTCCCCCATATTTATACCGGACCGTGAAAGTACTTTGAACAAGTATGCCAAACCATTCCAGATGTTGTATTTGAAATCCTGTCATCTCTACTTAGTGTAAAAGTTCAGGGACTCCATTTAGAGTAAAAGCCCCCTTAAACAAGGCGGTTTTGCAGAGCATTTGGTGGGATCAGCAGTCTTTGATCCGCTCTTCCTCCTCCCTAGCTGTTGGCTCCCCTGACCTTTTTGCAAACCCGATGTGACGTTCATCTTTTTTGAGCGAAGACAATTTGACAAATAAGTGATGACCATCCACATTTTTAATTTAGGAGTATGATGAAAAATTAACCGTGGCCAACTCAAGACCTTGATTTTTAAACAGGTCCACCTGTCTTTCCTGCATTACCTTTTCCTCCCTCTTCACGAGACCTTCACCAGTCAGACATTTTGGGCCTGATCTGTATTGGACTTATGGAGAATTCCTCTGAGTAGACCGAGGATGAATCAGCCCTAACTGCAACGCACTTGATCTAAACAGAGTGACAAGCTGCAGTGTCATCTGTTATTAATTAATTCAATCAATGAAATCAAATAGAATGCTGTTTTAAATGGAAGATACACACTAAGGTGCATATCACATGGCTTCAGGAAGTATTGATACTTAAAGCCCAGGCATGCTGCAATAAAATGAGTCACTACCTGGCTTAAGACATTTTGGATCCAGTCTGACTCAAGCACTGCATTGAGTTCCTCAGTGGCAACAGGACCTCTAGTGAGCTCTATTCTCTGCCATCAATCTATTTCGCCTTGTCTCAGCTCTTCCTTTGCACCCCGCTTTTGCTCATCTTTTCCTCCAGTATCATTACCCCCACCCCGTCCCCTCCCCCTGCCCCATAACTAATCCTTAAAATGCCTCTCACATAAAATGTGGGTCTGGCATAAGGCTGCTAGGAACGGGGTGAGAGAGAGGAGATTGGAGGAAGATTCTTGAGTTGTAACAACCTCAGTGGCAAAAAGGATGCTCCGCAGACCCTGTTTCCTTTCCTCATTTGGGACTTATTCCATTATATTCCTTTGTCATCCCCTACTCAGCATAATAACTCCTGAAAGGTAGATAACTATTAATAGAGTTCGCACGGCACTGCAGTCATATGGATTGCCCCACAGCACTGTGACTAAGTAGAACTGATGTCTCCTGTGACAAGCGCTCATGTTGCTGTCATCCAGGACGTGCAGGCACTCTGCATACATTACTGACTGCTGGCTTCCCCCTCTCTGTCCCCCCTTTTTGGATGGCACCACAGCTGTCCCAAAGTGAATCCCAAATGAGAGGATCTGTCAGGGTTTGTTTGCTGCAGGCCTTGATTTGATGCTATTACTCTGCAGATGGAGAGGCTGGCTCGGTCTGCGGGAGCCGAGAGCTGCTGGTGGACACCGCTTGCCTCGGGCTTGGCCTGGTGGCACCGAAGCACATTTTGAACAAACAGAGCTGAAACTGATATGGAGAGTAAAACAGTTTTTAAGTCCCCCTAAAATAACAACCTCCTCTGATTCTACAACACACCCTCGTGTTTGTGTTCCATAGGCCAAATGACTAAATCTTTCTCTTATCTTTCTCTCATATTCCCCCTTTAGCCAGATGTTCCTCATTCATTTTTCTCAGACGCAGCTGCATGTGTAAATAATCCATGATTTCTCCTGTTGGACGAGTGGACTGGGGCGTATTGTGTGTCTGGTTAAGTAAGCAGTCTCTTCTTTTTGTACCCAGTGTGTGTGCTTGTTTTTTGACTTTAAAGCAACATTCTTAGCTTTTCATGGGGTCTGAGAGCAACAGACAGTCTGTGTCAAGACGATGAGGTCAATCTCAAGCCCTGGCAGACCTTAAGCTGAAAGTGCTTTGCTACCTGTTCAAGGCAGATTTCCCACTGCCAGACCAGCGGAGGCTTGCCATATCACCCGTTTTTGTATAAGGCCCCCGGAGAATGTTTTTCTTCTCTGTGGCTACCATCAACTGCAACAACTGAGAGAAAGACTGACAGCCGACCCGCCGAGGAGGTGTGCAGGCAAGTCGACCAGAACAATAACAAAACTGGAGTCAGAGGCAGAAAGGGGGAGAGGACAGACCCTAATAATGGCCAGGCCGTGGCTTGACATGCTATGAAAAGTGACAGTGGACGAGTCATCCATTATTTATAGCAGTGCAGAGCTTGGTTATTTATTTTTTTTCAGCAGCATGAGCAGCAAGGGATCATGGCACAAAACAAGCAGCCAGTCGTGGCCTATTGATGTGATTGTCAGCAGACAGCGAGGCAAGCCCAGTGATGAGGGAACTGTGACTGCAGCCGTGGCCTCGTATGGACGGTGCGTCCAGGACGGGATTCACCTTGACTAATGCCGACTCTGTTTCCATCCCTCACGTTGTCATAGATACGTGGAGTCAGTGTCAACAGTAGGCTGCTCAAAACAATCCGGCTGCTTATGTTAAACTTGACATTTTAATTGCATAACGCAATGTTAAGTGCAGCATTAGAACATAAATGTATATGTTAGATTTTTATTGAGCTAAGTGCATTAATGCTTTGACAGCTTACGATGTATTCACTCCTCCGACCTACTGCGCAGCAACTCATTGTGGAATGGTCTCCAAATCATCGTGGGCTGTTGATAGGGCCAACAATCAACTGACACATTTATCAGTGAATGGCAGAATTGCTGATGTCGGTGTGAGACCGGAGTGACTAAATCTATGTGTATGGATTAGCAGACGTGTTCAATAGTTCTGTCCGGGCGACTGAATCACTATCGTTGTCTCAGCTATTTATCGGAGCTGAGCGGAGAGGAGTGTGCCTGGACTTGGCTTACGGCAGTAGAAATGAGGAGAGATGCCACGGACACCATCAGGGCTTTTCTGGCACACAAGAACGCGCCATGACATCAGGAACAGATGTTGCACATGGTGAGGCCCATCAAGGGACAACAACTCTGCATCAGTCTATGAATATTTTAGACAGCTTACTGCTGTACTTATCAGCGAAAACACACTCATGCCGGGCAAGGACCCAGCCGGTCTGATCTTAAATTCGGGCGATGCTGCAACGACTTTAGTGAAGAAGTGGGGGAAAAATGCACGATAGGTTGACGAAGTGCTGGCTTGCGAAAAGAGGACGAAGAAATTGTGCAAGCACGCATGAGATGGAAACAAAGCCCTCTTCATCCCGGGTCAAACAATGGCGATTCTGTCAAAGCTTTACTGCTTATTTATCTAGTGTAATATCAGACCGTAGATCTTTTCAATATATGTGTAGATACTGAGGTCAACATCCACATTCCTGTAATCCACACCCTTTTCTAAGCACAGCATGGGCCAGAAGCCTCAACCTCTCCTTGACCCCTGAGGAAAAGAATCCCTCAACCTTATCCCCGGAGAGACTTTCATTACAGACAAAAACAGAATCCATGGGTGGCCAGAGTCATATTCTGATATTAGGGCAGAGGACATGGATTTGATATGAGCCTGGAAATAGTCCTGTAGACTTCAGAGTGAGCCCCGGGTTACATGTTGAGCTTTAATGGACCTCCTCCTGCTCATCAATCACGCGGAAGGAAAATGCTTAATTGCAGATTTCAGACCGATGCAGTAGCCTGACATCATCCTAGCGGAATGGGAGAGAGGAGACAGGTTTTGAATTGCTTGTGAGCCGTGCAGATGGATACCACTTCCTAGTAAAGGTAAATGTCCTCATGAATTATGAGCTTGTAGCGGCATTTAGAGTTATGGTTGACACAGATCAGCTCAACATTCAATATCACAATTACAGTAAGAGCTGGTGTAATGTTTCTCATATGGATAGTAGCATAAACCTTAGACCAGGAACTGAATCACTGCAATATGGACATACACCACAGTATATAGAGCAAGATGTTAATCGCTCTGTATTTCATGACTCAGGTAGGGGAAAATGATTAGTTTGTGTTTGAACTTTTCATATTTTTATAGAAAACGTTTTTATAGCACCAGCGCAATATGTGTTTTCATTGAAAACCACGCAGAGTTTTTCCAGAAGAACAGAAGATTTTGAAGCAAAACAACTCGCATTCCTCGGCTTTCAGCTCGAGCCGCTCAGAGTTCAGTTTTGATAGAGAAATGTCTTCTTTCCCTCTGGTAGCAATGATGAGGATGATTTTTATTCTCCTTAATATTCATTCGAGATAAACAAATGTTTTGTGTCAGTATGAATGCATTTCCCCCCCACTTGAGCGTTAGCCACTCTCCAGCCAGACAAAAGAGAACGCAAGGGATTGTAATTTTAAAGCGCAACTCCATTCGCCATGACTGACATCTCTCTCTCTCTTTTTTTTTAATTGACCCCAGGTCAAATAGGGACTGGGATAATATTTTGTTAAATTATTCTCATTTCCCTGTGAATCACATTTCCATATATCTCCACTTCATGCCTTATTTATTACCTCCCTACAATTACCATGCAAACGATGTCTTAACTGTCACCCCTTTCTCCCTCTGAACAGTTTAGTAAATATCAAACCATATTTATTATTAATAAACCCACAGCTGAAAACCCCCTTTTTATTTATAAATTATTCACAGGCTCAAAAGCTCGGGGAGCAAGGGCGCCCTCCATTTGATGCCACGGAGGCCAATATAATTAAGACTATTGGCTCGAACTGATGCTGATGCAAGTATCATCTGTTTTGCCCTCATCTATCTGTCCATCTGTGCGAGCCATAGGAAATCATACATTTCAATCACAGCAGCATGCCTGGTGACAGACTTTGCACAATGGATGTTGATTTTATTATCACAGCACAACTGGTGGAGACACCCTGCTGTTTTACAGCTCACCCTAACCCTGCCTTCAGTCACTCCATGACGGTTTAACACATGCTCACTATGGCCCAGCAAACACACACTATGTGTTGTGTGCGTGTGTTATTGATGAATGATTTCCTTTGATTATCCTTCCTATACTCAACCTGATTTGCACACTGACACAAGTACAATAAGCAAGTATCTGTGTGTGTGTGTGTGTGTGTGTGTGTGTGTGTGTGTGTGTGTGTGTGTGTGTGTGTGTGTGCTCATTTACCCATGTGCTCAGTCACTCTAACCTGGGTTGGCTTCCCAGCTGTGCAAGCTGTTTTTTCCATCAACATGTGTTTACTGGCAGGGGACCCTTATGTTTGCATTACAGGGAGGCAATAAACAGGAAGGCCAGCCCCAGGGTTTTAAAACTACTGTTTGGGGAGGGGGGCACCCTCATGAGGCGTGAGCCCTAATCACCGCGTGGTTCACTGTTTAATTAAATGCAATGCTAAATGTCAAAAAGAGAGATTCTTATTTTTGCTGTTGATGCTTTTTTATTTCATTATTTATTTTATTTGTTTATTTATTTAGGAACACATCAACACATGCTGAAGTCCTCTGTGTCCAAGTCTGCACACTTTGATGAATTTTTCACAGTGTTATGGTGCTTCAACCACCTGGATGTGCTAACAGGGCACATGTATTTATGTGTGTGTGTGTGTGTGTGTGTGTGCACACTCACACATGTGTGTGTCTCTAAAGGGTGGATGTGTTAATATTAAATTCATTCTTTGCATGTGTGAAAGACTGATTAACCAGATGACTCCGAGGCCTATTATTTTGGTTAATCAATAGATCCTTGAATAACTAATGAACAACATCAAAGAACAAGCCTACAAACAGCCACAGGCAAGTGATAGACTGCAGTGTTTTCATCTCTTTATAGAAGCCTTAGCGTTTGTTGAAATATGATAATGATTCTGTTCTCTTCTGTTCTCTTTGGTGCCCACTACATGACGCTGAACAATAACTAACTGAAAAAACTTCCATGAACTTATGCTACCTGACTAACTAAAAATCCAGTTATCATTGTAACTGAAATAATAGTGACACATGGCTGGGGTAAAAGTCATCAGTTGTGTGGGAGAAAGTGAGTACATAAAAGACAAAAGGCTCATCAACTAAACTAGTTTACTCTTCTGAAACAGCAGCTGATGGTTTCCGCTATTATTTCATCTGTGTTGGGGTTTATGTGTCAAGTGATTATTATACAGATTGTCCAAACATCTTTAACTGATTCTTCATACCCATTCTCATTAACTTCTAAATATGTTTCATAATGGAAGGCAGGGATTGATTTGGGTGCTAAATTTGGCCCTTGTCTGACCAAAATAGGAGAGTTGCTGTGTAACTTCACTGAGAGGAAGGAAGATTTTGTGCATATTTAAAATGAAGCCAGTCTTTGGATTTTCCTTCTCACATTGAAATGTTGTCTGTGGCATATAAAGCATTACCATAGCTAATGAATAAATGACGAAGATACAGTTATTGTTTGAAGAAAAATTACATAAATTTGAGTTTAAATTCATTTACTGTAATTAACCACATTTTTTGGAAAGTTGAGTTCACTTTCACCAGCCAGGGTCGATTACTGCTAGACCTGCTGAATTAAGAAAACCCATGAATAGATCCTGTCTGGCGAGGTGAAGTGGCCAAAAGATGTCAGAAAGCAACACATGATGGCCAGTGAATGATGGTGAGAGTCGTTATCCATAAATGGAGAAAACCTGGAATGGTGGTGAACCTTCCCAGGAGTGACCAACCTACACAAATTACTCAAAGAAGGCCACAACAGAATCTAGAACAACATTTACAGAACTGCAGGCCTCATCTGCCTCAGAGTTCATGATTCACCAATAAGAAAGAGACTGAGCAAAAATGGCATCCATGGGAGAGTCCAAGGAGAAAATCACTGCTGACCAAAAAGAGCATAAAGACTCATCTCGCATTTGCAAAACAACATCTTGATCATCCACAAGGCCTTTGGGGAAATATTGTGTGGACTGACGAGACAAAAACTGAACTTTTTGAAAGGTTTGAGTCCCGTTACATCTGGCATAAAATTAAGACAGCATTTCATAAATTTCATACCAACAGTCAAACATGGTGGTGGTAGTGTGATGGTCAGAGACTGCTGAACAACTTGTTATAATTGATGAAACCATGAATTCTGCTCTAAACCAGAAAACCCTGAAGCAGAATGTTTGGCCAGTTTGTACCCTAAGGCTTGAGTTATGGAGCAGGACAATGATCCAAAACACACCAGCAAGCTCACCTTTGAACGGCTCAACAAAACAAATGAAGGTTTTGGAGTGGCCTAGTCAAAGTCCAGACTTGCATCCAATGGAAATGATTTGGCATGACCTTAAACAGGCTGTTCATGCTTGAAAATCCTCCAACGGGCTGAATTAAAACAATTCTGCAAAGAAGAGTGGGCCAAAATTCCTCCACAGTGGTGTGAAAGACTCATTGCCAGCTTACACGAACACTTGATTGAGGTTCTTGTTGCCAAGTGTGGCAGCACCAGTTATTAGGCTTGGGGGGCAATTACATTTTCACACAGAGCCAGGTGGGTTTTAATATTTCTTTTGCTTATGTCATGTAAGCATCATGTTAAAACTGCAGTTTGAATTTGCTAAGATTTGCTTTGTCTAATATCAAAATTTCTTTAACGATCTGAAACATTCAAACGTGACAAATATACAACAACAAAAAAACACACACAAACAAACTTTGAAATGAGGAAGGGGCAAGTGCTTTTGTGCTGTGTATGATTTGGAAAAAAAAACTAATGGCAACAGCAAGAATCTGCATTTTCCCCTACAGGACAGGGAGCACATTGCTTTTCCAGCATCCTATTCTGTGGATTCATATTATTCAAGCGTTTTTTCACCCAAAGCTGTTAGAGCAGTCATTTAACTGTGAATAAGTTTTTTAAATGCCCTCCTCAGCCAATCACAGTCCCTTAGGGGCGGGGTCCCCCCCCCCGGCAAGCATCTGAGGAAGAAGGGGCTCCTCAGGCTCAGCTTCTGCCAGATTTGGCTACCCAGTACCACCACCAGATGACTGTCAGTGCGCATTTCCAATTGGCAGGAGGGAGAGTAAACCGAGGAGACCGATCGGGGAAGAGTGTGTATGAGAGAGAGGGAGAGAAGCGGGAGTGAGTGTGTTATAGAGGGAACAGAGTGAGAGACTCCAGCGGAGGGGCGAGAGGTAACTTCACCGAGGTTATCACTGCGCACTGTCGAGGAGGAGTGATCGCTTTTTTTTCGCGCAGCATGTTGAAGCAGGTTACAAAGTGGACTCTGGATGAACCTTCTGATTGAAACGCCCGATTCTCTAATGGACTGCTGGAGAGCACAGTGAGGCGAGAGCTGTGCCACAGTGGCAAGGAACGGAGACTGGGAAAGAAGCTGATGCAGAGGGGAAAGTTACCAACTGTGGAGATGTATTGCTAACTGCGAGTTTACTGACTGCTCGGACCATTCTGAGTCGTTTCTTTAAACTGGATGCTATTGTAGACGAATCTCCGGTGATCCCGAGCCCGGTGCCGCGGTGGACCATAACCAGCTCAGTCGCATAGACGGAGCGAGACTCTTTCCATAGAATACAATCAGCGGCAAGAGCAACTAAAATGTCTTCGTTATACCTCATCTTTTGCGTGATGGTCACAGGTAAGATACTCTTTTGTTTGCTATCATTTAACCACCCGGGTCCTTATTAACGGGGAAGGATGGACCGCGCTCCGTGCTGGCGCGCTGCGTCAAGCCATTCAGTGCGCTGCTGTAGTAGTGTGGGCATCTGATCTGCTGCAATGCTACATTTCACTGCTGTTAATTGCCGGTAAATGTTTAATTAGTTCTGAAAGAGTGATTACATCAGGAGGTTTCTCTGTCTGCGAGCAGTCCTTGATGAGAAATGGCACTGCGTAAGTGAGATTTGCAGTGATTTTTGCCCCCCTGATCTTATTCAAACATCGGAAGCCTGAGCGAAGTGAGCTTTCTTGTTTTGAATGGAAAGGCTCCGAATCATTGTACGAGGGTGCACAGACGGAAACTTTCACTTATTTGATTTCTTAAATCTGGGGACCGGTTGCGCCTGACCGCAGTGTTTCTCCACACGCGAGTGTCTTTTAAATAAGATGCTTTTTTGTTGTTGTTTTTTTTTAACGAGGCTCGTCAAGAATGCGCATTTAAGCAGGTGATAACAGAACAATTAAAGCTGGGTATGAGACAGCTCATTGCAGCTCCCTGCATCTTTTTTTTTGCCCTGAAGTTGGCCGGTGTTGCACACGCTGCATTCCCTTAAACAAAAAGAAAAAGAATGGGAAAAACACAAAAGCCAGAGGGGGTTTCTGCTGAGCTGACAGGATTGCGTCTAAAGTTTCTTTTCCTTTCATGTGGTGCGTAAACGGGCAAAAACGGACACGGTGTATCTTCCAACGGGGACTGCACGGTCTCCCGAGGACACGCATTTGAGATGGTAAGAGTGAGAGCGGGGAAGAGGGGGAGGCAGCGAGAAAGCAAAGGGGCAGAGAATGAGGGAGACACAAACTAGAGAGGGAGTGCATTTGTTTTTCTTGAGACGGGCAGACATAATGCACCTGTTTCCCCCCCACCCTCTCTCTCCTACACAAACACCACCACCACCCCTGTTGCTTTTTTATTGGCAGAACAGAGTTTATGAGTGATTATAACAAAGTCTGCTCATTGTGCCCCAGACCTTCCAGTATCGAGATTTCAAAATGCTTTAATTTTGAAGGAATTGTGAGGAGAAAGAATGTTTTGATGCACGTCTTGTTTTGAAAATGCGACTTGTCAGCTTTTGTTTTCCCTCCACACTTCAGCGTTGTAACTTATTATTAGTTATCCTGTAATAGAATTAACAGAACGATGCCGAAAACAGATGTGTTTTTAGGCTTAAATGCAATTATTACGAAACAAAAACAAACAAAAAAAAAGCAAGCAGGCTATCTGAACAGCTGCTACAATTTATTTGACTCGTTTTGTGCTGCTCTTGTTGTAGAAAAGACGCTTTCGGCAATTAACACTGAGCAACTGTTGACTTATCAGCATTTTTCAGCGTCGATAAACTAGAGCGCGGTATTAACACTTTGGGATGAGGAAAAATAATAATTAAATTTGAATGCAAGAGAATAGACAACAACCTGGCACTAAACACAGATGTTTTCCAGGGTGAGTGGAGGAAGAGGATCGTGGGGAGGCAGAAAAGATAGCATAATGAAATTGAAATCCTTTAGGCTTTATTGTATTTTCACCTCAGACAGACTTTCACCAAAAGCCCAAGCATGCCCAATGGCCATGTGTTGTGCATACATCTTTACCTTCAGCGTGGTTTTGTCATCATTCAAGGCTCCGGGGAGGAATGTGAAACGAGTAAACCTCCACTCCCTGATAGACTAGCAACAGCTGGATGAGAAGGAGCAGTAGCCAGACAGTGGCATATTTTCCGGACCCCAACACGCACACACTCACTCTCCCCCCTTTCACACTCAAGCACACAAATAATGAAAATGGTAACAGCTGCCCTAATTAGAACCTAAGAGACCCTAGACCTCATTTATTGTGTCAGTCTTATAAAGAGTCACAGATGCTCAAAATTCTTTGCACTCATAAATGTATTTTGTGGTATCCAAATTTGGCTCCAACACATGGCCTCACTTTGAAATTTATGTATGGCATATTGCATACATTTTGTAAGTATGTAGTCTGTACTACAACACAGATAATTTACTTTCCCGGATAGTCCCCTGGGCTCCCACAGGAATTGGATTCCACACTGAATCAGTATTCCGAGTAATCTTCAGTGAGCTCTTCTTTGGAACCTTTTGCTTTGGGTCGCTTGCGTCTCATCGGGCCAAGTTCAAAGGCTGTGAGCTAAGATTACAAGTTTCTCTCCATTCCTCTTAAGTCGTGTCGCCACTCATGTTTCACTATAGTGTGGCAGTGTGAAAATTTTCCACCTTGCTTCTTCTCACAGCATTTTTTTTTATTTTTCTTTTACTTTTTGCCCGGTCGCAGAATGTGTGACTGTGGAACACGGGGACAGGAGAGCGTATCTGCTTAATGGGCCGCAGGCAGATGGGAGACTTTCACCGACGGTTGAAAGCCTGTTCGCATTCATACCTCATACAGACACAAACATAGAAATAAACTCGAGCAGAGAAAGTGATAAATGCAGCCCCAGCTCACTCCTCCCCGCATTACCAGCCTGGGTTTTCCCATTACCAGATTTGTCTTTAAAATATAGAGTACAACGATGCTTGAGGATGCAGTGACAACATGGCCTGGGAGGTTTTGTTTTAGGGAGCTGCGCATATTTTATGAACTGCTGTTTTGCTGCTCTTTGAATTCTTTCGGAGGGGAGTCAGACTGAAGACAAAGTTGGGGGTGGAAGATGGAAGGAGAGTCTTAAAGGAGGGGTAAGACTTGGATGTGTCACCAGTGTCTTGATGATTAAGCGGACAAGCAGCGGGTAAACACAGAAGAAGACCGCTGAGCATTGTTAACCTTTCCCTGTCTTGTTAGTCTTGTCTCTGTCGCACAAACACACACACAAACAAACCAATGCGCTCTCTTTCTGCCTCCGTTTTACCTCCTCTCCTTGTATCATGCGCCTTTCTTTTCTTTTCCTCTGTGATAAAAACGATTGGAGATACAGTAAGAGAGTCTAAGTGCCAGAAAGTTTGGGGGTAAGAACTGTAGCCAGCCAGGGAGGAGTATAAGATATGAGGTTCACCAAGTGCAGACACAGCAGAATCTGAATGCAGCTGACTCTTGAACAGAAGTGCCTTGCAAAATTTGTGAGACAAAGTCAGGGCAAAGATAGATAACATGTGGTCAACTCGATGTTCAGTCCGTGTTGCTCGTTTTTAACGCTGTATCTGAAATTTCTAGAAACTAAACACAGAACGAAAGATTCACATATGCTTTTTTTATATTTTAAACTTTATCCCAACATGTGCATTTTAAGAGTTTTGTCAAGATTACTGTAGGTGACTGGACTGGATGAATAGTTTTAGAGCAAGGCATCCAGTTTTTCTTTTTTACAAATGATGTGGTCATGCAAACACACACACGCACAGGCACACCCGAGCCGGCAGTAATGAATGTCCAAAATCTGCAAGAAAGACCTGTTATTTCCTTTCATCCTGAAGACCCGTCATGCACACGAGGCATTGTCTTTCTGCTCTTCTTCATATCCTCTGAGCTCCCCTTCCTGCACACGCACTTGCAGCATTTTTACGGAAGGAGAAACTGGAATGAGAAAGGAAACAATGGGGCTTCATAATGTTGCTCATCTCTAATCAGCTTTGCCATGTGGGTAAACACAGATAAAGAACTTGGCAGTGTGTCCCGAGGCTTTGTTATCAGCTGTTAGCAACTTAAGTGGATGTGCGCACTGGTATGGCTCAACACAGGAAGCTCAAGTAGCCAGGTAGCAAACTGTTGATGACATTTGGCTTCTTTGTTATTATTTTTACCTCGTCCCACCCATCCTCCTTTTGTCTTCACTCTCTCCTTGTGTCTGTCTCTGCACATCCTCAGCGTGTCTTCCTCTGAGGTGGTTTGAGGAGCCGGAAAGGATATGACAGGGAACAGGACAATGGGAGCTTCCTGCCATTTTCCTAGAGTCTTCTTCCCCAGTTGTGACTCTTCGGGGCTGTGTTGTGAGCATACACACGGGCGGGGGACGGCACAAATTTGTTGACTCTTTCATTCTTCTGTACAAACACAGTAATGGAAAGAATAGAGAGAGGAAGAAAGTGGGATTAATTCTGTGCATGTCATTAGAACAGGCCCCCAAGGGAAAGAGTTGAATTTATACAGTAGCAGCTATTTTAGGAAAGACTTGTATTGCATTTATCTCCTCCCTAAAAATGCAAGTGTCACTTCCTTTTGCAGAGATATATCGCCATTTCAAAAGACCTTAAGCCCAGAAACCAACATACAACAGATGCACTAGACCACACATTCATTTTTATTTTCCAATCAATTCTTGCCCTGCAAGACAAGAATTTCATATCTCCTGCCGAGACGCAGAAACCAACAGCAAATTGAAATTTATCTTCTGCGTTGCAGCAATATCTGTTCCTGTGTTATCTTCACCAGCCGCTTTCCTTAACCTTGTATTAAAGATAGCTTTATTGGAGTAGAATTCTGGCAGCTGGGAAGAGTTTCAGGAAAAAGAAAAAAGTTCAGTTGGGAATCCCATCAGACAACATTTATTTAGCACTAGATGCAGATTTATTTTACTTCTATTTTTACTCTCTTTGCATAAACTATGATTGGCAGTGGCACTTGATTAGAAGGAGATATGAAATATTCAGCAGAGTGCACTAGGGCTTCTATGGCGTGTGCACATCATCCAGAAATGAATCACAAGGATCTCACGGAAGCAACACCCTGAACACACTCGCGCACCCACAGAGGTCAAGGGCGCACGCTGGGGCTGTGGATGATGAGCCGAGATGAGTGTTTGGCATCTTCAGGGCTGTGTGCTCTTTCTGGAGCGATTAGTCAAAGTCCAACTGTCTAATTAATGATGCTCCAGCTCTCAGGACATGTCACCTCCTTAACCAGCTACGGGTGAAAAACACATTCAAGGAAACAAGAAACTGTCTGCCTGCTGCTCATTTTATTAGATATGGAAAGAGTGTGTACCCTTGTGGGAATAAATATTCCAACTACTTGTTCCTTGAAGAAGTCCACGCTCACTCCTTATTCTCATTTTCATCTCTCCACCCTGTCAGTTGAAACTGCCTGGAACGCCGTGGCTAATATTGTGTTGGTGACTCAACCATTAACCAAAATAGTGGGTTGGTTGTGGCTTGCCCTCGTCTTCCTCTGCACAATGATTGTCCTGTGCTGCTGCTGCTGCTGCTGTTGTTCTTCCTATTGTTGGAAGAGACTGTGTGAAGGATTGGAGAAAGTGTAGCCATGTCTTTTATTTACATTTCTTCTGCAGAGAATTTCAGACAGGACTGAGAAACTCTCGCTGGGAGGTCTGCGAGAGAAGGCAACCAATTTGCTATCAACTGAGGGATGTCAGTCAAAGCGTATTGATCAAGCCTTTAACTGCAGCTCCCTCAATGGCAAAACATGTTAATGTTATCGAGCTGTGTTGAGACGTGAGTAGCAGCGAAGTGTGTGTGTGGGTGGGTGGGAGGGAGGGTGTTTGGTAGAGGTGGGTGGCAGTTAACTGGTTGAGGGGTGTGTCTCTCCCTTTCTCTCTCCTGAAGTCTGCTTTTGGCGTAAGAAAGCTGATGCAAAAACAACAATGGGCTCAGCATGAGAATAGGGGGAGGAAGAGAAAGGGAGAGGAGGGAGGCAGAGGGGGTCAAAGGGATTTACTGCCAGGAGCCTAGAATTTCAGGTAATGGATATGCTTGTTTCAGTGGAAACCAAACCTGCTGTTTTTCTTTGAGCATGGCAGAGGTGAAAAAACAAAAAAAGAAAAGTTGTAACTGACTGCAAGTCCGAGGGGGATTAATAGCACCTCAGGCTAAACATTAGATCTCAAGTGTACACTTGAATGCAAAGAAAGTGATTGTGTGCATACCTGTGTTTGTGTGTGTGTGTGTGTGTGTGTGTGTGTGTGTGTGTGTGTGTGTGTGTGAGAGAGAGCGCTGGAGGTGGGCTGGGTGGGGGGAAGCAGGTGTGCGAGAGAGAAGTAAGGGAGGCGTATGCTGGAAAGAAGCTTTTCTGCCACATTCCTGCGAAGCAGCATCAGCGAGGAGGGCAAGAACACATGGCTAAGTGCTTCCCAAGCTGGCTGAGGTAAACCTAACACCCCTCCTGGAGGAAGCAGCCCAACCATTGTTCCAGCACATTGCACCCGTCTGACTGAGGCATCCTAGTGCTGTGCAGATCCCAGGGGGCTGGAAAGAGAACGAAGCAGAGGAGGAGGAGGAGAGGGACTGATTGTTCCCTGCTCAGACTATCCACAGATGGGGCTATGGCACAGGATGCTTGCTGTTTGCTTTAGAGTCCCAAGCGTTTGCTTTGCAGTCATGGTGTACAGAATGCTCTTGGGGATAGAGGAGAAGAGAGTTCTTGCGGAGACAACAGCAGGGGAAGGGAAAGAGACAAGGCAAGAGGGAGAGAAAGAAAGGTATAGGGGAAAAAAGGGAGCCTGCTTAATATGATGTCAGTGTGAATATAGTGTCATTGCCAAGAAGGGAAGACGGATGATACAGCCATACAGTGATCGGGTAGTTGGGCGAAAGAGTGCTCAAGTCCTCCCCTGTATCCAAACAGAGACATATAGAGCCGAAGATAATGGAGAAGGGAGGGAGAGTAAAGGGAGTGATTGAGGAAGAGGAAAAAAGGAAGGGATGAGATGCAGGGAACCCAGGCTGCATCCATCATGTGGTTTGGTGCAGAAGCCATTTGTACCTATTGTTCTCTATAATTTGTTTTCTCAGAGCCTGCAATGGGAGGGGTGAAGGGGAGACACAAAGCTATGGCAGCCATTTATTTTTGCACTAATTGCATAAGTGAGACAGCATAATTAGACATATAGCTAAACAGACAATAGGCCGAGATATTCGCAGACGGAGATAGACAGGGAGGTGTAGATAGATCCGAATAGATGAGAGGCCTGGCGCTCTCCATTTCAAATTCAAGAGTACGAGAGAACATGTTAAACGCAGTAAAGGGGATGGAGAGGGATAAAGGGAAAGGAAAAGGGAGAGTAAAGGAGATGGGCATATAGAAGGGATGAAAGATAAGAGGGGGGGAGGGAGAGAAAAGCCCTCTTCACAGACTGCACTTTGAGGTGCGGCCCAGTGCTGCCGGAATAGTCACCTCATTTAATACACCTGCTCAGCGGGGAGGGGAGGGAAAAGTATAAGGAGGTGTTGTAAAGGAAAAGAGAGAAAGGGCACAAGAGAAGAGAGGGAAGAGGAAACAGATCTCATCTCAGATTCTTCAGATCAAAGGCAGAGAGTGGCTACAGAAGGCTGTTTGTTGTGGCTTGTTTGGGAGGGTCTCTGTCTCTGTGGGGTCATGGGTTCACCTGGTCTGCTATTTTGTTCAGGCAGCATTACGCTGCAGCACAGCCACACACCGAACGCCTTGCAGGCTACTTCATCACCTGAACGATTGTTTTTAAGAGACTTTTTTCTGTTCTTTTTTTCACGAAGCGATCAAGCAGGAGGAACACTGATTAGCAGATGGAGGCTGCCGGCTTCAGAGGACAGAGAAGTTAAAATTTTGTTAAAACTATCACAGTTTAGGAAGAAAAATAAAAGTAGCAATTTTTTCAGCTGACTGGACTGTGATTCCAGCAGATTTCGCTATGTTAGATTCTCTTTGTGTGCTAATGGAGTCGTGCATCTGCCAGGTCCTTGTGTAGGCGGTGCATGGGTGTGCTGAACATGTCATGTAGCCTTTTAGGACTGTAGTACAGGGAAAGATAAATAGGCCCTTAATGAAGCCGCACAATCACAGGCAAGTTAAAAAAAACTAAGCGAAGATTGAGGGGCAGTCAGGCCTGATTGGAGGGCTATTGAAGCCGGTCAAGAGAAGCTCTTGCGTCGTCACACTATAGATTAGCCACTCACTCCACTATAGACCTCAGCCTAACTACCCTTCTTTCTCTAAAGCAGTCCTCTGACACTCTATAGTGGCTCAAGTCAACTCCATGATTGTTCTGGGGGAGTTCTTTAAAAGCCAATTTAAACTCAGTTCTTTTGTTTAACTCCCCAGGAACTCAAGCTGGGACATATTGTATTGGCCGTGTGTGTTTGTGTGCGACTGAGTGTGTCTGTGCCCCTTTGTGGCTTAGATTTGGTGGTGTTTTTCTGTTTTTTGTGTGTCTGTGTCTGTGTGTGTGTGAGCCGTCTTTGAGCATGTGATGTTTAGTTAAAAAAGAAATGGGTGTATCTCGGAACTGGCAGAGACTAGTTTTGTGGGTGAAAGAGAGGGTGCATGAGAGAAATCAATGGCCCAATTCAACCTATTACAGCCATGACTGTTGCTGTAATGGTGTGGAAATGGACAGTAGTCATGTGGATCCCTTTTATATCTCCAGGCTTAGATCACAAGTGAAGCTGTGATTCATTTCCTCCCAGCTTTGATTTAAAAAAAAAAAAAAAGTACTCTGAGTATTTCAAAGAGTCCCTCACATGATGGTGAGAAAGAAAAAGAAATATCCCTTCGTTTTTGTGAAATGGTGGAAACCTCTTTTTCTGCCAGGTTTGCCGAAGGACAAACACAACACTGGGCTGCAATTTTTTTCCTCAACAAATAATGGCTCTTCCAAACTTCTCTCCTTCCAGCTGTTGCCTCTTTGATCCCAGGTAGCATGTTAACAAGCAATGCCTTCATGGAGTACCCTGAACATCAGTATGTGTATTCACATTAAGGTGTGAGAGTGTGTGCATGCGTTTGCACATGTATGGCTTCAAAGTTTGTGCGGATTTTCACACCAATTAACAAATTGCTTTATATGTTCGCTGAGGTGACGATAGCCTGTCTCCTGTGGGGCGCTGGATTTTTTTTCTTTTGCCCACTTCAGTGTTAACTCAAGGTGGGCTGAACCTTCTTTCACACTAACTCATTAATGATACCGGTCTAATTAGTGCCTGTGGCTCCAGACAGGGGGCCCCTGGAGGACACATCACCATTGTGAGCTGGCCTAATCAGGAGACCACTCAAAAGACCGAGGACCCACTGCACCAGTGAGAAAGTTCACACATATAGAGAGACCTGCCTGGACTCACACTCAAATTAACGCGCTGGTTCACTGGGGTAAGAGAGTATATAAAAAAAAAGAAAAGTGGTTATATTTTCAGACTTCTGACCATTGAGGATAGGCTATTTGCTCATTCCCATTTAGCGCCCTCTCTCCCTCTGGTAGTGCTCCTCCTGAGGGCGATGCAGAAATATGATTTAGCTCTCCTTCATCTCTTCATCCCTCTTTTTCACTCCAGATAATTCAATCTGTTTGATATCAAATAATCTCTCACAATTTTTCACCTTTTTTTTCACGTTTTAACCTTATCGCTCAAACAGCTACCTCAGGGAGCTGGGCCTCGTTCCACTGTGTTAAAAAAAGGGGGGGGGGGGGGTGAGGATGGGGAGCAGAGAGGAAGAGGTAGCCCAGGAAAAGAAGGATGGCAAATAGCTCTCCAAGGAGTGCTTTTAAATGCCTCTGTTTGCCATTCTCATGGGCCATATGTGAAAGAGTGGGCAAATAGATTCAAAGATAGGAGAATACTAAAAAGGAGACAGCGATACCGGGAACGATAAAGGGAAAGACAGAAACAATCTACAAGAATTTAGTGGAGAGTAGGTGATGTGAGTTGTGGAACTTGAGGTTTGGGTCTCTAACTTGTGTCCCACAGCACTTAACATGCCCCTGGCCATCTCTCCTGGCAGTTAATTAGAATCCAATAAGGTTGCCGCCTGTTGGTCATTGTTCCTCCACTGTGTTTACCCTTTCCAGAGGCTCCATTCGCTGCTTAATCTGCCGAGAAGCTGAATGTCAATAGGTGAGGCCAAGACTCCAGAGCCCTGCGAGAGAGGGAGAGATGAAGCTAAAAGGAGGGGAAGGAATGAGAATCAGGGGGAGTGAAGGGAAGAGGTCATTATTCTCGTTCCCCTCAATATTGTTCTCTGACGCTCCATTTCTGTTGAAACCCCATCCAGCCTCCCCCCCATCTCTCTCTCTTGCATCTCCTCTCTTCTTCTTTTCTTCTCACTTCTAATCCGTCCTCTTGATTGTTCTAAGCTGCTTTCAGCCCCTGGGAGGGTGGGGGGCTTTGGAGTCTGTTTTAATTAAGATTTAAAAGACGACTCCCTCAAGAAGGGAGATTTAAGAGCAGGATGGACTAAGCAAAGTAAATAAGCGAAGGTAGGACAGATTGTAGAGATGTCTCAGCAAATATCAGAAATCAGTAAAAGGAGAATGTAAAAAAGCTATTATTTAACACGCGGGACACGCCCATACATTAATGCAAAAACAGGCAGACACTGAGGCATTTGGATGGATAAGCCAAATTGGATTTTTTTTTTTTTTGTAATCACACGGCACAATCTATATAGATTGATCTAAACTTCCTGTGATTCATACCATATCCTGTGAGGGTGATATGGGATCAGTGGTAACCAGCAGGCAAGCCGAGGGAGTTATCTCCACACTCTGTCCAATGATCGATCATCTCACACGATGGGCTTAAGAGCCTGTAACGCCTCACTTGTTTATCAGAACCTAGAACTAGAATGTTTTCCATAGATACAATGCATGAAAGGGAGGAGAGAGCTCAGGGGGCATGTTTTAAAGCTAAAACTTTTTATTTGTAGCATAATCAGATATGGTTAGAAGCTAAACTGATTTTTCTTTGCATTACATTTGGGTATTAGTGTTGCACCTTGCAAACATAAGAGATACTCCAGATTAGCTTACTAGGTGCAGCCTGCAGGAGGCAGGAGACGAGACACCCGCTTGCCTGCTGTGCGTTCTTCTGACTGTTAACCGCACTATACTCACATCAGCTCAACTGGCCATGAAACAGACTTTACACCATCGATCTGGCGGGACCGTATAATGCTTCAACTTCACGGGACAGTTGCGTCCCTCGGATGCGGCATCATCATCAGTGTCTAGAAAAGTTCTGAGGTGCAGTTGGATGCGTGAAAAGGCCGGGCACTTAACAGTCACATCACACCGTGACAAAAGGAGATTTCTCTCCAGAAGCCTGGCCACCAGAGATACCAGCTTTGCTTTACTTTTACCATGCAAACAGCGTGTTACAAAGTGTTATGCTGAGGAGCGGTGCGTGTCACTGCAGCCCAAGAGCAGGCATGCGTTACATGTTTGGTAAAACAGTCACATAACAGCGCATCTGCCTCAACTGCAAACTGCGCATTCTTAAGGGCGAGTAAAAGCAGCTAAGAAAACACACCCCAAGACAAAACACACAATGAAGTGTTTAACTTCATCAAACCACAGACTTCGGTGCAGCCGGTAAGGTGTTAAAGGCCAGGCTAGGGTCGAGAGCCTGACCCATGGCATTCTCTGCTGTGATACATCCCAACACACAGCCACCATATGTCCGGGTTTCACAGTCAATGAGCCAACCCACCCACTGTGACAAAGGCCCATTCACACCCAGTTGACTCTAAGGAAATCTGCAATGCCATGGTATGATTAGGACAGAATGCAGCACTGGCGCAGACCTCGGCCGTTAGAGAAAAACAATAGACTAGAACAAACGCAGAAATAAAAGGACTGTTAGGGAAGAAGGGGTACCTAGACAAAGAACTTTAAAAAGTACTTTGAGCGGATAAACGTAAGTATGATCTTGCCCTCAGCCTGCTACAGCTCCATCGCTTGCCTCCATCAAAGCCCCCTGAGACTCTCCCCGGCACACTCTGCCTCCGTCACTCACAACTCTCTTAATAAGGCCAGCAGTAAACGGCAAGAAAAATATGCAGGGATGAAAGATCCTTCTCTCATGTTCTCGCTTTGAGGATGTGTTTCCGGGTGTCAGGGGAAGGTGGAGAAATGCAGCTTTAGAGTAATGCTGCATTTTAATAGAAACAATAAACTGCTTATAAAATATTATTTTGTGTCCCATATCCTGTTGTGTGTAGCAACAGCTCTGGGAACTTTTTTTTGGGGGGGGCAGACATGAAAAAGCCACCTAGGAGAAAACCTCATGCCAAAGAATAAAGAGTGCAGAGCTCCTGGGGGAGAGATATATCTCACATATATTCTTTCACCGCAGCGATTAATATCTAGGAAAAAAAGGTCAAACCAGACTTGAAACGGTCCAGTATATCACAGTTACATTTGGAGGCGGCATTTCATACATCAATCCCTGCTGTGATGTCTCATCAGCCTGGTCACACTGGGGAGACCCACACCGCAGATTATCAAAGATTGATGGGGTGTCCTAGTTAAAGATAGGGGAGGAGAGATGACTGGTTAGTGGCAGGAACTATACCGTGATCTTTTTCAGAGGTGATGATTGGAGGGCTCGCATGGCAATGCCCAGTGCAAACATCATCACTACATCTGACTTGTGTAGGGCTTTACCGCCGTAACCCAGAGACCTGATCACGGGGGAAACTTGCAGAGGTAGCAGTTTGGAGGAAGGAGGGGAGGGGGTCGCTGCTCCTATGCAAGGCATTGCTGTCTGACTCGGGAAGCTCAAATGAAGCTCTAAACTTTGCATTTCCTCCCTTCCACTTCCATCCTCATTATCATCCCCCTCTTTATCAGAAGACCCAACAAACTGACAGAACAAACAAGCAGATTATCCCAAATCCTTTTTCTCTCTCTCTCTAACACACAGCCTCAAAATCTCTTATCCACTGTTCACTGTCATACTACCCATTTCTTGTTCTGAGTGCTTGCTTAATAATTAATTGATTAATTAGTTCGCTCATTAATCATTTATTCATTAATCATGGCCTGATTTTTCTAGAGGAAGTGGTGCAATCTGAAAAAAAAACCCCTGACTTCACATTTCACTCTAATTATGCTCCTTTTACTAATCAACGCTTAAGAAATGGAGTTTCAGGAAATTAGTTTTCCCCTTCCCTTCTTTTCCTCAGCACAAAGCAGAATGTATTGAGGTCGGCAGGTAACATCCCCCCCCCCCCGGCCACCCTCTCACTTTCTCGTGTTCTGGAAGCTCTTAGTCATCAGGAATTTTAAAGGAATGTTTCAAGTAACGGGCAATCTGATGAACAGAATATAAAATTGATGTTAAATTAAAACTCGCACTTTCATCTCCTCTGGATGAGGAAGAAGAAAAAAAAAGAGTAGGAATTCTGGTCGCGGACTATCCTGAGACAGTGATTAATACGCGGCAATTTGAAGGCTGTTTGTAAGAACAGAGAGGTGGCAGCATTGTGAATCACACACTTATTCTCTTCACCGGATCCACGGGTCTCCCGGGAGAGGAGGTAATTTGTTTAATCGCTAAGAGTTATGTTCTCCGGACAGAGAGATGGGAAGATAGGATCGTTCAGAAATATGCTCCGCAACGTGGCGTGAGCGCGAGAGGGGGAGCGCAGAGAAATATTGTGAACAGGTTTAATTAGGAGTGTTTGTGTGCCTTTGTGTTCCTGTTGGATGCAGAGTTCACTACAGAGCTCAGCTGCTTTCTCTGAAGAGGCTCTTGTCAGCTGCTGACAAAAAAGAATTATGCATCAAATTAAAGAGAGCTCCACTGAAATGGAGGCAAGTCGGGCATTAACCTCTAAGCTTTAAAAAGCACACATATTAAGCAACACTAATGAGACTCTCACTGAGCTGCCTGTGTTTTATATTCAAACACACACAAAAGTGCGGCTTTGACTTGCAGTGTGCCATTGCAGCTTCTCAATGAGGTTGTCTTTTTTATTTATCTCACCAGCAGCAAACACTGCGTAAGTGAACAATAGCGTAGATGGCCCCTTTACCGTAATAAGATGCACACATTTACAACATTACCACCCTCATTAAAAAATAATAATAATAAAGGGGAAAAAAAAGTATTAATTATGAAACGCACTACTTCCTATCGCGAAGAGCCGAGGGGGTTTCCACTGGGCTCAATTAGGAAGAGCAGGCCGAAAATCCCTTGACTAAATTAATTGATACCCCAGAGCATTAGAGCCAGAGTCCCAGTACCGAATCTGTGCAGAGAATCCCTTTGTTTTCATTTCCACTGCATGTTTTTAAAGCAAGATATCGTGGCAATTTTCACATTATCTCTTCGTTGTTTTATGGATTTTAATGTGTCATTTATTGATAGAT
>NW_005187485.1:147932-212168 GCF_000239375.1 Pundamilia nyererei | reverse complement strand
TATGGCTTTTTTATTTCCTGTCCTCCTGCCAGCCAGCCAGTCACTTACTATCTGTCTGTATGGAGTCAGCTCTCAGCTCCCCTAGCTCTCGGCTTCAGTGTAGGGGAGCTGTTTAAAAAAGCTGTGTTGGAATTATACTCAGAGAGATGCTTTTGCCCACTAGAAACCCTAAAGATATGGGCCTCTGACACTGAGTGCGCATCAATGTGCTCATGTGAGTGGCAAGTGTGAGAAGACAGTATAAGAATGAGTGTATTTATGGCACATTGTCGGGCACTGCAGCACACTGACTGTGCGAACCATTCACGTGCATTCACACGCTGACTATGTCACATCAGCACTCTTGGGTTCTTACCCAGCCTCCCCTTTTCTTCCCTCACTCCTTCCTCTCCCCGTATGCATACCACTCTATTACACTATCCACTGCATCTGTTAGCAGCTACCCAGGGAGAACCTCGGCTGCTGCTCACCCATGCGATCAGCCTCACTGCTGCCCTGATGTGTGCAGCGCCCTATTCCAGCAGGGGAAAAAACCTCATGGTGACAGCCTCGGAGACAGACTGATTACAGCATTCCATCAATCCCCTCTCAGGCTCCCTCCTTTGCAATTGGAAGCTGACAGGAGCCCACTTTTTCCATTTTTACCTTACCTCAGTTTTTTCTGATCTTTCTAAAATATAGTACCTCTTTTTTTTTGCTCTTGTTCCCCCCCTACTCTGCTTTCTTGAGTGTTGTGTTGACAAGCTGACACAAACCCCTGTGATTTTCACACCAGGGATGCAGAGAGAGAGAGAAAAGGGACAGGGGAAGGGGATACAGGATAGAGTAGAGGAAGGGATGGGGAGGGAAAGTGCAAGGGAGTCTGGTAAGAGATGACAGCTGACACAGAGTCTGGAAAAGCAGAGTGGTGGCAGGAAGAGCGACGGAGAAAGCAAATCAACAATTAGTAGCACCTTATAGAACTCGCGAGGTTGGGGGGCTGGTAAGTATTGATTTCAGGTATCACGGTTCACTGAGTGTGGTCGTAAAGGTGATGAGCAGAGGAATGAGGGGATTGGGCTGGATTGTGAATGGATGCAGGGATGGGAGAGAATGCCCGCGGTTGGGGTTTCGGCAGAACACCAGGAGGGGGTTGGGTGGATGAGCGGGTCCACTCTCTAAAAAGGGGCCTAGGTCTGAGCCAAGATTTTCACAATGGAATAAAGGCTGAAAGGGGAGGCTAGGAGGATTAAACTCCAGCAAAACAGCTCTTAAAAAGCTGTTAGGCTGCAATTTGGGCACAAAAAAAGCAAAATGGGAGAGAAGATAGTGAGAGTGGGCGGTTGGGAGTGCAGATGAAATGCAATGTGGGAAAGAAAAGATGGAAGAGATGCTCGGTTACATTAAGGTAGGCTAGATGCAGACATCTGCAGAGGCACAGGGTGAAGCTGTTTGCAACAGTTAAAGAAAAATACAGAGGTGCTCACCCATATAGTGTGTGTGATGGGGCGGGTGGCCATACTGCCATGGGCTGGTGGGTGGTATCTGTTGTTAGCGTGTTTTAAGCCCCTTAGAAGTTCTGTGAGAGTCACGGAAATGAGCTTAGTAGCCAGATCAAACATAAGATGGGTGCCGTGTCCCCTTTGGGACATACTGTTTGGTTCAGCTACTACTCAGCATTACTCTCTGTTTATATGCACACACAAGCACACACACACACACAGGAAAAGGAAGACAAAAGAGGCTGACTCAAAACAAAGGGATAATAATTCCATACAGAGAGAAATGGAGCTCCCATTTTCCAGCCCGATTTAGAAGCCTTATCTAGACAAGGCACAATGGATGGCATTTGGAGAAAGTGGTTGTTTATTCCAAGCTTGACACTTTTTTGCCAATTGCCTTGTTTTGTAATGTTTTTTGTCTGCTTTGCCTCCTCATTTTCTCATCTCTGGCTCTTATTGTGGGAAAACTCACACCAGCTGGGCTCGGGAGTCTTTGCCGTTAGCACAGGGCTGAAATGCAAGTAGATATCGGGTGCTATTTCTTTTTTTCTTTTTTTTTAGCATTTTGAATTATTACTGCACAGAGCAAATTGTCCAGTCAAGTTGAGAGCACTTACATTTATAGACCCCACAGGACTGGATGTTGTACTCTTCGTACTGGATGGGAATGAGGACATGGCATAAAATCGGAACTAAAATAAGAACTCTTTGCAAACACTGCCATCAGCAGCTGAGTGTCATCGTAAAACATAGGAAAATGAACAGAGTGGAGTAGCTGATGTTATTTTAGTTTTCATTTGAAGGTTCCAACTTATGCACTTAAATTGACTTTTGTGCCCTCAGATGCTCAGATCATTTATTTATTATTAAAGTTTTTTTTATTTTAAAAAAAATCTTACTTCTGTAGCCCAGAGGGACTCCCTCATTGATAATGCATTTCTTATCCCCTAGCCTTCACCTTATCCATCACAATAAATGAATGCCTAATCCTAATGGCAGCGTTATACTTTCCACTTTACCAAGTACGAGAGTTAGCTTGGGTCCTACTGGTGCAAATTCTGTCATGAGGGCTGAATGCAAGACTCCACAGGGGGTGTCCGAGCGTCCTTGAGTTTGTTGTGACCGCAGCGTGTCTACACAGAAACTACAGTACAGCAGCAACAACAACGCTTTCGGACCATGACACTCGTCTGGGTATTCGCAGTTATCCACGTAACCTTAACTGATGCTATCCCTGAACCTAAAACCAAGTATTAAGCCTCAAAAAGCAGTCCATACCTCTGGGGACCTTGATTTTTGTTCCCACAGGTTTGTGTGCAGTCAGGTTAAAGTCCCCACCGGGATAAATGCACACGAGACACACTCGCGTACATACGCACGCGCGCTCGCACACGCAGAATGACTGCTTCAATCTATTTCTATCAAGGCAGATGTCCAGTGGAGGACGGATCATTGCCGACATCTGTCCATCCCTTCCTGATCCTTCCTGATGCGAGCGCATCCCCTATCAGTTCAGATGAAGGAGAGAGAGCAAGCAGTTCCAGGGTCAACGCAAAGCTCTTTAATAGGTTTCGCCCAAGTCGGGGAGGCTGTTTTGCACTTAACACCAACCATGTGACAGAAACAGCAAAGTCACTGTGTCAAAGTAACTGCTAAATGTGCCCTCCAGTGCCTGACAAGATGCTTACCCTATTAACGCAGCCCCAACCTCCACACTCATTCACACACTGAGATGAAACGGCAGACATAAACATACATAGCCCAAACACACACTCAGCGTCAGGCGGAAATGCACGCACACACAGACACACATAAACTTAGCCCCATGTGCATCCAGCGGTGTGAAATGATATTCCATTTTGAGAAATCCGGATTAAAATGTATCTGGCCAAATGTGTTTTTGACCTTGTTACTAGGGGACGGAAAAGCAGTCACGCGCACACATATACGCACAGCAAGGTGAGAAAGAGCGAATATTGCATTTTTGGTGTCAGTGTAACATTTAAGCACGGAACGTGTTGTATAACTAATCTACTCTGCACATATTTACCTGCGTAGCAATCGAGACAACGCGATAAATAAACTCACATCCTCTGCAGAAATGTTGTAATTTCAAGGGGATTCAAGTCTTTCTTTACGAATGCGATTCAACTGCAGCCAATAGACGAGCTCCCCATTTTTAGTCTGCTGAAAATCACCGAAAACTATTTGTGTGTTTTCGTTTGTGTACACGCATGTGTGTATGTGACACTGCAGCACACCAAGAACAAGCCTCCTCACACCCACAGCTCCCTACTTCTTCTGACTGCTTCTCCTCCACTACTTCTTTGTCTGGTTGCGTTCCTCCCTCTCTCCCCGTCAGAAATGTATTCATGTAATTAAGCTGCTAATACACCGTCAAAGAATTGTCTAATTCAGCAAGGAGGAATTAAAGGAATCTGGCATGAGTCATTAGCCAGTCGAGATGTTCTGTTGAGCATTTTCAATAAGGGATCTGGAGAGCAATGAATCACTCATATGGCGTGAAGACATTCTCTACAGCACATGCTCCGTACTCTATATTTGTACGGCTGCATATGCGTGAGTGTGTGTGCGTATGGTGTTAATTGCCATTTGTGAGCATGAGAAATTGTACGTGGGCGAGGTAAAGAGAAGCAATTCAATGCATGTAATCCATCTAAACAATCAACCAATGCAGTGAACTATTACCCATTGTAAACATTTAGATACTCTGGGCAAGATACTTAATTACAATCAATGTTTGTACTGTTGCAAGTACAAAGAGGAAAATCCCCCAACTCGCTTTGCAATGGGAGGAAAATGAAAACGCTCAATAGCTCATAACGGCAGAATGTAAGGGACAGGCGGGCAGACTGTTAAAACAGCATTTTTTTGAAGGTATGACTGGAAAATGCCAGCCTTCGGTAAATGCCTAATGGCCTTCACTCGAAGACGTTTCACTTCTTATTGACGCTCTCAAATTGGCCTCTTTTGATCCCCAGTGCGTGCCACACATACAGCAGTCTACCTGTTTGCACCCACAGCTCAATCGGCTTTTAAAGCTCTTTCATAAAAATGATGTACAGGGAGACGATACTGGAGAGCCGACATGCATTGTTCTCTGATCTTTCTTTTTTCTTCTTTTTTTACATCTCGACTCGATCTATTAACACCTCGTTTGGCCCAGATGGAGAGTAACAGACAATGGGAGCATGTGAAAATGGGTTTCGAGGCAATTGTCGAGAGCCACAACGGTCTAAAGTGTTGAGCGCTCATGTTCCTGATGAGCTCACTGTTTGGCGGCTTTAATCGTGCTGTTGGATGACAGAGGCAGGAGGGTGCAAAGGGGTGAGGGAGGCGAAGGGTAGGGTGCAGTCCTGAGATGAAGTGGTTAATTGAGTGCAGGATAAACAGTGCCAACAACCACGGAAGCCCCTCAACACACCACCCCTTCAGAAAAGAAAAACTAGAAAGAATGGAGGGTAAAAGAAGGGGAGGATGGGGGGGGGTAGAGAAAATCCCAGCTACCCTCTGGGGGGAAAAGCTGCTATTGAAAAGCTATTAAACTTGCATTTAGCAGGATTGATTAGAAATGAAGAGGCCTATTAAAAGAGAGGGACAAGAGGACAATAGCGTGTCTCTGGCCGCCGTATGTTGCCCTCCTTTCAGTGGCTTTCTTCATGTTGGGAGGGAGGGGGGATCCTGTCTGTTTAAGCGTTCCCACCAAGAGAAGCAGTTCGGGGTGGGGGGAGTGGGGGCTTAGCACTGCCTGAATAGAACCCTCTTTATCTTCCACTGTCCCCCTTCCCTTCCATTCTCCACCGAGCAACAAAGAGAGGAGAATGAGGGAAGGTTTTTTAAGTCCTCTTCCCAGCTCACACAGACATCCTACTTAGATAACCAACCAACTGCCTTTCTCCCTCTCACCTCCTGCCTTCCCTTACGAATTAGTTCTCTCTGGAGTGCTGCCGTCTTCCCCCCCTGCCAGTGGGGTTTGTAATACACAATCTTAAGCATAGTGGCACAAACTGTAGGAGCTGCGAATCCATATTCACGCTGTGTTTCTGCATGCGTGTGAAGGCAAGCCAGCCAATCCGGGGAGACTTTGACTTAAACACAGCAGCGAAACGGCGACAGCGGTGGCGGCAGTTGTCTCCGCTGACTTTCAGCAAGCTCGAATGAACGGGTCCCCAGGGAACTTTAATGGAGTTTTGATTGTTTAACATCCATTTTTACAAAAAGCACATTGAAGGAGTGGCTGCGTTTTCTCTCCACAAGCGTGTTTGCTTCATGTCAGTGAGCATGTAACCATATGGTCTTGGGAAAGAGTTAAATAAGTTACGAGTAACAGCTGACTCTTCCTCTTAGAAGACGCATTTGTAGTGGGGGAACAAATAATATTTTCACGCATGTCCATTTCTCCCACCAAGTGCTGTGGTAACAGGAGAGTAAGCTGAGCAGTTCGTGTCAGTCTGCTTTTTTTTAAATAGTTGCATTATTTCGTCAAAGCCCTTACAGAGAAAGTTTCACTTTCCTCGTCATGCGTCTCTGCTGGCACTGCAGAAATCTACTGTGATCACATTTTCTGAATTCAATACATCGAGATTTTATAGCCATATTGTGACTCTCGGTATGAATTTGCAGTTTGCCATCAAGGAAAAGGTCAATTTAAAGATTTTAGTTGTTCACATTGTCTCCTTTTTATTTTTTCTTCCAGCAGCCACCCAAGCAGCCTACTTCTCCCAGCAGCCCCAGGACCAGGTGGTTGTATCCGGTCAGTCGGTGACCTTGCCTTGTGTCATCGTGGGTTACCGTGGAATGGTACAGTGGACCAAAGATGGCCTGGCACTGGGAGGAGAGAGAGATCTACCAGGTATTATCACTGGCTTCTTCTCTCCAGCCCCCTCTTTTTTCTTCTCCTGCCCTCTCTGTGTTTAGTGCTCTCTCTGTCTCTGTCTGTCCTGCTGCAATTAATGCCAGGCCTCATTAGAAATCAACTCTCTCTCTGTCAACCTTTGGGGTTTTACACAAATGAATGGTGAGTGAACAATGTACTGCAGACAGGTCAGCTACTGCTGCACGCACCGAACTTTAATTTGTTGTTTAGCATTTTAACTCTTGTAAGAAGGTGGATAATCAATTGGCTTTTGCCACACATTGACATTTAAATGTGTGGCTGACTAGCATAAAGGCGAAGAAGCTTCCTCTTGACCTTAGCCACCCCATCTTCAGTGTGCCTGTATTTAAAGGACAGTCTTCCCATGCAGCAGCCTTCTCACGTGTTGCATCTCTAGGCTCACGCTGCTCTGCTAACACAACAGCTCAATGCCTGGCCCTGTGAGGTGCTGCTTGCTTTCATTTGTGTCTTAAAGAGCCTTGCCACGTTTCTTTTGGCTTTGTTCGGGACACAAGTCTGTTCATTTTATAGTCCTTTCATTATGTGTTTGTTGTTGGTTGGTTTGTTTGTCTCTGACTCTATTCTCTGTGCTGGCTTCACGCAGGCTGGACACGCTATTCCTTAATGGGCGACCCGCTATCAGGCGAGCACAGCTTGCAGATCGATTCAGCAGAGTTGGCGGATGACGCGGTGTATGAGTGTCAGGCTACACAGGCAGCGCTTCGCTCCCACCGTGCCAAGCTCACTGTACTAGGTAAGATACACAGCTCACGCATGATCCTCACAGTCGGCCCTTGTGCCAAGGCCTGCAGGCTGGCAGTGCCTGGGAAAAATCAGGGGAGTGTCTTCATCGCAGAGCATAAAAGCTTGCAGACAACTACCCTAATAATACATGTTCATCCCCTGAAATGAATCACCTTCAAAACACAACATTAAATGTCTTAAACTTCATAGTTTGTTTGGGTTTTTTTATATAGATAACGCTTATAGATAACGTTATCTGTACAGTTTCCAAGTGGAAAACATGCCTTGAAAGCATAATTCAAACCAAATAAGACTCAACTATGAGAAGAAGAGGAAAAAAAAAGAAACGCCAGCATTCTTAGTCGCGATAATCAAGACTCTCGACGTCTAGGGTAATGTGATTGCTGCAGTCACAAATGACTTGCGTAGTCGCTTGAAAGTCTGCATAGTTAGCACATTTTACAGTGAGCCACAACATTTGTCAACCGCACGGCGGTTTTTACATTAACGTGATGTGAGTGATCTACTTCTTCACACAGACCTTCAGAGGTGGGGTGAGGTGGAGCGGAGTGGGGTAGGGATGGGGGAGTACGGGGAGGAGGAGGAGGAGGGGGGCCGGATCTTTTGGGAATTGGAGTTGACATAGTACTGCTGGCATCTGGTGGCATGAAAAGGAATATCACTCTATAAATTAGCCCTGTCAATTGCCCATAAATGGACCTGCAAGGCAAGCATTTTTCATCAAGAAAGGAAAACTCAAAGGGAACAATTATAGAGATCTGTTGCTGCAGCTTATGTGAACATTTCTCCACAAAGACCCTGCTGTCACTGAATCCATCCGTTGCATGGAGGTGTCTGTTCAAAGTCACTGAGGCAGAGTGACAAGTGGTGCAGATAGCACAACAATGGGAGGGCAAATTGAGTGGTAGGTAGAAACATTTCAGCTAAATGAACAGAATCTGAGGACTCACCCGAGCTCATCTGCCCACCTCTATCTGTCTCGTGTCACCGTCAAAAGCTGCGCAGCGTAGCACGAAGCAGTGCGGTCGCCACATGCCCACACACATCCAGAGAGTGTGTGTGGAGGCAGTCATGAAAACTTGATAAAACTGCCTCTTCAACATTAAACGCACTCTCGAAAGACCAAGGCCGACACCGTGGCTGGTGCTTCATGAACATTATGTGCATTTCATAAACACATAAATGAAATCAGATGCATTGCTCATGTTTTTGTGTGGACATGAGGAGGGAGCGTGCGCCTAACTTGTGAGTGTATGTGTGTGTCTGTGTGTGCGTAAATCAATGTGGCCAGATGAGACCAAAGCAATCCTGCACAGTCAAAGGAGTCAACGGTGGGAGTGCAGTCAGGGGAATCGGCATGGAAATTAAAATCACCTAGCACTCGGATTCCATTAGTGTCCGTGCCGCGGCAGCGGAAGGACCTCTGACAATTCAGATACACACAGTGAAATTGGTTCGGTAGAGGGTGCAAGAAAGGCCAGCACAAACCCCATGTTTACGCCTTCCCTTATTGGTTGGGGAGATAGACGCCTTCATCAGGGGTGGCACGCTTGGCTTGACAGTGGTGCGTGCGAAACCATGCAAATAAATGAACAAATAAGCAATTCAGTTGAAACATCACTCTGCAACAGTAAGAGCAAATAGAGCAATAATGCTAGCCCCAAGAAAGGAAATAAATAAGTTTGAGTGTGTGTGTGCTTTTTTTTTTTCTTTCACCAAATGACAACAGCTCTCGGCCTTTTCTCCTGTCTGAAACTACACCTTGTTAAATAGACACTTGGCAATAAGAAGGTATTGTTATATATTGACGATGGGCTAAGAGCAACAGCAAGCTCAATATCAGTAATGCGTCTTTGCGGTTCTGCGCTCGCCCGGAGCTGCAATGAGTCTTTTTGTTTTGAGCTGTATGTTTGTTTCTGCATTACAGTTCCTCCCTCTGACCCTGTGGTGGAAGGCGGCCCCGTTGTACGTCTCAAGGCCCACACACTGCACAACCTCACCTGCAGAGCCTCGGGAGCCAAACCTGCTGCTGAAATCACCTGGTACAGAGATGGAGAAGTCATGGAAACTGCAATTTATTCCAAGGTACAGTGAGAACAGATCCGTGTTTTGCATTATCATTCAATCACCACACACCTACACAATATTACAAACTGTAACAGCGGGCAGAAATAAATGCAAAGCTATTCAAAAAACAGAAATATTTTCTCTCGGGGTATAATACTATCTTTTTCCTCATTTCTGTTTGGATGCTTTTTTCTCCATCTATCTTTCACGGTATCTCACACTTTCTTTTTCCATCGCCACCCTTTCCTCACAAGATTTGTTCGCTTACTCTCTGCAGTCCCCCTTCCGCATCCACTCATTGCTGACCCCCCCTACCCACCCCACCCCTTCCACCCTAGCTTCTCTCCCCTCCCTACACCACCTCACCCCACACCACCTCAGCCCTCTTCACTCTCTACTCCCTCCCCTTTTTTTGCTCACTAATGCAGCCACACTACAGCATAACTGGAGCATGCCAAAGCTCAGACAGGCATGAGTGTTTCATACAGTAGAGTTTCTGCAAAGAAGAAATCACCCACAACAATTGTAAAAACACAATGGGGATGCGCCAGAGCGTAAGCCAGCCGCGGCTGGGAAAGTGTCACATTTTTCATGCTCTCTGACCACGCTAAACGATGCTAAACGCCACATTTAAGGAGGCGAGAGCCCACAGTGAGGAGGGAAGGAAGCGAGCTACAGGGGGAGAGAGAGGAGATGAGATGAGATGTGAGGAATGTGGAGGAGAGGAATAGAAAGGGGTGGAGGGGAGTGAAGACAGAGCAAAGTGTTGTTAATAGCTTTGTGAAAATAAAAAAAAAGAAAGAACAAGAGAATTTCCAACGTTTAGGAGTGAAATTGGGGGTAGGCTGTGCTCTGTCTAAGTGAGGGCTGGCGACAGGGAGGGATGTGATTTGATCTAGCATAAAAATGCTTTTTGTGTGTCTGGCTTAGAGAATGGAAGACCTGTTCCATTGATCTGGCTGTCCAGGGAAAAGGTTCGGCTCGCCCCTGCTCTTTTCCAATGATGTGTGACACCCCTCCCTCGCTGTCACCAACCAAAAAAAAGGACACGCAGGCAGCTCAGCTTTCACTTTCTTTTTTTTGTTGTTTTTTTTCTTATGTATGAGGAAGAGAGGAAGAAAGTGAGAGAGCAGTGAGCCATATCCTCAGAATCTACACCTTTCCTCACTTAGGCGTATTGATTTCTGTGAGCAGTAAATAGATTTAAAAGATGATGACAAACAAGGAGCGCTGACTGGGAACACTCTCAGAAATGTGGGAACAGCACAATATCCCCTGCTGCATCATAAAATATATGATTTAAGTGCCATGCCAAGGAACAGGATGGCAATTTTTAATGCTTCACGCATGGAAAAAAATAAAATAAGACTGGCAGTGTGTAAATGGTGAAGTCGCTAATGACATGCAACTTTGTTGTGTGACGCTGAGCTGATTTTTACTCACCTCTTCGTTTTTGTCCTTCTTCATAGTCCCTAATGGAGGATAGGAAGAGGGAAACAGCTGTCAGTATGCTTCCAATCATTCCAGAGGACAGTGACTCCGGACGCACCTACACCTGCAGGGTTGTTAACCCAGCTGCCCCTGCTGGACGACAGACATCAGTCACTATCAATGTCCAGCGTGAGTCCAGCATCCACCTGCCTACAAACACTCTGAAATTATCAACGTGCAGCATGCAGTCACCAGTGTTCTGTGGAGACCAATGAATGCTTTTGCAAAGTCATGCATGTCAGTGACATGAATGTTTCTGCTTCTCACAGACCCCCCTTCAGTGACTCTGTCAGTCCAGCCTCAGACTGTAACAGAGGGAGCCAAGGTTCTCTTCATCTGCTCTGCCTCAGCCAATCCTGAAATCACTGGATACAGGTATCTGTCTTTTCTGTGTCCACTCTAAACCTCTGCGTTGCACTGAGACATAAAAGCCTAATAAAATGAATTTTATAAGCTGCAAAAATGTTATAAACTGAGACAAAAAGATGCCAAGTAGACTCCGTGGATTAAATGGGCTGTTTGATTGGCACAATCCACAAATCGGCTAACAGCCACTTTGATACGCATCGCACCGTTCCTTACCAGAACTAATGGAGCTGTGATCATTCATTTGTTCCAGGTGGTCGAAAGGAGGAGTCCCCATCTCCGAAGCAAATGGGGATAGCCTTGAGGTGACAGTGGACTACTCCTACTTCACAGACCCCGTCTCCTGTGAGGTGTCCAACTCTGTGGGCAGCACCAATGTCAGCACTCTGGTTGATGTCCAGTGTAAGTTTAACTGAAGGCAAACACTGTACGCGGTGTGGTCTGTGTTTTCAGATATTGAAGGTAGAGCAGCTTTTTTTAAAAAAGTCTCTTACTGATTCTAACTGGCCGCCTGCATTGCTTCCCTTCTAGTTGGCCCCAGACTGCTGTCGGAGCCGAAGCCCATGACAGTGGATACAGGCATGGATGCAGCCTTCACTTGTGCGTGGACTGGAAACCCTCCTCTGACCCTGGCTTGGACCAAGCAAGGCTCCAGTGTGGTAAGGCAACAACAACAACAACAAAAAAAGCCAGTCACCAGCATATTTTCTTGATGCTAAAGCTTCAGCACCACACCTCAGCACCATTCCTCCGGAGAGAAACATTCACACATGGCCTTGAGGCATGAATCCCTCACACTTTTTCCCACACTTCCTTTTTTCAGGCAGAAACTTCAACACCTCCTCTAACCACTCTCCCTGAGGGCTAAAGCCTCTGGCAGAAAACTGCCTGTCCTATGACAGATTCATAGAGCACCATCAGAGCACACGACACGTTGTCACAATCCCGACTTAATCAATCGGTCAATCAATCACTCATTCAAGGGGAGAATCAGTACTTGTACTTGTAACTTTTAGAGCAGTATCTCCTGCCTCTCGACAGCACAAAGGCCCAGCTACGCTTGCGTATCTATCTCCTTAAAGTCAATTTTGCAGGTGGAACAAATGGGACACTTCCACCTTCACGTTACATCATGCTGGTAAAAGTGTTCTAGCGTGCACACCATTAGTGGGGGCATCCCATAGGAGATCTCTCTTGGCAACTAATGTAATTTCTGAAGCTATGCTGGAAAAAGCACCCCCGGTCAAGAATGCTGTGGGATGGCATAAGCAATGCTGTCATGTTAAAGAGAGAATGCTTTCAGCCACACTCAGGGAATGGTGCAGACATTTTTTCTAATCCACCCACTGCCACTGTCCCTCACACAGCCATGAGTAATAGATTAATTGGGTTACTCCATAAGCGTGGTGAAATTAAAAAAAATGTAGAGTGAGAGGGAGATGTGAAGATGGAGGGAGGGAGGAGGATGGCGCGGGGGTAAATGGATTAATCACAGCTTGATGGAATGACAGGATCAATGAGCTAAGGAGTGAGTGAGTGTAGCAGCTCCAAAGGCTAGGGCCCACTCACACATGCTTCGTTCTGTCCCCACTGTTTAATTGCAACAATCTCCACAGCAGCACGGTCACTCAGCGGTGGCTGGAGTGCTTAATGCTGTGATTAAAGCTCTTCACAATGAAATTAAACTCAAACCACCAGCATTTGTTACAATGGTCAGCCCACCTCTGTGCTGCCTGCACAGTGAGTGGGCCACTGATAAAGGTCCCACTTTGCTTTCGCCTGCCTCTTCTGCTCACCACCTTGTTCTTTCTGTCTCTTTCTGTCTCTAACATATTCTCACTTGTCTCCCTGGATTTCTCACTAGGTGCTCAGTAATGGTAACACCTTGCAGCTGAAGGCTGTTACTCAGGAGGATGCTGGCACATACACCTGCAAGGCCATTGTACCCCGTATTGGAGTTGCAGAAAGAGATGTCACTCTAACTGTAAATGGTGAGAAGTTTCTTAAAGAACAAAAGAAAAAAATTAATCACTTAAGTATGTTTTTTTTTTATGTTAAATTTACTCCTCATTACTTTAAAAACTTATATTTTTATTTTTTATTTTTACTCATTCAGTTGACAACTGCTGTGTCTAGTTACTTGTTTAGTTAAAAAATTTTTTTTAGTATTTTCAATAGTTTCAAACACCAAAGCAGAGTTTTCTCATGAAACATTTCAGAAAAAGAGCAAAGATTACAGAAAAGTCATGAGATTAATACATACCAGATTTATCTTTTGTGCCAATGGATGGGCCTGATATAGGAAATGGTTACTTAGTTATTCATCTATAGATATATATTTCTATTTCTAACACCACTTTACTGTCTAGTTTTTTTGTATGCTTGCACTTGTACGTCTTTTTTAAAACTCTCTTTATTTCCTTCACTTTCTTTCATCTGCCCACAGGTCCACCTATCATCACAGCAGAGGCCACACAGCACGCTGTCAAACACTCCAAGGGCAAGCTGGAGTGCCGGGTGGGAAGCAGCCCCCCACCTGATAAGATTGTAAGTGATCCTCTTATTTGTGTTGTGTGTTGTCATTCACTAATGCTTATTAGCTCACACACTCAGTTTGTACATACTCCCCCTTCCTTACCCCGCCCACATAAGCAGCATCACTAACATGAGCTTTACCCCTAACCTCACCTCTACACCTTTGCACCAGCACATCTCCACCTCGCTTGCTAAAACAAAACATATACACAGACACTGACCGGAATGATTGTGGAGTTATCGGAGCTGCTGAAAGAATGGCTTCCTGCAGGTTTCAGCCAGACCACATTCAATTAGCGGCCCAAGAGGCATCAGTCGTCTGACCCTGTTGAACTGCTGAATGTACGCTGGGCTGAGAGAGGATAATTAGGGTGCGAGGAGAAGTGAGAGACAGGTGCCCTGCTGGCCCTGTGCTAGACGCGGCAAAAAGTAGCCTTATTTCCCAGTGTAGCTACCTAACCCTCCTTAGGCTTCACCTGCAGGGCAAACGTGGGAGGCAGCTTAAACATGAGTCCGTGAGTTGTGTCAGACACCGAGCACCTCAGAGGTCAGCAGGGAAAAAGCACAAGAGAGAGAGAGCCGGCGTTCACACAGCAGCAGGCAGGGATCTAAGGATAAACAGCCGTGCCGGCTTCTGCTTTGCTCACAGGTGAAGGATTCTTTATAGAACAATGACTTACCCCCTGTTGTCTATTCTCTCACTCTTCTCCACAGGTGTGGACCTTTGGGGACATGAGCCTGTCCTCCGGCTCCTCCGGTCGTTACTCAGTGCAGACAGTAACCAGTGACCACGGAGTCGTGTCGTCTCTGGTGCTATCTGAGACTCTTTCACAAGATTTCCAGCTGCGCTACAACTGCACTGCTTGGAACCGCTTCGGCACAGGCACTGCCCTGGTCACGCTGAAGGAGCAAGGTACACACGGGCCAGAGTAATACTCCTGCACAGGAGTTATAGCGATAGTCTCGGTTCTTGCTGTGAAGATTGGGTAAAAGTAGTGCCCCCGTCTCGTGCTTATCTTAATTATGCTCTTCTAATCGATATGATTTAATCAGCAGATGGCTTCTTTAATGAATATGTTTGCCCCATAACATAGATATTGATTAGGGACAAAAGTCAATTAGAGGAAGCCACATGTGTTTGCAGCTGGGATCATAGTCTCTATCAATGTCTTATAGCCAAGCTCAGCATCTCAGGCTGCAGGCCCCTTAAGTGGTTTTAAAATTAAACAGCGGTGGTACGACTCCACTGATGCTAGGGGAAACCTTTGTTGCAGTAGACACCAAAAATGAGGTCCTCGCCAGTAATTTACATCAACGTAGCAGAGCAGGGTCTCCAGAGAAATGGGCAGCGCTATCTCCTGGAATCTCTAATTAGATTACTGTCTATTGCTTCATTGCATGTCAGGCCTTGTTACCCTTCTTTCAGAGAGATTAGAGACAATAGCCAGGCTGTGAGATGCTGGATTGCCCACATGAGCATATGTTACAGTCACTGTGAGAAGATCAGGGCTTACTGCAGATCAATTTATGGGCACTAGAGCATTTTTCAGATTAGCTAGGCAAGAAAAAAAAAGAGAACAGAATCTCTTCTGTTCCTTTCATTTGCTCCAATATGCACTTTCCTAGACACTTATGTTCTGCTGTCTCTCATTTCATACCTTCCCCATCTCTTGACAAACCATCGACCCTCACCCTCTTTGCCACGCATTTCTTCTGTTACCATTGTTCTTGCAGAAGCACTGCCGATGTTGATAATTGTAGGTGGGGCAGTAGGTGGCGGCTGTGTCCTGCTCATCTGTGTCATCACTCTGGTCTCCCTCTGCTGCAGGCACACAGGCAAAGGTGAGCTCAACGGTTAGTATGGGCAGGAGGGTCAACAGCCAATTCTTCAAATCGAACATAATAAAGTGCCTGCGAGCTGAAAATTGAAAAGATTATGTTCAATTTTGTGCCGTTTCACCTTGAGTTTGAATAGAAAGCTTCGTGTAAATTGGATTTACAAATCTTCCTCGCAATGTTGAGTGAATCTGTTCTCATTTCCCATAGGCAAAAGATGCACTCGTCTTTCCAAGAGTGACATCAGAGTTCAGATTGTTCACAGCGATCACAATGCTACACGCGGCAACGACGACGAGGAAGATGTCAAAGAACCCATGGTAGGTCTATTTTGTTCAGCTTCTCTGTATGTCGAACATCTCCATGGACTGTGAGAGAGAAATCAGTACTATTATAACGTAATGTTCAGGCTTTCTTTTGTTCTTATTCTAGTAAGGTCTTGTTCATCCTAATAATTCTTGGTCTTCCCTCAGGCTCCAAACAGCAGCGAGTCTCCCGGGACATCGCGCACAGAACACAGCGACCTCCTGGAAGAGGAGGAGGACGAAAGATCGGACATCAAGGTAAAACTGAAAAACACTTCCTTGAAGAAACTCTCAAAATAGCAAGCATGCTTTTTTTCCACATGATACTGAACTAAAGTCAAATTGATGTTTTTTTCCCTCTGTTTTTTTTCAAAGGATCCTACCAATGGTTACTACAATGTTCGTGGCCACGACGACCGTCATATTCGCGGCAGCGGATTTTCTGAATACGTGCCCAATTCTCGGCCGGTCTACACTCCATCGCAGCTGCCCTCCCCCAGCCCCGTGTACGGTCAGCACGGCACCCAACCCCGTGCCTATGACTTCTCCCACCGATACGCAACCACCACAGTGAGCAGAACCTCATACGAACAGCAGCAAGCTGCCCAGCAGCAGCCTGCCCAGCAGGGGGGAGTTTATCCCACTGACCCCCTCTACAGTGGCACTGCTTACCTACCTGCTACTTATGGCCACGCCTTCACCAGTTATGTTAAGCCTGCTTCCTATGAGAAGGTGGATGCGTACGACCAATCAGATCAGGCCAGCAAGGTCTCGAGCTCATCTCGCTTCTCTTACGCCTCGTCACAAGTGTCCTCCCAGCAGTCCGACTATGGCCGGCCCTCGCAACGTATGCAGACTCATGTCTGATAGGGCCAAAAAAAAAAAAAAGAGTAAAGAAGCAGTGAGTAGATAACTATTTGTCACCACATGTGTGGGCGGACTAACATGAACTTTCTTTACTCGGACAGTCCTGCAAGGATTTGTTAGGACAGTATAAGAAGGGAGGCATGATTTCGGTTATGAATAACCAACCTGCGATGGACGGCAGCATCTACAGTAATGTGAACTTGTAGAGCTAGAAAATTAAGCAGATTGTGATGTTCAAGTCAAGCATATGATGAACATTACAGTGCGATACCTCACTAGGTTGTCTCTACATGATGACCACCCAAACTTGTGGAGATGTTCTGCGAGTTCGTGGGTCAACCAGAAAATAAATCAAATGCATCCCTTAAATTTGGGTGGCCAAAACGACTGGGGTAGCTGTTTACCTGCATTCCAGAGTTTACTTTGTGTCAACACTAATTGTAAACATAACCTCGTAAATACTTTGAAAGAAGACAGTACGAGCTAACACGTACAGTATTTGAGGAGGGGGGGGGGTGAAAAGGTGTGAAGAACCTTTGTTGTCTGTCATTTTGATGTTTTCGTTGGCATGCGAAAGGAATTGTAAGCACATTTGTGTCTCTATCATCTACAAATGACTGAGCTATCCACAGAGACAGACATGAACTATTCTGCACAACAGGCTAGCTGCACTAACCAACAAGTGCTACAGGCACTCTATTGTAAGTGGAATACATCTGGACTGACCTGTGTTTCTGGAGCCTCTCGTGATAACCTTAACACGTTGGACACAAAGTGTTGTCTGCCAGTGGGGAGAGAAGAATGTGCATATTGCCTTCCTTTTTAATGGAGGACTCTATGTTGTACTGACACGGACAAGTTAAGGCAGTGAAAACCCAAAGATGGTAACAAATTGTATAGGTAATAAAAATAGGGGCTGATGTTGAAAACTGTTGATCTACCCCTGCATCGTTTCCTGCTGTACTTTCTGATTGTAAAATCAAGAGTAGGAACTTACCAGAACAATCAAAAGTGGTCTTTTTTTTTTCTTTTTTTTTTTGGAAAATGGTGGCAATCTTGAACTTGAAATAAACTTGAACGCAGAATCAACTTCGGCAGGCTTAGGTGGGGTAAGATGTGGAAGGCGGTCCTGACGGGGGACCACCCGCTCTCAAGTTTTACAACTCAACTCAATCAAATCGTCTCGCTATGTTTACAAGAAACAGTACTACCCTGAAACTGAGTATCTGTACAAATGGCTAAGTCCATACTTTCTCTCTGTTGCATGCAAATGATGTGTCTAGTGAAACTCTTCAGCGTTTATATTCATGTCCATTTCATGTTCGAGACATCGGTTACTGCACCTGACCCGGCCGCATTCCACTTCCTGGGCGTTTTTGGTGTGGACGCTTGTACTGCCATTTGTCTAAAAATATAAAGAAAGAAATGAAACGTTCCCAGGCAGCCTAATGAGAGAACAAATGTCACTTAAAGTGAGGAGGCAAACATCATCGCTTGTCTTTATTTTTCTATTTTGTATACGCCTTAAAGTACAGCGTGTAAGCTGCTCTACTGTAAAGTATCTTTATATACATATGTATCTATCTGTTTATTTTATTTGGTATTCACACATTTTCTTGTCTGAGTTGTTCATCATTCCTCTGAATGCAGTTACCATGCTTTGGAACACAACTAATTGCCATTTTGTTTGTTCATTCTTTTAATATTGTATTAAGAATTTTATTTGCTAAAAAAAAAAAAAAAGAGCTATTGTTGCTTGTACCTTTGTACACATATTTATATTTAAATAAAACCATTTCCGATAAAGAACACGGCTCGTGTGAATCCTCTGAGTTAATCAGCCTGGTGAGCTGCTTCATTGGGCATGGGGAACAGTGAAAAACAAAGCCTCCCATGTAGCAAAAATGATGAATACATAAATTAGCAGCACTGTCTATGTTGATTTTCCTATTCCCCCAGTGGTGTGCTGCTTTTAATGAAGACAGATGAGATAGTAGAACCCCCACTGTATGTGTATCCACCTCCTGAAGCCAACGCGCCTATCTCGAAGGGTAACAGGATAGAGCTGCGACAAAGGTAGGTATTATTTGACAATATGAGTTCGCCCTGTCACCTTTGTTCCCCAGGTAGGCCCGCTGCTCACGACAGGGAGGAGAAGAACACGCTCATTACAAGTCTACTGTGAGAAGGGACAAAGTCTCACAAGGCCTGCATTCATTATGCACAACATAATACAAAACAAGGCCCCATCAAAGACAAATGATACAGGTAATGTAATTAGGTGCAGAGGAATCAGATAAAAGATGTTTATTATCATGACTCATATAAAAATAGATACAAACGCACACACACACACAGAATAAAAGGTCCATAATCCAAGTCACAGTTTGTATACAATGCTTATGAAAATATCTTCTAAAATTTGTAGCCTCTCCCAACTTTCTACATACATATTTTGAAAAAACAAAACAAAACACATTTACATATGTATATAACCCTGCCAATTGTTTATTCTAATATTTCCTCCCCTTCAATAAATAATCCTTGGAAAATTCTAGTTCTTATCCTGAGTATAACAGTTGCGTTAGAATAAACCATCGGGTCAGATATGTTGCTTAAGGTGAAGTTGGGTCGTGATCAAACAGAGGAAGCTCTCACGGTGAAGAATGGATTGCATTGCTCTTGCAACTAGTGAAAACCGCACTGATTTACACTCAGGCTGTGTGATTGAAGACCCCAGTCGCCCTGAGCTTAACTGCAGACATGTGCAAAAGCCAGCAAGACCTAAACACCACCCTCTGCCCTTCTCTTGAGTATGAGATTTTGCCTAATCATTCACCGGCAGGGCCCTCTATAAATAACAAATAAACTGATCTGGGTTGCTACAACTTTTTATGAATCACTCCAGTCTAACTCTTCAATGCTCATGCTAGTGTTTTTCCTATTTTCAGACTGCTGACTACAAACCGGTGTACTTTATTGCTGGCCATTTTCCAAAGCAAACTGTGGGCTTTTAGATTGATTACTGCATTTTCTACCTTCAAGGCAGTTTTTGGTTTTCATTCATTTTAGTAGGATATGAAAATTCCCCTACCTGGATTTTTGTTCTTGTGTTATTTGTTTTTATTGTAGCTATTGTTTTTTTGTTTTTAAAGAAACTTCTGCCATTACATAAAACCATAAATTTATAGCCACTTACCGCATGAGCTTACTGGCAATATTTACTGCAGCAAGAGGATGAAAGCATCTCACAAAAGAGAAAAAAAAAAAAAAAAAAAAAAAAATCACATTAAAAACTTTCAAATACAACCACTTTCCAGAGTATGATAATGTACTCAGAAACACTCTGAATCCCTTAAAACAGTCACACTGGACAAAAAGAGTGAAAAAAATAATTCACAAACTATATTTCATATTTCTCTGTGTATTTACCGCTTAAAGAGGTCATGAATTGATGGGGGTAACTATGCTCATTGTGCTAAAGATCGTCTTTAAAAATTACATAAAATACCATGCCTGAAGTCAAGTAGCTGATGCGAGTAGCTTTGTTCTGATCAGAATAACATGTTTAGTCTGATGGGTTTTTTTTAAAGCACTGATGACCTTGAGCAACAGGATGGGTTAACTCTGCAACCCAGCCTGTTCCCCACACAAACATCAAATATTTGTCTCCTGTTTAATCCATTCTCTGAGCTTGGTGACGCGCGTGTAGACACCAGGCTTGTTCCGACGAGCGCAGCCCTCTCCCCAGCTCACAATGCCCGCCTGGAACCACTTCCCGCTCTCTTCGAAGCACACCAGGGGGCCTCCAGAGTCACCCTGGTGATCACGGTTGGAGGAGAATGGTTGTTAGACTGCATTTGGATGCGATCTGCCCACATCAACAAATTGGGTTTTTTTTCCATGCCTTTAGGAAATGTGCACACAATCTCACCTGGCATGCGTCAACTCCTCCAGACAAGTATCCACTGCAGAGCATCCTGGAGGTGACTTGGCCTTCTGTGACCACGTCACACACGGAGTCATTGATGATTTTCACTAATGCTTTCTGTAAAATCTGTGCAGCTTGACCTGCTAGAGTACGACAAAGGGATCAGTACTGTGTCACATGACCTTGCCTTCCAGTGCTGTCATAAAAAAGGTATAAACCAATGACTGTTTTCTACAGTAACTGGTTAACGGGGTAGATTAATGTTAGCTAATGAAGGTTTAAGAAGTGACACAGGAGAGCCGATGTCTGTGTTAATACATGTATAGGGAATAAAGTAGATTAGAGAAAGGGATACAAGAACAAGTGCAAGAGGAGTATGTCGTGATTGGAGAGATTAGGAAACGGTATGGACAGTGAATGGAATGTAAAGAACAGAGTGGGTCACCAAAAAATAAATACATAAATGATTTTTTTTTTAAATTAAATTTAAAATGACTACAGTTGTTCAGAGAATCACCATTACACTTATAATACCTCCTTCTCGGAGAGCGCCCCAGCCTGTGACCCAGCAGGACATGCCTGCTGGGAAAACATGGGAGGAATCGGGTAGGCAGATGGGTTGTATGGTATTGGCAAATTGCAGAGGTTCACTGAGCTCCAGCAGAGCAATGTCATAGTCAGATGTCATTTGATTGTAGAGCGGGTGGGGGATGATTCTCTTCAATTTGCGGGACTGCACGTTGTCATGGCTGTATTGGTTCTGCATGCCACTGTAGGACAGCCAGCTGGATGGATTGTTGCTCCTGCGGTAGTACAGTATCATGGAGGAAAGTTTGACATTTTTATATATTTAGGTATAAAATAGGGAAGAAATATGAGTAAGCATGGCATAATCTAATGTAATCCATTACAACAGCCCTGCAACAACATTTAAGACTTTAATCACTGCTGTTGGTTCTGTCAGCTTGACCAAAATAAATAAATTTAAAAAAAAAAAAAAAAGTCTTGAACTGAAAGCAAAAAACATCTCACATTTTTTGGTGTCACACAAAAATGACCAGACCTGTCTTACACGCTAAACAAAAACTTTTTATTTAAAACTTCACAAATGCAGCTCCTGCTACACTCATGCTTAGTTTTGCATTTAACTTTTAGATTGGATTAAGAAATTATTCAAAAAATAAAATGTGTAGAACTGTTAGGAATACTAAATGCTTTGTATGGCAAATATGTGAAAATAAACCCATCTCAAGCTCAGTCATAATTCAATTGTCTCAGTCTGAACAGTATGCTTAGTGCACCACCTATAGGGCACTCTGATTAAAACATTCCCAGGATACCACCACCACCACCAAGATTCCTTCTGCAATTTTTTGCCGAACTCTGGGTTTTTTTCTGCACACTTTGTATGTTACACAGAGAGAACTACAGTTGTGTATGAGTGCTACGGATCTGTGACTTACTCTGAGTTGCTGGTGACAAAACAGTGAGCGGCCGAAAGAAGCCACGTGTTAGAGATGATTGAGGCACCACAAGTCGGCCCGTGGGTTGAGAAGTGAAGGCTAACCTGCCAAGGCCACTCCCCTAGCTCAGCATTCTGCCCTCCTACGATGCGATTCAGCTTGTAAGGCCTGGTGCCACAATCTGTAATTTGACAGAAAATATAACAGAGGCAGAGAGGAAGCAAGAGAGAAAAATCAGAAACTGAGATTAAGTTAAAGCCATCATGATGCCAAACCTGGCTTCAAATGTAATAATGACTCTTTGGAATCTTAATAAAGGCATACATGCGTATTAGCCGATCCAAAAAACAAAACAAAAAAGAAAAGAAATTAAATTAATAAATACAGACAAAGCCTGAGGCTGAAATGTAGGTAAAAAAAACCCAAAAAAAGTTCAGAGATAACAAGAGCTGCTTTCAAAGAATGAAATAAAAGCAGTCGAGGCCTGGGGCTCTTTTCTAACAGACAGCCAACATGCAGCTCAGCCCAGCCTCTCCAATCTAACCTGAATGGCAGTGAAGAGATTAGGACCACTTGCAGCAATTTTTAAAAACCCAAATCTCGCAAGAGGTGAAGGAATTAAGGCACGTCTTACCACAAATGGTCTCATCCGAGTTATCAGAGCAGTCCTGGACGCGGTCACATTCGGCATTCACCTTGTTGATACAAACTCCGCTCTTACACTTGAAGCTATAGTCAGTGCATATACTCGTATCTGTAGTGGGGTGGAGACACGTCCCAAAATCAAAACGCGCTTTAACCAGTAAAACAGTATGCAATCAGAGAGGCTTCAAAGTGACGCTTGAATACACAATGCGGAGTGATTGAGGAGCTGATTGCATTGATTGGACATATTGATTGGGGTTCAGGTCTAATATCCCTCTTTATTCACAGAAGTGAGAATCAAAAGGAAACGCAAGGGTGCCCCCTGTGTGTGTCTGAGTGAGCGAAAGGGAAGCTGATAAAGAGCGAAGTACAGAGTAGGAGGGAATGAAACAAAAAGAAACACAAAGCTAACATAAAATGTTTCGGGTTAAGAATCAGGTCTTCAGAGAAACGTCTTTGTTAAACTGCTATAACTGCTGAGCTGTGGATCAAGGTTCATTATTTAATGGTTTGTGTAAGATGCTTAAAAACAAACAACCCAAATAAATCATTAATGTTGGCGGGATTTTTAAGGGAAGAGAATAACAGAAGACACTCACCAGTTTTACAACCAACCTCATCGCTCCCATCTTTGCAGTCTTGCTTATCATCACACTGAACACTCTGTGGCAGACAAACCCCGTTCCCACACTGGAACTCATTTTGGGCACAACCTTGAGGCAATAGAACACAAGGTGAAGAAATTGCAATAAAATTTTAAAATAAATAAATAAATAAAAACTTGAACAAAAGACAATCCAATGAGTTCTAGAAGGACATTAGTGGTGCAGCCACAGGAGCCATTAAAATCTGCCTCCAGAGTTCTTGCATGTATTGTATATGATTAAGCATCTGACAGGACGCTGAGCAGACTGGGCAAGGCTTCAAACAAACTCCATTCTAGATAGAATAATGAGCGTACACAGCCAAGTCGTCACTGGCCGTAGTAGTAGGGGTGATGGACTTTTAATGTTAACACAATTAGCACAGCAAATAGGCTAAATAGGGTTTTTGCATTTCCTGAAGAGTCCTCTAAGAGGTGGGAATACTTACCGCATATTTTCTCATCACTTCCATCCCCACAGTCGTTGACATGATCACACACCCAGAGTTTCGGTTTACACATGCCATTACTGCAAGCGAACTGGTCCTTATCGCAATCTGAAACAACAGAAATTTCAACAATTCATCTTAAGAAGATGTATACATGAATGATTGGGAAATTCACAAATAAGGATGCCAAAAGAAGTAGTTCTGAGGAATAAAGGTAGGAAAAGCGGGGCAGGGATAAAGGCGAACTTACTGCACTGCCTCTCATCGCTCATGTCACCACAGTCGTTCCAGCCATCACACTTCAATTTCTGGTCGATGCACAGGCCATTGGTGCAGGCAAACCGGTCAGGGCAAGCTTATCCCATAACACATAGAAAACATGGGTGGGTGGGGGGGGGTATAGTGACAAATTGAGCAAAACAGAGTTATGCATTTTCACAAGACGAGTCATGCTGCCAATGCTTGCCCCTGTTGATCAGAGCAATTATAAATTCATTTTAGTCAAACTTGGAGACAACAAAGAGTGGAGAGTATTGAAAGTGACGTGCTCCTGACTGACAGTGACAAATAAAAGGGAGTCAGTAAATAAGCTCTTCAGTGATTAGACTCGCTCTTGAGTTTCCCTGCCACAGATGAGAAAGCATCAACAATGAACAGCTCCGTTTGACTACCAGTCAGTTACCATCTAACAGCATGGTTACTGTGCAGTCTCACAGCCGTCACCGTCACATTGTGACAGACATTTCACTCATAACACAACATGTTGTGTAAATTTAGTTGAGAGACAAGGCTTACGGTTGGAAGGATCATAGGAACTGTACTCTGCACTGAAGCCTTTGTCAGTGTGAGACCTATCAGAGTGGAAATTAACCACTAGAACGTTGGTGTCAGAGGTCAAAGACAGCGATGCAACTTCTCCACAATACCTGGAACACAAAAGCAAAATTCAGTTTAAGTTTTGGATAGGGTTATGGCAGCTTTGGTGAAAAAGTAATTGCTCAGATTCTGAAGAGGCAGCACAAGACAGAAAAGTTGTAAATAAACCAGTTTACTGTAAACAAACAAGGAAAATACACAAGGCAGTCAAAGCAGACCAGGAAGTAAGGAAACAGCTTTGTTAACAGATATATACATATGCGTAGATATAGTACATATATCAGCCAACACCTGACTGGTATTGGCCTATTAGCAAATAAAATTACTTCTCCACGACCATCACTGTTACTCACTGATCACAAAATCTCATAGGTTTGAAATTATAGGAACAAAACAGCACATGGACAAATTCACCTTCTATATGCCATGAAGGAATCCCAGAAAGGCTTTTTTTTGAAAAACATATTTAGCTGATATTTTTAGATGAAAATACTGCCAATAATTACAACTCCTGCAACTAAAAATGAAAAATACCACATTTCATATGGGACGTAAAACCAACTGTTGTGGATGAAAGTCGCATGTTGGATCCCATCCTCCAATACAACCTCATCTTTATTAGGTTCTTATCTCTCCTCACGTGATAAAGCTATAAAAACCACATGATTCTAACTGGTCAGAGGTAATTATGCTATTGGTGCATCATGATGTCACAGGTTGATAGGATACACACCAAATGTGAACCTGTTAATACCACATTTTAGTTTTCACATTCTAATAATATTTCGCTGTGGCCTTGGCACAATGAGGAAAAGACAGAAACAAAAAGGTATCAGAATCAACTTTGTGTTATTTTGGACATCAATATGAGGAACTGAATATCTTACTTGTTTCCCATAATTTCCACATAGTCTTTGTGACATAAATGCGTGTCCACTCCAGGCTCTTTCATGCGAAACATGGTGAACCTCAGCCGTACTTTGCTCCCAGGAGCGACCTGTAATACAAAAGAATAGCTGATTGTCTTTTTTTTTTTTTCCTCCCTTCACACACAGAACTAAGATACACACCAAGCCACAGCTATCATGGAACTGAGCGCGCACACGCACACACTACATGCACACCAACAAACTCAACCGAACACACAAAACACTGCAGCCCAGCTAGAACTGCAGTAGAAACAGCAGTCTGACAGATGAAGATAGAAGAGGTACTGAGCAGTAGTGCTGCCTCAGCATCTCTCTCATGGCAGGCTAAGCATGGTGAAGGAGGAGGAGCAGGGGGTGTGTGGGGGGGTAAAGGTTCAAGCAGAGGAGGGGCTGGGGAAAGGCAGAGTGGTACATACCGTGATGGTCCACTTGCAGTCTTTAGCAGGAGGATAAAAGCTTGGGTAAAGTGGGGAAGTGAAGTTTCCCTGTTTTTGAGAAAGGCTGCCACCACACGTAACTGAAATGAACATGTCATACATTTAGATTCTTACAGAACATACTCGAGTTTGTCATGGATTTACGTGTAAAGGTAACATCTTGGCACATCTAGATGCATGTCTGCTTTTTTACCATCAGCCTTGGGGATCACACTGTACGCGGCTTGGAAGCCAGGCTTCTGAGCATCAGTCTCAGCTATAAAGTTAATCAGCATGATGTTGTTAGATGACACAACCTCCAGAGGGTTAGAAGGAGGCCTCTGACCACACTTCCTGTGAACCAAGGAGAAGCGGTAAAGCAGCAAGGTAAACAAAATTGATTATGATTATGGAAACCAAAAAACAGTCTGAAAACAGGAAAGACAACCATGAAGCCAAGTCATGTGTCTGATGCATTTATTGACTGGAGATTACGTGCTCCAACTAAGAGAGGGCAAACGTAACTGTATGCATTTTTAGCCAGAAGCACTAAAACACCGATACAGCAAACAGATTTAAAATGCTTCATAGAAAAAAAATAATAATAATAATTTGAGAAGAAATCAATAGATAAGCAGAGGGAAGTGGAGAAAGAGAAAATGAAGCAGAGAGATGGACAGAAATTGCTTAGGCCGACTTTCAAAGTCAAACAATGGGAACATTAGCAAAAAAGTTTTAGCATCAGAGCCACGGAGGTGTGAATGACGCTGCAAGAGCAGCAATACATCTACCCTCAGTAGAATAATGTCATTACAGAGTATTATATTATGGCTCTCATAAACCTCATGTCACCTTGGATAAAGCTGATCACTCAATAGTATTATAAAAATTGTATGCATCACTTGGTAACACGCATGTGTTTGGCAGTGGTTTCTGGGTTTGAAATTGCCTGCAGCTACAACTGATGTTGCATTCAGGAGCTTGTAGTTTCAGAATCATATCCATCCCACTGATCACAAAGTGCAATTACAGACAGTGCTGTAGCAGGATTCAGGGTGGCACCTTTCACACGTTTGAAAGGAGAGGTCCCTTTTGAGCCAACTCAATCTCACCAAGGTCTCAGAAGTTGACAATAAACGGGACATATAGCACTAAAGGCTTTCAGAGCCCCCAAAAAATGTAATCAAAAATCCAGTGAAAGGATTGGAGTGGAACATGTTCCACCTACATCAAGAAACTATTTGTTCAGATATCCTTTTGCAACCTTTAAGTCAAACATAAAGTAACCAGTTCTCTTCTGTGAATCTCTTTGATCATCGGGACTAAAAAGACAAATGTTGGTAGAAATCCTCTTACCAAGGTTTACAGCAATACTACAGTTTACCTGATGTACTGTAGAAACAAAAGCTCAATTAACTGGTTTACTTTTTGTCACCTTATCTGTATTAGTCATGACATAATGTGGTCCTGAAGATACACAGCATAGTGGGAACTACTACAAACGCAGTTTTTGGTAGTTTAGCAGGCAAATACACAGGTGTGTCTGTGGAAAAATGCACAGCAGACCTCTATGAAAAGTGCACAATTGACCACCTTTTATACTAATGGGCTGAAAAGCCAACATGTTGATAGGTGTTATGGCTTATTTGATATCATACTCGATATTTGATCACATTTTTTGTATTTTTTTAAATAATGGAATTTCTTTCACAGGGAATACGGCAGTAACAACAAAAAGACATTTAGCTAGTAAATGGCATAGTGGTATTATCCTTTAATTTCCTTTAATAAAGAATCATTATTCATACTCCTACCACAAGCCTTCTGGATATTTACACCACTACTTACTTTGTAATGGCCTGAGAATCGTCTGGACTCAAAGAGTCATAGATGTAGACAAAGTCGTCTGAGCAGTCATCCTCAATGTAGAAATAAAGGAAATTGACAACTATAACGTTTTCCTCCGAGGCTCGGATTTGCCACTGACACCGTGACTTGGGGGGGTAGCCCGTGGGGTACCCTGGAGATGAAAAATTCTGGGGATTTGTGTCAGCTTCCAGACGGTAGAAACAATCATCTGTGAATGAGAACACTGGTTAAATCAGAGTGTGCAGGGACATGTGGCACTAGGAAACAGCCAAAAGAAAACATAATCATCATCATGGCCTGTAGTGACTTTGTAAAACACATTTACACAAATATTGTAAATAAATGAATAGACTTTTGCCTGAAGAAATAAGTCATCAGTAGTTAGTTCTATACCGTCACTTGATGTTAACGTGAGGACGGCAATTACGGTAATGCAAAATAATACATCTGAACGTTAGAACCCATCAGACGGAGTCAAAGAAAAGTGTCTCACTCTTGCCTGATACTCAGTTCTCAATCTCTGACTATAGCAGCAGCACATGTACAGTACAGGATAGACCAGTCATTCGTTACAGACTGGCAGGAGCGTGAGCATCAAGCCAGCTGGAAAATTACAACTGCGAGTGATTGAAATGGGACATGCAGTACTCACTGGCTCTTGGGTCCCTGGCCATACGAGAATCCGTGACTAGAGACAGAGAGAGGGGGTGGGTGACAGAGAAACAGAAGGAAAGGTAAGAATGGGTCACTAAAGTTGGGAGGCTGATAGAATTTGATGCATGAGCCTAAAATATTTGGGTTGCACATTTTCTGTTCCATTTCCCTGCGGTTAAGGGAACCGGTGATGGTGTGTAGCTCTTTCTGCTCCATCTCACCTTGCCCTACAGCAGCAACTCATACATCTCTGTCTAACTATCTGGGACAGCAACATCAAATCATACCCACAGAAATCATTTTAAAAGGAGGACCGAAACCACTGAGTCACAGGGCCAACACTTGGCTGGTGGCCAGGATGTGGACAAATGCAACGTGAATGCTGAGAAGACAGAAGGAAGAAAAATGGCTGTCTCGAGTGAGGCCAGGCCCCAGCTAATATCATTAGAGGATCCAAACAGCATAAAATGTGCAATCTCAGATGCAGCACAAGCTGAGAGGTCTGGCTTATCAGTTATCATCTTATCAGCACAACTCAAAGCAAGCCCCTGTAATATAAATACAAAGCACACAGAATACCAATTTGGAAAGCATACAACAATAACGCTATTCTGATCTGTATTCACAAAGCTTTATCTTTCTTGATTTTTAAAAATCAAATACTAAAACCAACTAGGGCAATACGTCTTGTGACCCCCCCCCCCCCACCAGACCCTGGTGTTACATACGTGAGGCAGTGACTTGACTGATCTTGACATCAGGGGCACTTGCCGAGCGGCTTTGCCTAATGCCACTCTCCAGTGCATCCAAGATCCGCTCCTCTGAAACGTCCGGTATCATCTCCAGGTCGCTGTGTGGAATGTTGAACTGAGACCAGTAGTAGGCTTTCACGCCCTCGCTGGTGTAAGCAGACAAATGGAAATGGAATCAAAGAAACAGACTTGAGCATTCAAGAGGTCACAAAAACCTAAACAGCTAAATACCAAAAGCTAAAATAGCTAATATTATTAGTTACTGCTACTAGCCACTGATTCATATATTAGTACGGTGGAATACTACAAGCATAGCTCCAGGCGGTATTAACCAATTAGACCACATTGAATCCTGTAATGCTAGCAAAAACAAAAACCTCTGTGCAAAACAATCATTTTCTTCCTTCGAGATTTAGTGCATCTTCTTTTCTTTTTTGGACATCAAACCTAAACAAGCACTGTAGCGGACTGTTCACTACTAAAAAAAAAAAAAAAAAAAAATAGAAGAACTCAGGATCACAACAGTACCTGAATGCAGTGACTACAGATTTGGTGTAGTATTTTTCAAGGATTGGATCTCTCTTTAAATAGTTCCCCAGCTGTGGAGAGACAATGTATTCCACTTAATATTCATAAGATCTCTGCATGTGTTCATACTCAACATATAAATAGCATAGTAGTTAGTACAATAGTTAGTGATAAGAGCTGAAACAAAAGCTTAATTTGCCTTCTTTTTATAAATTATATGTGACTGAAAGCAGCACAAAGACAGACCAGAAATATTTTGGTCTTTCTGAAAACTACAGTCATTTTTTAAAAAACGAATCAGAAGGTTTTTGGTTCAATCCCTGGCTGCGCCCAGTCTGTGTGCCAAATAACCTAGGGTGAGATACTTTTCCCAAGTTTCTCTCCGATCCACCCATCGGCGTATGAATGTATGCGATGTTAGACAGAAAGCACTTACTCAGGAAAAAGCATAGAAAAAAGTGCTTGTATGAATTGGTGTGAATGGCTGAATGAGGCAAGTTGTATAAAGCGCTTTGAGTGCTCAGGTAGAGTAGAAAAGTGCTATATAAGTATAGGTCCATTTACCGTTTTGAATCAGATACTGAAAAAAAACATGCTAGAAAGTTAGGCTGAAAAAATGTCTAGTGGAGGATTTCACATCTATTAGAGCTTAATCATTATTTATTTATCTATTTTAACAGCAGACTGGAGTCTTTTAGAAGCAAGAATGGGGAGAAAAATTAGTTCAACAAAACCAAAAACCAGACTTGATTAAGTAGCGAAAATGACTTGGGTCAGAAAAACGCTGCATTCTCCAAGTCAGAGCTCATTTAAGATGGACTGAAGGGAAGTGGGATTGGACAGACAAATCAAAATTGGGGAATTTTTCTTGAGGTACCTGTACACAACATCATATAATATTTTTCAGTAGACTGAAACTAAAACAAAGGGAGGCTCTGAACAGCTGGAATCCAATATCAAGCAAGAATTAGCAAACACTTGCTTTCTAAACTACAGCATCCTCAGGACACTCGGTGTGCTGGTAAAAAGAGAGATGATGCAATACAGTGGTAAATGTGATTGGGTATCTTTAAAAAACAAAAACAAAACATGTTGCTTGCATCAAATTCAAAATGTGTGTAGATTTTCTTAAATATTCTTACTTACAGCATGCAATGCTGTCTTTGTTCTTGTTTTTAGATTAAATATAAGGGTTCAGTGATATGGAAATGAGTGCATTATATATTGTCTAGATTTTACTCGGCATCCTTTCCAACTTTTTTTGGAAGCAGGGGTGCGCATCGCAAAGCTTTCATCCAATTGTCTAGTCATCTAATATTCTTGTCCAGCACTTCCACTCTAATTCTCATCTAACACCCTCACTTATGTAGCTTTCAGTGAGCAAGTGTGCGCTTGATGGGTTTGAGGGAGGGCTTTTTGTTATCAACATTCTCCTAAGTGGTGCTACAAACATCTCCACTGCCTCCAATAATAGGAGATGCTGTTGAGGGAATTACTCAGGGAATGCACAGAGTTTTATTCCACCCACACAAATGTGCCCTTTAGCGCTTTCTGTGCACTGGGATGGACATATTTAAAAAAGCATTTCCTCAATGGCAAACAACATTCAGTGCTAATCCTTAAGAAGAGCACTCAAAACTCTGCTCTAAATAGTTAACAATAACAATGCACATGACAGAAAGGGAACAAAACAGGGTGTCAGACTTACAACTGTCTCCAATTTTTCTGCCAGAGCCTGGAATTCTGGGCTGTTGGTGTCCTCCAGGTTTTGGTCATAAGGTTGATTAACCAGCGTCATACGCCCGCTAAAAACCGGTACTGATTGACGGAGCTGCTTACTGAGGGCGGCATCTGAATCAGCATCTTTAACTTGGAAGAGAAGCAGATGAGAGTTAAGTGTTTGATCAACAAAATGGGATGAGATGGTTGCTTCTGATGAAAGGGGAAAGTTTTCAACAGGCCTTCGAGCACAAGCTGAGACTGTACAGTGCAATCTTATGCTGTGACGACAGTTTGCTTCTCAGGGCAATTAAAACAGTCAGTTAAATCAAGACGGTGTTTATCAAGACTTCAGAAGCCTTTTTATCAGGCTCCGTATGTGTAAATGACAAGAAAGCTGCGCCATGGTCTCTGTGACATTTTTCTCCTTTGCGTTATTAAAAAGAACGTCAGAGCTGTCAAACAGGCTAACACTAATGGGAAATTACAAAACCCAAACAAGCCACTTTTGCACTCACATTCAAAGAGCTGTGCTTTCACAGCAAGTGTAAATGATCTACTTCTCTGTTTATCATGCTCTAAAAGGTTTGGCAGTAAGCAATGTTAACAACGCAACTATCCATTTACATTCTGTCAAAGACAACTCTGATTTTCGGACAGATCGTCTGCACACAATGTCCAGCAGTTGTCTTCATCTTGAATTTATCAAGCATTTCAAAGCACGCACGCCAAGCACCCACCCTGGACAGCATATTCAAAGAAAGCTTTTAATACTCACAGACAAAAAACCAAATGAGGAAAGCTGCGACGGCTGAAAGGATGAGAAGTGCCACAACAACACCAATCACGATGCCAGTCTTGCTCTTTGGTGGTGCCTTCTCTTTTTGGGTTAAAAAGTCGATCCTCTCATGTTTGCTGTGACCCTGATGCAGAAAGAGAACAAAAAACACAGTGAGCAAACAGAAGGGAAGCCACATTGTCAGTGCAGACAACATTTACACCGCGAGCTACAGAGAAATATTTAGTTTTTCCTAAACCTTCCTAAATAGTGACCAAAATTCACCGGTAAGAAGTGGGTCTTTAAAACAGACAGTAGAGAAGATGGGCATAGCCTCTGGGTCTGAAAAATGAAGCCAATGTATCCTAATGGCCAGCTAGTTCTCTCTGGTCAGCAGTATAGAAATCTATTAGAGAATTAGTGTACTGCTCATTTGATTGATACTTTAATAAAGGTTTTCCTAATTAGCTTATGGTCTTTATTGTTAGTTAGTTTCATAAAAACTACTTGTTGACATTATAAATAATGGTGCCATTTAGAGGATGATGTCATTTATGGTGTGGCTACACTGTGTGTAGTGCCTATAGTGTTTAATGGTAGATTTTTCTCTGCACAAGTCAAATCTCAGTATGTAATGTACAGACTACCATGATCAATACATGTTTTTGACTTTTGCGTGGAGTGGTATTGTGGTGGGGCATGGCCTGCAGTGCCGTGCAGGGAAGGCGGACGCACCTGCACGGAACTGGGTCCTGCAGTATTGTTGTTGTCGCCCGTGTGTGCGGCTGGCAGCGAGAGAGAGCTGCAGCCAACTGTGTGTATACAGCAAATAAACGATGCTGCAAAGCATGAAGGTGCACCCAGGTCTGCTGTGGGTTTGTTATGGGTACAAATTATTTTTGCCTCTTGCTATTATCTTCTCCATCTATGGTTCAAACCTACCATTTCTATGAAATTTTGAAATGTAGATTCAAAGTGATTTTTATACTTTTAATTACAGAAACAACTTTGCAAACTCATTATTCCCACAACAGAAGTGAAAAGCACATCTGTGAGTTCTTCAAGCTTTACTTTTTAAACTTCATATGTTTCATTGGCTGTCATGAAGAAATGAGCTCCCTGTATACGAGGTAGAAAAAACTGTTTTATTCCAAGTAATATGTTGCTGCAATGCAGCAGTTACGTGTGTTGTGAAACACTTTGGACTACTTTCCAGGAGTGACAAATTCAGACAGGTGACTTGTTTTTACACAAGACTGACAAAACCAGTTTAGTAACTGTGCCTTTTTTATTCACGCAGCAGCACACACGCTTACATTCAGAAATTCAGCATGATAACCAAGATAAAGAAATCATAATATGGACATGTGCTTCAGGGTGTGTGTGTGCGCCGATACTGTATGAAAGTCTGTTACCAATCTCGCTCAAGTGGGTGGACAGAGAGAAAGGTTTTAGGCCTGTTAGTAATCAACACACAATGAATTCAGTGCCAGTAGCCCCTGAGTGAAGAAGCCAGAGTGCCATTAGGGATGGAGAATCACTTTGGTATTAAATCAATTTGTCAGATGTGCTGCCCCTTAAGATGGGGGCTCAATTACATGAGTCTAGATGATAACTCATGGCAATTAAGGCCTATTCTTGCCCAGCTAGGGCTTCCACACATGCTTTCTAATTGGAATCTGGAACAGCAATCATGGGCTAAAATGAGGGGAATCATTAGATATGGGGTCAGCAAGTGCTCCAGGGTCTCTCCTTATTAGTCACCCTGATCATAGCCCAATATAACTATTACATACTTTTCACCATATTCTATTCTTCGCTAGAAGAAGGAAATACTCTCTCATTCTGAATATGCAGCATTTTTTTTAAATACCAACTCAGTGAGCTATGCCACCCTAAATGACTGTAGGCCATCAGTCAACACTGAACTATGAAGATGTTGGCAGAAACTAATGTAGCCTAGTTGATGTGCAGGTTTACAGCGTATACCTGCTAAGAAAGCTCTGGCATTTAAATATGCCTGCTTAAAAATGCACAAGCATACTTAACAACACAGCCTTGCAATAGAACTTCAACCTTCAAAGACACAAGCACTGAAGCTTCTGTGTGAGGATACCACACAAGAGTGAGAGCGCAACCGTTACAGGGCTCGTTATTGTTGGCATCTGGTGGTAACCAACTACGGCAACACCTCAAGGCTGTGGATATAAACAGAAAAGAAAAAAAAACAAAAAAACAAAATAGGACAGATGCAAGTGTAGAAGTATTGAAGGAAGTTACCTGTTTCCACAGCAACAGGAGATGACTCATAGTAACGAAATGGATTTTTAGCTAGCTAGCTTAGCTCAATGGTTCTCAAATGTTGCCATCTGGAACATGTAGCAGGGCTTTAGAGACCCGTACTTCCAGTTTTACAAACGGTTTTTAATCCAGCAGCCATAACTAAAGTCAATTCTCAGTTTTCCAGCATCATTCCAGCTGCTCCAAGGCACAGTAAGAGCCCCTCTACAAAGTTTTATTTTTCATTTTTAAGGCATTTAAGTGGGTTTTTGTGGCATGTATGGTTTTAAAGTACTTTAAACTCTTGCACGATTTTAACCTCTCAAGCACATTGAAATCTTTATACATTGGCTTTTTTATATCATTACATAGAAGTTTTTATTTATTGGACAAACTCCATTACACTACTGGCTTCAAACTTAAAAAGCTGTTAATGGTTAACAAGAAAACAACTTTCTTTTATTAAAAAGAGACAACAAATTTCATTGCATGTGCTATATGCAATGGCAATAAAGGTAGAGAAGGAAGAGAAGAGAGAGATTTAGGGGGAGATTTGAGTGGTATGTACCAATTGCCCCATCTTTACAACCAAAGAAGGAGGAGCACAAAACACACACACAAAAAACAAAACAAAACACTACAGTAGGAATAAGAAGAAGAAGAGGGGTTATCAGACAGATGCATCATCTTGTCGCAGTTCAAAAGAAGCACTTGCCAAACAATTGAAGAAGCAAACACCTTTTAGCAAAGCGCAGTCTTTTTTTTCCTTTAGCCCCAAATTAACTTTAAAGCAGTGCAGTCATCTAATGAAGATCTAAACCATTGCCCCCAGTGTTTCAAGTTTCATGAATTTGGAGCTGCATATGGTGTGTTGCTCAAGGACAGGTTGTCTACACCTACACCAAACTCCATTACACCACTGGCTTCAAACTTAAAAAGTTGTTAATGGTTAACAAGAAATCAATCTGGTTCACCACATGGGTGCAGTAGTCACTGAGCGCGTCTTTGTCGTCTAACCAGTCTTACAAGCAGGAAAGTTCAACCATGAGGTGTGGCCTCAAAGCTTACTTGTGAGCTTTTACTGTGTTTTTTTTAGTATATTCAAAAGCAGTTTCTTATACTTTGAGATACTACCATTTCACTTGATTGTTTTTTTAAAGGACTCTATACATCTTCATTTTTGACATAATCGTTTATCTAATGACTATAATAATAAATTGCTAAGAAAGACAAAGACAAATGTTACACAATTTGCGGTAGTCAACCACCACTAGTGAAGAAGGAACACAGAACTGACACAGTTGACATTTAAGCCACAGCCAAAGGGAACTGCTAAGTGCTTACAGATGGTGTCGTTTAAATGATGACATGCAAAGCCATATATATATACATACATATAAATAAAAATAAAACTTGTGGTACCATAACAAATCTAAACGTCTGACATTAAAAACATTTTTTAAAGTTTCCAGATACACACTTATACACACCCACTGATCCTTTAAGACTCTTAGACGGGTGTGAACAAAATTTGAGCAACATGCAAGCTGCCATGTTTCTACACCAGTGTTTGCTCACATAGGTGCCACCTGGTATTCTGTGCAATCCTATCAGATATTTAAAAGAAAAAAAACAAGGTCAGCGACGCCTTTGTTCTGTTCTTTTAACTCAAGTGTAGCCCTGTGCATTTCTTAGACGTGGACTTTCTGAAGTTTTTTGGGGGCTGCAGAGTCACAGCTCCACAATGATACAAAGCTCACAAGAGGCCAAGTATTGTACTGCCATACCATTGTTAGACTACTGAGGGACAATTTATATATCAAAATCAATAGACTAAAATCCAGAAATTTTTCTTCTGTATTTTTCCCTTGCGCAGCCCTAGAGGCTACATTACACGCACAATGCAGATCCATTGCGTTATGATAGCAGCAGCTAATACAGCCTCTAGCTGATCGCCTCGGGCAGAGACGAGGACAGGCTGGCCACTTGTTTTTAACTCCAGACACCCAGACTTTTCTCTGTAAAACTAGTGTGCAGTCTCACTAGATGGTGACCTAAGTGACATCAATTAATGCAGATTTTTTACCGAGCTCCCTCTGGAGCCACAGCAGACTTTATGCAGCTTGTTAAACATATGCAGTAGTTAACCTTAAAATCCATAAACACGCTTCTGTCTAAAAATGATGGCTTTACCTTATATGCCTTTGGTACAGCAACCACTAGAGCCAATCAGCACAATACAGACTGCAGCGATGTCATTAAGTTTTAGTGAGCAGACGCCTACACACATTTCTCACCTGACAATAGCTCCAAGCATACAGTGGGAAAAATGTTGAACCAGGCAGAAGGTTGGGAACAGATAATTCAACAAATCATCCCTTACTGCATCTTACCCAGTGCTGAAGGAAGAACAATACATCAGGTCGTGCCCACTGGCACATTCTGTACCCAAAGATGCAGACGCTGGCTAAAGCTGAATTATGCAATAAAGTCTGTTAGGCTGAACATTACTGACCGCATTTAAGACAGTGTAAGATTTAAGCCGTCTCCAGTTTTGTCAGCGTTAACAGGGATGTACCACTCGGTGAAGTCAACATAAGATTTGACATCATCACCGCGTTCCCGTCACGTTTGTTGCTAAGTTTTAACATGGCGGATTTGAAATGTAGGCCGAAACAGAGAGGAAAAGGCAGCACGGCCTTGCTTGAAGAATTATTTACAAACTCTGCTGAGTCACCACACAAACAGCAGGCAGAGTGCATTAATCACAGTATTCCCATTTGATCCAGTATCTAAGATCGACTTCATTGTGAGTAATCAAATCTTTAAAAAAAAGAAAAAAGAACTTGGGGAAACTATGCAACAACAGTTTCGTTCAAGCAACAGTCTGTCATAGCTTTAAGATTAAAAAGGTAAGGTGTGGCAGTCAGCTCTGTGGCTCTGCCTTTAAAAGATTTCTTCTTGGGTTTAATGCATCCATCCATCCATCCATCCCCAACTGAGCATGCATACATGTCAGAGAGGTTCTGAGTTACTTGAGTGTGTTTTTACACCACATCGGAAAAGGAAATAGGTCAGGCAGTGAGGTGGTGGTAAATATAGTAACGATAAGAGGCCTACATGTGACAATGTAGTAATTCTGCAGTTGCAAATGAACTACAAGTACACATTTACAATAACTGATTTTGATTTATCACATTTCAATATGCACACTTTTAAATTTAGAAACATTAAAAGCTTTTGTAGATTTCAAATTTTGCCACAACTTTAAGAAACCCTAAAGGACTGGATGCATTTTTTACCATCTTTATGATCAAGGCTGGACAACTACTGAACATGTTCATACAGATGTGCGCAGGTTTACTATCTACAACAACTTCTTGTGCTATAGCATTTGATTTTGAGTCTTGTAGATATGCGTAACATTTCAGAATTCATATAAAAGGTAGTATTTTTCTGTGTCTTAGTAGAAGTCAGAGATTGAGTCACAAAACACTCTTCCACTTACTTGGGTCAAATGCTATGTATTGAGAGCATCCTCAGCCTACACGATGGTACTGGAGATATTTCAACACATTATTAGTTAGCTCTTTCTTAATGTCTTTCAATATATAGTTCCTGTTATTTATTCACACTACACCACACAGTGAACTTGCTTGGAAGTTTGAACGTTTCTCACTAAGCTGAGAAGTTGAAGTGCTAGTAGTTTTAAGCAGCACTGACCAAAGCCTTGAAACCATTAATGAATCCCTTTGCTAAGAGAAATTCACCTTTGGCTGTCTGTCACTTTTCTTTCCACCCACATGATGCACTGCTAATGCACAGAGTCTTAAACAAGACTGAATTACTGTATGAAATAAGTAGAATGGTATGGACATTTAAATAATGTATGCGTGTTCCTGGAAAATTTGACCTGTAGGTTGGGCAAAGAACGCTCTCGGCAGTTTTCTCATCCTATTAGCACTGAACATGCAAGCCTGAGTAAATATTGTTCAGTAAAAAGCTTTTAATGCCAACAATAATAACTTTATTGTCAAAACTGAAGTCCTGCTCATCCACCAGCCTCCATTCTCCAAAAGCCACACCACACCTTTTTGCTGGGAAATCACTGGAAATGTGACGCTGCTCTGGATATTAGAATAGTTTCTTAGAAATGTGTGTGCTTCTAAGAGAAAATCTCAGGGCCTCTCTGCCAGCACAGGCTACCCAGGTTTCTGGATTGGGGGCAATCTACAGTTTAGATTTTTTTAATTCAAAGATGTAAATGACATTCAGTCAAACTTCTAGTAACAGACTGTCTGAGACCATCTCAGTTTCACTTCCTCTTACTGCAGGAACAGAAAACAACTCTTCTCAGGTGGTAACCGGAAATAGCTCACAGGCTTAATAATTAATCATTAATAGTTGATCTGATATTACACTAAACCTGCCTAAAAGATGCAACTTTGATTTGTAAAAAGCTGAAAAGCTGTTTGTTTGCCTTAATAACATGTCAAACACTTCAAACTTTTGGACACTTTGTCCAAAATATAAAACGGAGAAGGACCCATTTTTCTACTCAAGAAGTCTCCGTTTATCCATTCATTATGATGAGGGGACATCACGTCGCAAGGTGGGCGAAGCCTAGAAACAAGAGTCATTTAAGACTAGATTTAGCAGAATCGCTGTCAGGTGCTAAATATACGAGGATCAAGGGTTACATTTTGCAGAGATGTATTAGTGCCTCTTCTTGTCGTGGACACGGCCCACAAAGAGCCTGTCAGCAGCAGATCTAACTTCAGAAGATCTGTGCGACTGTGAGCGTGTCCAAACAGGAAACACCGAGGTAATGCTGATACCCAAGACTTAATAAATAAATAAATAAACAAATAAAGACTCGCATATCAAGTTGTACAAAACTTACATCTTTGTCATATCTGGCGGAATGCATCTTCAAAGAAGGATCCAAGAGAAGTCCCACGGGATCGAGACAACCCTTTTTGTTTTCTGTAGCTTGTTAGTTTGTTCTCCTTCACAAAAATTCAGCAGAGGTTCGGACCTTGAAGCTGTAGTGTTCAGTAAAAAGTAAATAAGTAAATCTTGTAGCTTCTTGACGACGAATCAAAGCTTCAGCACTCACTTCCTGAGTCGTCGAGGGCTGGGAATGCTGAAACACCTGAAACCGACTTTTTTTTTCCTCACACGCCCATAACACAAGCCACGCCCCCAAACACCTGTAGGTCCTGTCCCCACCCAGAAAAGAAAGCCCACCTGAGGTAGAGCAATTTAACTTCTAACTGCCCCTATATGCTGTCCGGGAGTACAAACTAACATTTTGTTAAACCAGCTGCTTTTCTGTTTGGGGACTTACTGTAAGAGGAAGCTTTTATTTCTTTATTTTCAAGACATGTGTTCCCCCTGCTGACCATTTAGGGAGGTTGCTGCCAAGTATTAAAAAAATCTAAAGATTTTTCATAAAAAGCTTGTACCATTATGCATTCATGTGGACTGTTTACAGAGTATAAACTCGGTTGTATTATTTCAAAATATAGTATGTTAGTTTTTGTACTACACTCAGCATACAGGCTTTCATTTAGAATGAATGAACTGAGGTTTTTATTTTTGTGATGTTTTATCATTTTGACAGCAATACTTTGATGTTTAATAACTCTATTTGTTTACTGATTAAATTATTTTAGTACTTAGCCACTCCTGTTGCAACAAAAGCAGCAGCAGCAGCAGCAGCAACAACAACAACAACAACAATAATAATAATAATAATAATAATAATAATAATAATAATAATAATAATAATAATAATAATAGCAAGTACAAAAATTCAAGACCTTTACTACGACCTTTGCAGTAACAACATGGACATGAATGGCACTGACTGAATAGGTCTGGCAATCCTCCAAAGATCCTTTAGTGTTGTCAGGAATGCTTTGCTTACATAAATGATCAGTGAGGTTCAGGTCAGGTAAATGATTAGGAAAGACCACGGGAGCCAGCACTGCTTACTCTTCTTTGGTCTTAAGGTAGCTTGAGCTCACTATCCTGCACGAGGCATTTCTCTGAATGGAGGAGAGCGTGTAAACCCCTACCAGATTTTATAATAATAAAATCCCACCACCACCTTTTGGTGTGCCACATCATTATTTGGCAAATAAATTTGGCATTATTTGACAAATTAATTTGTCTCAGACAATTTATTGTAATCCAGCCATCTTAAAAAACCCCAAAACAACTTTTTTTCTCACTGGCCTGCTAATAATATTGTGTTGTTAATTGCTGGTACATACACGTGGTTTTTAGATTTGTACTTCCTTCCTGAGGAAGAAAATACAAATACGTATTAGGTGATGATCTTTTGATAAGACCTTTGCTGCTTTAACTCTTGAGCGTGAGGTTGCTTCTTTGTTTCTCAGTGGACTGATCTTCTGATGGTGCTCTCACTCTTGGTCAACCTTTGGATACTACTGTTTGCTTTTCACAAACCAGGGTGTTTAGACCTTTAAGGGTATTGCAGCAAGAAAGTCCTGGGTTTGAATCCACCAGCTGGGGCCTTTCTGTGTGGGCTTTGTATGTGCCTGCCTGGATTTTCTCAAGGTACTCCAGTTTTCTCTTAAGACATACACATTAGATTAAGTGGTGATTGTAATGTGCCCCTAGATGTGAATGTGAGTGTCAGTGGTTGCCTGGATGAATGGTGGGAGGGATGGATGCTTCCTGTCATGGTGTGATGGCGAGAAAGACCTTCTTTACTCAGGCTAACAATATGACTTCTGAAACTGACATTTCCCACTGTCACAGTGCTGCTTAGCAACAATGTGTTGCTGAGGCAGACTTATAGCAGTGGAACAATAGCTGCAAATGTATTATTAAGAGTGCTCATATCCACTTAAATGTCCTCCAAAAGTATGTTTCCATTGAAGGAATGTGATTTAAAGAAAAGTGACAGTTAGCTCAAGATCAGTGAATGTATATTTGCTTGTAAATTACTGGTAACATATGAATGCAATAACTAATAAATACATTTTTAAAAATCATTGTAAATAAATTTGCATGCAGTTGAATCAGTTAACCAGGCGCCTTAAGAGTTATTCAGTGAATCACCTGCAAGGTTACTCTCTACATGACAAGTCAGCTTGCTTTGTCTTCAACTGAAACAGCAGTAGGACCACAGGTTAAGACATGAACTACGTGAATTCCCCCCCCCAAACTCTCTCACTCACACATACTTTAAATGTGACACAGAAAGTGAGCGGTTGCATTTTCAGCTCATCCCCACCAGATGTCTCTCTGCACTAAGCCACAGCGAGGACGCCAGGAGTAGCCTGTGTGATAAATACCCGCAGAAACAGGGCTTGGTTCTGTCAGACTTCATCCACATAAAAGCCCAGGCTGCCATTGGAGAACCCGACGGCAAGACGAGCGAACAGGAGGAAGACGCAGGAGATATAGGAAAGGCAGTGTCCATCACTTCAGCCGATGTAACCAGACAGCTTATGCTGGACTCAGTTATTATATAGCAGCAACTTCGTCATAAAAAAGAGGCAGAGGAAGGCGAGAAAATGGGACATACTGCAATACCTATATTGATGGCTGTATTGTCATTATGCGTGCGGAAAAACGTCGAGGTAAGAGCAAAACAGTCGGAGTCTTTTATCTCTGCCAGCTGAATTTTTGTTTGTTTGTTTTGTTCACTGAATGGCGAAGAGGACAAAATGTATTTTTAATATTATTATCATTCGCTCTCTCATTCAGCTGCTGTTCTCTCCGGGATTGCTCATAATCATCTGGGGCAGGTTTAATTTGTAAATGCACCGTCCTGTGTCAACAAGAGTAATGACACGCATCGCCCACGAAAATGCAGTGATAGTGAAAACGTTTGAGATGCAGATACTGATATATGATGTAAATGAAAGCCCACACTCAGGAGAGTGTCCGTGAACATGGTTTACAGTATATTTGGCTCGCTGCGTCAAGCCTGGGCCTGCACTGATATGATGAATGTTACAGGCCCTTTTTTTCTTCTTCTTCTTCTTCTTTTTTTTTTCTTTTTTTTTGCTTCTGTGGAAGGATGGAGATTAAATCCCATCTCATTTCACCCCATCTGGTGCTGTCAGAGAAGCAAATCAGCTCGCATCCGTCCTTTAGAGAAGTGGTGCAGCTCTTGAGCAGGATGGAGCCATCATGCATATTCAATTGGTGTTCTGTTGTACATTTGGTCTTCATGGAAGAATACTGAATTGATTAAAAACTCCCTGCTGAAGAGTCAGGAATTAGATTTGCTGTCAGATTTGCACTGAGGCGTCTTTGGGAGTGTGATACTGAGAAATCCATCTTAATGACATATATGGGGTCATTCTATTGGCATATGTACCTGCCCATAGTTAGGGGGTGAACACTGAAAGTCTCTTGTACAGAATGAAAGATCAATGGGCCACCAGGTACTCCAACCCCCTCTCCGGCTGATCGTGACTTACAGCCGACCCTCAGCTTAATGGACTTGACCTTTATTTCTCAATAACTCCTCAGCCACCCATCACGAGGCATGAATTCAAGTTGGAGGATGTGCTCTAGGTTATTGTTGGAGGTGTGTGAGTATGGGAGGGATATGAGGAGGAAGAGGGGGGAGGAGAAAGGGGGATGGATGAGTCATGACATCCCAGCTCGAGCTGTGGTTTAGGTGAAACACTCCTCTTCTAATAAAGAGTGATTGCATTCACCTCTAACATCTGAGGTGATACATGGAGGACCCTGAATGCAGGTTGAGACAGATCTTGAGGTAGTTTGTGAAATGTTTATTCATTAATCATCATCCTCAGTGAATCAGTAGCAGTCATAAAGCCTCTCCTTTCATTCTGAAATGATTTCACTTCTGTAAGAGCCTTAGTGGGATTACTGCTATACCGAGGAACAGGCTTTAGCTTCATACAAGGAGACCTGCTCGTGAAGGTTTACAGGGAAGATTACACATTGAGAGGGTTGACTGGCTGGATTACACTGTGGTATTAGTCCTAATAAAACTGTCAGCCTCCCTTAATTCACTTAACATGAATACAGTTCAAACATGAATAGTGCAAAATTGTTTTGATCTCTCTGTTATTGCATGCCATTTAAACAGAGCATGTTAACTTGAAAATGGAAATTTCAGACTCTACTGTGTATTCATATGGCCTTTAACTGGAACTCAAACACATATTCAGCATTATCCTGTGTTCTTGCTGTGAGTGCACAGACATTTTTATGCCAGACAGTCACATGTATCGTATGTCCAATGAGAGCGTCCCTGCTCTCTCAGCTTTAATAGCACTCACCTGTAGAAGCACTGAACACATTAGCAAATTGACATACAAAGCAGTTTTCCCCATGACGCAAAAGGTCAGAGAAACAACGTCTTTGTTGCACCCTGTGAACTTGTGCAATGCTGTCTGACCTTAATGAAATGCAGAAGATTTTTTGGTTTGTTACGAGCATTTCCCATTTTAATAAGACTGGGAAATATAGATAACTTACATCACTTTTGCTCAAATGTCATTAGAACTGTAGTGATTTCTGCTTGGCACCTATATTGAATTTGAGTGAGATTTTGCACAAATATGTAGATCTTTTATTAATTTCTCACATCATTTTCCAGTTATTTTATTATACTTTTTCTAACATTCCTTTTATTATCCATTATTTTAAATGGATGTTTTCTTAATGGACTATTTATTTGGCCTTCAAAATATATCAGAAAGAAAGACGCGGGTTGTGATTTCATGTTCAGACTGCTTATCCTGTCCAAACCAGCACTTCAACACCTGAAGGTATTCTACATGAATACAAGTGTGAGAGAACCAAAAAACATACCTATATGAAAAGCTGGAACTGATACATCTTCGGATTACACAATATTTTTTCTTTGGATTTGACGATAACTAGGATAGGGGTGGGATACGCTCCAGCCCACCTACGGCCCTTAATTGGATAGGTGGAAGAGGATGGATGGGTGATTTTTATTCCTGAGAATAGAAACATTTCATGGCTAAAATTTCCCATTGAGAATAATTCTTGGTTACTGCATTAATTTCCATAATCTAATCCTCTCAATTAAAAAACAAGAAGGTTTTGTTTGATGATTTGCAGCATTGCCCATAATGCTTTAAGAGGACCAGAGATGTTAATGAAACAACCGCCCTGTAGAAATGGCTGCACAAAACCTGCACAGTGGACAAATTTCTATCCATTTGCAGTTTGTTGTTACACAAAGCGCTCATACAGTGATTGTGCTCTTCTGTAGCCATATTTCTTTTCTAAAGACCACTGTAGGATCTACAGGTATGCTCAGTTTTAGATAAATAACTGCAGTGCAAACCTCTGCCTGAGCTCTCCAGCACAGAGAGTCTCGAGGACAGACCCAGAAACAAATGTGCTGTTTGGAAAGATTGTGTAGGAAAGATTTAAGCATAAAGAGGGAAAACAAGGAGAGAGTAGGGAAATATCATGATGCAGCTGCGTGCAGGCAGGAAAGGGACCCAGAAGCAGACCTCACAGAGGCGAAAATTCAAAGTCAAAAAACAGCTTTATTGCTGGAAGGGAAAACGTTACAAAGAACTACACTTGAAATCATAACTAAACATACAGAGAGGCACACAGGGAAATGCAGCCATGAATGAGGGAGATCGCCACAACAAGCACAGGAAGAAACAGACGCTAAATACAAAAGGGATAACAAGGGAAGTGAGGACACATGAGAAACACAGCTGGCACGAATAACCATAACGAGACAGGGCAAGCAAGACTGAACAGAATGAACATGAAAACACTGGACTTTCACAATAAAACAGGAAACATGATGCAGGAGTGGAGGAGAGGCTGACGAGAGGGAGCGAGGGAACACGAGAGAGAGCAGAAGTGATGGGCTGGGGAAACTTGGATAAACATGGAATAAACCACAAGAAGGGGAAAGAAGACACAAGAACACACATAAACACAAACACAGAGGGAGACACAGAGGGCAAAGACACGAGGGGAGATTCAACAAACAAAACTAACAAAACTAAACAGAACAACCCAGGCCCTTACAGAATAATGCTTAGAAATAACAAGGAAGACTTAACATTACACAAAATGACAAAAAACAGAGAGACTGAAACCGCTCGGTCACCGACCCCGGACCGTGACAGGAAATTATGTGGAGAAGATAAAAGGCAGGAAGATTTAAAAAATACATTTTAGTGAGCCTGAATGTCAAATTAATTCAGTCAAAGTAATTCAAAAAGTTGCTGTGCAACCTGCCCACTCCACGCTGCCACCACCACCACATCAGGAATAGCAGTTTCAGGCCATACAGATGCAACGACCTCCCACTCCCATCTGCCTTTCAGTGTAGTAACACAAGAGGATTTGTTTAAAACAACAAACAAAAAAAACAGAAAAAGAAAGATAAGGACAACCAGATCTCTCTCTCTCTTTCTCTCTCTCTCTCACACACACACACACACACACACACACACACACACACACGCACACAGCCCTACACTCACTTAATTAATTTTAGAGCCAAGAGATAATCGTATTTCACTAATGGATTCCTGTGTGCTTGCTTTTCTCTGCTATATCCGTGTGCCAGTGGGCATTAAAACGTACCATTTTGTTGTATCACATGTTTTTTCCCTGTTCTCCGTATCTCGCTTCCTTTCCAAGTTTTTGAGGTGCACCACACACACTTGCGCGCACACACACACAGACACGCGCGCACACACACACATACACACACAGTTCCAGGATTAGATCTTGCAGAGTCATTGCGAAACAAAAGCTGTACTGTACCGGGGGAAAGGGACCGCTGTAAAAGTGCCTCAGCAGTAGAGTCCTTACCAGAGTTGATAAACAAATGCATGACATTAATGCACCCTTTGGGCAATTGTTGCAACCCATCTCAGCGGAACAGACCGTATGTTTAATACTGTTGGGAGGTTTTATTCTCGTTCTTGCTGCCAGTTGTTTTGAGTGCCTGGGTAGAAATTAAAAAAGTGTACATTTGTGTATGCCCGGGGCGTAGAGTTCATCCAGATTTTGTGCAGAAAATAAATTCACATTAATTGCACATTTGCAAAACACCCTCCCCAATAGGTTTGGGGAACCTCTGCCAAATCCCACTCAAGATGATTCATCTTGTTTTCTGGCTTCTCTGAAAACGTTCAAATTATAGGTCTCGGTTAGAAAATGGAGTCATTCCCAAATTAAAGTTTATTAATAATTTGCTCAGGAGGCTTGTCATTTAGTGCCATCCCTTATAGCCTGTCATGATGTGCTGCATTTGATGAGTTAATTTCTCTGGATTCTCAGACTGTGCAGCCCCTTTTTTAGGCTATGTGTAATCAAAGGATAAGATTTAAAAAGAATGTAGATTAAAGCTGCTCCCAGTTTCCTCAAGATTACTTTACTTTTCATCATCCACCTACTGACTGCCACATAAAACACACACACACACACACACACACACACACACACACACACACACACACACACACACACACACACATATACATGTATATATAGAGAGAGAGAGGGGGAGAGAGCATGTGAGAGAGAGATTCATGGGGCAATTTCAAGCTTGAAGCACTTCACTTATGACTTTCTGCACCTGTGTCTGTACCAGCTGAAGCCCAGATGGGACTGTGCATTTTTGATGTGTGCAGTGGAAGATTTGTGTTTGCACATCATAAGTTTGTCCAGTGTCACCTACAGGGATTGAGAGACTAGATGATGACATCCAGCTCTGCCTCCTCTCTGGAGTCTTGCAGGAGAGAGATATCGCTGCTGCCCGAGGTTTTCACATCCTTCATAACTGCCTCAGTAAGCCTAATGGGGTTGTATTTCTGTGGAAAAGTTTAACGCCGGGGCAAAGCGTGCCGTTTAGCCTTGCCGCAGCCAGTGGGAGGCTTCGGCGGAGCCCCCCTGAAAAACATCTGCAGTGTAGAGATAACACTTGTCCTCCATGTTCGGGAGGAAAAACAGAGAGAGAGAGAGAGGGCACAGTGAAAGAGACTGAGGGCTGGTGAAGTGAGAGAGAGTGAGAGAGAGACAGGGGATTGCCCTGGCATGGCGAGAGTGGAAGTGATGTGGAGCATGTAGAGTGTTGTGTGGGTTGCAGGGTGGAGTGCATGCTGTGCTGTGGAGGAAACAATCCTTGTTCCTGCTCAGCCTCAGCAGCTGGTAGAAAAAAACTATGTCAGGAGTGAAGCTATAAGTTGTATGAAAACATGACTGCAAAGTCTAATTTAATAACGAGGCTGGATGTGCGGTGTGAGAGTGTGCAGCGTTGTTGGGTCCACTATGACCCATCGAAACAGTAATAATAGTTACAAAAAAAAGAGGAACAGAAACCGTTCTGGAGGACATTCGATGAACTTTTGTTGCTCTGTCATCTCTCTTAGAAGGACAAAAAGCTAATTTCAGACACTTTCCTCCAAGTTGAACAAAGATGGGTAGAAATCACTTGCTAACAAATAGGTCACACAGTTGTACTGACGGGAGGCTGAGAGGCGTACACACTAAAGATGGCACACTGCACAAGCTGCATCAATTATTGAAGGCCATGAAAAGGTCTGGGCTCTCGCTTGTCGACACGGCTATGGCAGTTGTCACGCCGCCTCTTAGCAGTCAGAAGGCAGACCCCACCCCCTCTCGCTTCATGCTACCTGGTTTTTGTGTACCCTGCTACTTCCCCTCCATCCAGCTCCCCATCCACCTCTACATAATACAAAGGAAAATCCCCACGCCTGTCTCCTCCTTGGCTCTGCCCCCCTCGTCCTTCCTCTCTCTGTCCCTGCCTCCTCTGTTCTCCGCCGCCACATCCCAAGGGCACTCCTTACCCCTCCCCTACTCAGACACTGCCTCTCCATCTGCCTCGGCAGCTCTCAGTAGCCAGTGACATCTTTTCACTTTTCATGTGTGTATTTTGATTGTTCCTGAATAATTCATGCTGCTCCTCACCCCGAGCTTTATTTTCCCTTTCCCCTGCACCTCCATGATTTTGGAGAATTTTTTCCAAGATCTGATGCCGCATTCCTTTTCCCACTGAACGCCTCATCTGTCGACACTGAGAACTAAATTAAAAACTACTGAGGCAATGTGACTTCCATTCCCGGTGGACACATATAACTTATAATGTCAGAATTCATCCCCTTTAAAAGTGAGGTCAAATTTCAACTGTTGTCAATAGATGGCGAATAGCCAATCAAAAATGATTACTTGTGTCCCATGTGGCGTGATGTCAGCAGCTCTCCACTGAATACAGATGCACAGTATAGTAATTGGTCTGCCCAGCAGAAGTCTCTTGTATCTGATATCTCCAAACAAATGTGTAAGGGTAGAAAGTACATGGAGAGATTTGCTGCTTTCACTGCCGTCTGTGGTACATTAACAGACCAACTGCAAATGGTAGTTGCAATACTCAAAATCACTTCAATTTAAATCAGTTTAATTTATAACAACAAAACACAACAGCTGCCCCAACATGCTTTATATTATAAGGTAAAGACCCTAAAAAAATCCCATCAGATAACCCCCTATGAGCAAGAACTTTGTGAGAGTGGGAAGGAAAAACTCCCTTTTAACAGGAAGAAACCTCCAGCACAGGTGGAGCCATCTGCCACGACCGGCTGGGGGTGAGGGGATCTACACAATGATGTGTTTTTCATGCTTTGAAATTGATACCATCAAAGTCTGATTCTTCTAACGCCTTCAGTGTCAAATGTTTTGGAGCTTTAGAATTGCAGCAAGACACAAAGGGTTATTTGTCTTCTTCATGAATTTGCATTGACATCTTTTACCCCCTTTACTTCACTTTTTACATCAGATTTTAATGCATTTTGCACAGGCTAAATGATCAAAGAGAGTGGCATGCAGAGCTGAAAGATTAAAACAGCTCAGTTATGTTTTAATAATGTTTCCATGACACTAAAAGAGGAATAAATTACAACACAAACAGCCTGTCAGCCAAACTGTTATTTTAAACATTGATATATGCCCAATATTTCACACTGGGTTCATCTCTGATATCATATAAACAAGTCTGGAGGCTAAGAGAGTATTTTGAGTCTCTCTTTTCATCACGAGTGTCTATTGTACTTACACTTAGTAGTAAGATACCTGGAAAATTTCAAGGGCTAGTTTGTGCGAAAATGTTACACTGATGATGAAAAGAGAGACTCAAAATAGATACTTAGCCCCCAAAATGAGGATCAGCAGGCCTTTGTTTACCTTAAATTCATGTTGTGATTCATAGGATGTAAATGTGAGGATACAATTTCAGGAAACAGGAAGCACCTACAATCTGTGTGAGCATGATCCCCAAGTAGCATCCATAGGTGTGGTTAGTTTTCCGGCTGTTTTTGCAGTCAGTTCATGTCCACATCAAAGTAAGTGGAGATGAGATGCATTAAGTATTAGCGCGAATACCAGTAATCAGTTTGCTTGCTTGATTTAAATAGTTCCCCCCCCCCCCTATTTTTATGCCTAAGCAAGAAAGTCCCAGAAATACATATTGTGTGCAGTGAGTCACAAAAATCTCCTCTTGTCTCTGTGCTCTCTTTGTAGATACTTCTTTTTTCTTTTTCACCAAGTAAATCTAGCTCATAATGTTCCCACTGCATTTCCCTGTGCCTGTTTTACACCGTGTACACAGATGGGTTGTGCTGGTTTTTCAGACAACTAAAGAGGATAAAGAAAATCAGGCGCTTCTTTGGCTGCAGTTAATTGTAAGATTCAGCCACATTATGTCATTCTTTTCTGAGCTCAGGGTCATTCAGTTGCCATGGCCAAGCTGTGCCAGTTAACAGCCAATACTTTTACAAGTTTAGGCTGTCAAATTGGATACTTCACACGCGTCTGATTCTGGCTTGGGGGAAAAAAAAACATAATGTGAGGGATCTATTTGTACAAATTGTCTCAATGATTAAATCATTTTCTCTTCAATTGGGGAGGTTGTGGAGACTTTATATCCAGAGGAAATGAGATAACACTAATATTTAATCTACTGCAGACTACACAGTCAGCACACGTTATCTTACCAGAGTGGGCCAGTTTAAAAACACCAGAGTCAAAGCAAGACAGGACATGCCAGCCTGACAAGATCTCACTTATCATTAATATGTTGTCATTTGATTTATGAAACTGTGCTTTATAGTTCCTGAACTAATTAAACCAGCCTACAGGTGACGGTATGACAATCGGATGAGTCAGATTCATAACTCATCATTTCCTTTGAAATACTCTGGGTGAGTACAACTGAAGGAAGTCATGTAAAGACAGACAGCTGCTGATCTTGATTAAAGTAAAATGGAAAGCTCATCAGGCGTGACCCAGAAGAAGAGAAAATTACATATTCAGCTACTGATTCACCAACAGTGAAGGATCATAAAAAAGGTGAAAACAGCAAAAGAATACTAGTCCACACAGTTAACAGTTAACATGTTTTATTGTTTATTCTATTATTGTGTTGTCTGTATTTATAATAATCGATAGTCATTAACGAGTAATTATTATATACTCTTTTTACATGTTTCATTTGGGTGCCAAAAAAGTACAATACAAGGGAGACCTTCAGTTTATTGCTGCAGTATGTAGTGGAATCAATCAACAGGCAGTGACGAGAGAAAGCTAACTAACGATTAAGCCAACAATCATCGACCTGAGGAAGACAGAAAGTTGAAGCTAACATATGCTGACTCTTTTATGTGAGAAGGAACGTGAGATAGAGGCAGATTCTTAATGAAGAGAAGAGAGAGAGAGAGAGAGCGTGCTAGAGATGCTTGAAATTCAGTAGGGAACCAGTTGCTACGGTAACAGGGAAGGTAACTGGCTCCTGTAGGTGGTGTTACCATGACAACCACCCTCAGTGGCCAAGTGATGCTGAGAGAGAGAATGTGGAGAAGAAGCCTAAAAAAAAGTGTTTACGTGTTTGATGAGACAGATGAAGGGGACGTCAAGTGAGCGGAAGCTGATGTAAAATGTGGGAGAGCGACACCTTCCACGCTGCTGCAGGCTTTCATCCACTTCCCTTGGTTTGCTTTCTTTGTGTAAGCGGCCTGACGAGTCAGCACGAGCTGACCCAGCCTTAGCTGCTTGTCCTGCTGTTCATTAACAGAGCACCTGAACACTTTGAACAGCAGGCCAACCGTGCTGTATGAGAGACCTGGGAAGAGGAGGCTATTCCCTCAATATGCTTTTGCAGCTGCGGGGGTCACGCTAGCCGTGCTGGGCTCTTTTATCGGCACTCGTGAGCATTCTGACCTCTTACTGGGAGTTAAAAGACCAGTTTGTCCTCACTGTGGTGATACCACATGTCTCTGAATGAAAGCACAGAATCAAAATGGTGTGAAGTAGGCTGTTTTATACATACTGTTACAATTATTGTGGCATACAGTATATTATCTTTTGTGTTGGGGTGTCCACTTTTAAAAAAATATACACTTTTGCTTTCCGTCATTGGTCACATCTCTAACTTAATATACATATATACTATATATACATATATAGTAATAATAATGATATTGATATATACATGCAGCACATACTACTCTTCCACACTTTGGGCTCGCGTAACCTATAGCACATAACCTCAAAGCCTCATTTGCATGAGGTGCATCTGCTAGACAGGCTCTCAGGGGAGCTGGCACAGTGATGAGAATTGTGCATGTGCATAAATAAAGAGACACAGGCAAAAAAGATGTATGAATGTTTTAACCTCTCATTTTCTAACCCTGCGCCTCTTTCTCCTTCTCCTTTATGCCGCCTATCTCTCAGTGCAGGATATTATTATTGCTTTACCATTATACAGCTACACTCAGCACACTACATATAGGCGAACTGCTTCAATTCACAATTTCCTAATGGCTTCTAAAAACATTCATCTTGAAACATGAATTGTGTTTTCTGCCACTGTTTAATGCTTTTCATGCAGTTTTATTCATTTTTTGCCATGCAAGCATCAGAAAATCTGTTTGCCCAAATTTTTTGCAATAAGTAAAAAACAGTTATGTGCAGCACTCACAACAAGGACAGATGACATGCAGATCCAATGGAGAATGCAGAGGAAGAAAGAATCCAGATCTGCCGCAAAGACAACAGAGTGAAAGACACAGAGGAATAAGCAAAAAGTGCAAGTAAAAGATAAGAAGCAGGCAAGAGGAAGACTCAGATCTTACTGATCCCAGCCGCCTGCTGCTTTGGATGGCACTATGGAAAGACAGCCTGTCCTTAAGTGGATCAATTATTGCAGTCTTTTAACCTAAACATGCCCTCATTTAGGCTTCGAGATTGCCCTAATCTACTTAAAAGATGCTCAAGGGCACAATGATGTTGCTTTAAGACTTCCAGCCTTGTCTCGCCTGCACAAATATACTCTTATCTGATACCTCACTCGGCTGTAAAACTCAGCTATCGTCTACATGTATGTCATGTGTCTTAAACTGAAAACCGTCCTACCCCATAATATCCATGCTCAATTGACAATTTGGTTTCAGGGTGGATTGCCAGTTTTAGAAAGACAGTTTAAAGCATGCCCATCGCTGTGTTTTGATCCCAGCTTATCAGTCTTGCTTATGTGCTATTAGAACTAAAATGCAGTATTTAACTACAATGGAAAAAGATGTAACAATAGCTTGTTGTAATAGAAAACAGTTGTCTTAATAAGTCTGGTGTACAATACATTTTAGCAGTGCCAATAAACAATATTCTTTAAGGCACGAAAGTGTTTACTAATAGGAATTTGAATCACTGAGTCCCAGACATTACTCAAGCCTTTTGAATGTGTTTACAGCATAAATACAGATTTGGAAAGCTGCGTTGCATTGTGTCAATCTCAATCTGCCTAAGGAAAATCCACTATTCAGTGTCAATTGTGTTGACATTAGGATGATTCAGACAGACCTGCAGCGCTCAAATCTCTACTAAGCTGCTGATTCCTTCAATCCCCCGAGGTACTTCTTCAGCTTGAAATTGCATCTGCAGGCGCACAGTGTTTGGCATTAAAATCCTGGCATTCCCCTGTTGTTTTTGCTTGACTGTGAAGGAGGTTCAGCTGTGTTACATAACATCAGAAATTCATCACCGCTAAGACAAAACCATTTCAGCTTGGCTGTGCTAGAGGAACAGAATCTTGCAGGCACATAATGTTTCCGGACTCTCTCTTGTTTTTGGCTGGATTTGTGAAACGTTATTACGCAGTTGTTTCCCTCCCACATATCTGCAGGAGGTGGTTGCATAGAAAGGCTTGTGAAAATGACCAGCGATGCTTTGTGTTTTTTGTGTTTTTTTGTCTTTTCTGAAGAAAAAAAAAACATGCACAGTGTGGCGTCATTATGGTGCGTGACTCAGATAAGGCATTTGTTGAAACGTGGGTGGAACTGAGAGGCACATTTGTATAGCTGCTCTATGCAACGCAAGTATCGCAATCACTCGTCTCAGTCTGAATATAGCTAAATACTGCCTTTCCATTGAAGTGGGGACACCACCCCAAATTTATTTTACCTCTGCGGGAGTTTCGTTTTGTGTTATATAGTCGACATTTCTTTTCACCAAGTTTTACAGCCGATAAGAAGGCTATGTAGGAAAACAAGCAAAACGCTTGCTGAAAATATAGCTGTGAGATTATGCATAAATGCATAATGGAAGGACCATAAAGGTGCCGCTTTAAAGAGGTTAAGGATATTGTAGGACATTTAGATGGGATATTCATCTTGAAAAAGTAAAGTGAGTCCTTGTTTTTCTGGCTGGGTCTCGTGCTGCTATTGTATATGTGGGAGGTCTGTATCCAGTTAAATACGTGGGCATAAAGGATGACAATGTGGCTTTTTACAGAAGACAAAATTCAAAATCTTTCCTATGGCCCAGTTGCAGAAGTCTGAAGCATGTGGGGTTTTCCCAGGGCTTTTCAGAGGGCTTAGGTGATGTCTGGGTCAGGGGTTGGTGGTTGGAATTTTATGGAGGAAAATTTTAACTTACCAACACTTTTTTTTGTGTTGTTTCTGACTTTGATTTGTGCCATGTTTTTGAGCTAAAGCTTGCAATATGTATTGTACTTACAAACAATATTCAATTTATTTCACTGACTAACATGCTTGAGATTTAATATTAAAAAGATGCTGAAATCCACGCCAGTTGAGAAATTAAAGCAATATTAATCTGAGAAGTAAAATTGGATGGATGCTAAGAATTTCTAGCTGGCATTGGTGTAGCCTGTTATGTAACATAAACTCTTGGTATATGAAAAATGGATGCTCTTATGCATTTGCATGGCTTATGTATATAGGCTTAGATAATATTTACAGGGCATCAGTTCAGTTTTTATGTATGTGCATAATCCTATAGACTGCCTCTGCTGGTAACCTAATTAATTTTGTGTAAGGCACTCCGTGAAACACATACGCTTTGGAAACTAACAATGGCAGGGAAGATCCTTGAGTGCTGGTTGGATATAGGCTATCGTCTTTTAGTAAACATCTTTGCTTCTAAATAACCTCAGTCATAAAATGACATGCGCTGCCAGCCTCGAGCTCTGTGGAGTGTCTTGCAGTGATGCCAGCTGACGTGTCCTGTATTTTTAAGCTATACTTGAAATTAAATCAAATATTGGGAGCTGACTTTGGCTGCTGTTCCAGACCTAGATGAACCCTGGTGATTATAGGGCCATCTGCTCCCAGTGTGCCCAGCTGGAGGCTGGACCACTGTAATCTGAACTGATGTAGCCTGTGATGTTTGCACATCTCTAAAACCAAAAGCCTCTCTCATAATTTTTTTTCTTATATCGAAATAAAGCATTCAGTTTATTATCCCATAAGTAACATTGCAGCAATGTGTGGTTTACAGTAGGAAGCTAAAGGAAAAAAACACAATGCAATATGTTCCGCTCTGCCCATCAGTCTCCTCTGAATTGAAAATTAATGGCTTCAATTAGCCATTAGCTAGAGATGTATAATAATGAGTCAATATGCAGAGCTAACCTGCTTTATCCCCCGTTGTCCCTTTTGCATCATGAGAGTCTGGCTTACCCTCTTATAACTACATGCAACACCAGGAAGAGGCCTGATGGAGCCTATGAATAATTAAGCAACATGATTACAATGATGAATGCCCCTAAATCTATCTGGCCATTTAGCACTAGTCTAGGGAGGGAGGCCAAACAGCGGAGTGTCACGCATTGTGTGAAAGCTGTTAGGGAGGGAGAGGGGAGACAAAAGGGACATCAGGAAGAGGGAGGTGGATCAGCCTGTAGAGGAGGCAGAGGAAGAGAGGGGGAAAAAAAGGAAAATGGAGAAAGAGTGAGTGAAGGAGGGGCTCAGAAGCAGGAAGACACCCACTATTAAGCCATCTGTGCTGCAGAAAAGCACAAAGACGAGGGCCTGTGTGTGTGTGTGTGTGTATTTCATAAATGTATGGGTTACTCATGTAAGGCTTATTCACACGGGGTGTGGGCGAGTCCTCCACACGAGTTATTGGTTGTTGGATGGTGTTACACTAATCAAGAGCGATCCTAGCTAATCAGGCTTTTCACATAGTTTGCCTAAAGTTTGATACCTTTTATGTATCCTGACATAATCAAATCTTCAATGACTTAAAGTTGTATTGACAGCAAATATGTGTTGTGCAAGTTTTGCTGCCTGGAACTTTTACAAAAGCTAAGATGATGCCAGAACTGCTAATATAGGTCCATAATCATTTACTAACTACCCGTTAAATCATTTTTATGGCACATATTTAGCGCTTACATTTTTTTATTAAGTGATACATGTTTCTTTTTATTATTTACATTTTGTCATTTGTGACGTTTAAATAGATTGTCCAATATCCCACCAATGTCATTATCAAGGTGTCGTCACAAGATACTATAATAGAGATTGCAGCATAGTAGAAGAGAATTAGTAAGGACGAGCTCCTCAGGGCTCTGATGTCTGTAGTTAATTATCAGTAGTTAACTAAACTCTCAGTATATCCCAGAGAGAGTTGATTTACACATACACAACAACGCATGATAACCACACATGTACATGCACATTGTGTACCTCTAATAACTGAGAGGAGTTATTGAATAAATAAACTACAGTCACACAAAACATGGTGACATGAAAGCAGTAATAAATGTAAAAGTGAGTTTTGATATCAAAGCAAAGTTCTTCCCAGCTCTTCAGCATTCGAATTACTACGACCAGTTGGGTTGGTTCTTCAAACTACAGTCTAACAGCGGCTTGTAGAAAGTGATAAATGATGGGTGGGCTTCTCCCCTCTGTCTCTTCTGCTCTGGCTTGCCTGCAAAGGCCAGGGAATTGCATCATTACAGAGGATGAAGTCATCCTGCAACATAAGGGTGGAACAGGTGCTGAAAATTTAATTAGAGAAGGATGGGAGATGCTGGTGGAACATGTAAATACACTGCCCAAACTCGCCCCCGACAGACAACTCAGTTTATGTTTATGTTCAGCATACACCAGATCATATCTGTTATTTTGTGCTCATAACATAATTTCCTCTACTGGAAAGGCATCTGCTAAAGTGTAATCACACATTATTATGTCCGAGCAAAATTTTCCACTGCGTCTGGTCCAAGTGGATGTGCACTCGTCTCTCTGGGAGCTTTTAGTTTTTCTTGTGATGCTTTTTTTGCTGTGGAGGTACACCCGTGATTACAAAGTGGCACAGTCAGTATGCAGTGCATATGGAGAAGGAGAGCAGAGGAATAATAATAAAATACCAAGAGAGCTAACATAGGCAAAGAATACGGGGAAAAGGCAGAAAGCCAATCGACGTTTCCTGGCTTTATATCACCAGGTTGTTATTAATGATGCAGCATCCCCTGCAGTGGGGAGCTGTCAGGTTTCTGGGCTGTCGGCCTGTTCAGCCTCATCAGCACAAGGACATGATATGTGGAGCTCAGGATGTTTGAACAGCACTTCCTCGACAACTTGTGAACCCCTCACTCTCCCCCGCATGCTTGCAGACTGTACTGTACGGAGATGCTTCAGTACACCACGGCATTTTCTCCCCGAGACATGGCGGGCGGCTCTGCAACCTGTCTGTTACTGGAGAAGTGTCACTGTTGACAGATTGTGATGCATTATTGGGAAGCCAGCTGGATCGCTGCGTTCAGAGTGTTCATGGTCACAATACAACAGGGGTAGCACTCTGAAGTCTAATTGGCTTTAAAATGGGAATAACATACCAGGAACGCACTGAAAAATCTTGTACTGCATGTTGGGAATTATAGCCATAATTTGTAGGCATAAAACATTGATGGAAATGCTTAATCAAAGCACAAGAGTGTGATTAATTAATTGTAGCGAAAGCTATTTTTAACTGAATGAAAGCCTGATCCTTCACATTGTCTATTTAAGTGATATAGCCAGTGAGTACAGCATTTTGATGAAAACACTTAGTGTTTGAATATTTGAAAACATTACTTACCTACTTCAGTTAAATTACAGTTAAAAACTCTTTAAAGCTAATTTGAATTTTTAAAAATAATGCCTTTTAATACTAAGACATGGCTGAAGTCTACCAGCTCTGTAAGCTTCTACAGAAACACAGCAATGCTTAGTGGTGAACTCGACTCACAACTTTGACAATGGGTATGTGTGAGTTCTGGACATGTTTAACGTTTAGCCCGAACATGTCAGCAGAAGAAGAGTCACGTGATCATCAAAGCCTCTTTAATCTAGAGAACGGTGCTCTCAGCAGAAGCTCTGTTGCGTGTGCGTTGGTATGCCCATGACCCTGGATTACGTGGCTAACAAAATGGATGAATGTTAGCATGCATCTTTTCCCGCAACCTGTCAAGAAAGTGTTGTGCAACTGAAATTCACAAGGCAGATTTTGCACTTGCTTAAGTTACCAATTTCATTTTTTGGTAAGGTCAAATCAATTCAAAGTGCTTCAAGTGCTGCTGAATTTCACTCAATTTTTCCACCAGATGACCCTATAGTAAGAATACTACATATTAAACACTAGAAACATAGTTCTGTTCTTAAATATTAAGCATAATTAGGCCAAGTATAAATATGTGGTTGATGGATGGATGAATGTGCTATGGATGGATGTTGATGGCATAAAAATAATTTCCTTTAAAACTTTACAGCTTACTGAATTTGGCCCACAATGAAGTTCCAAACAAATTGAAAACCTTTCACTATCAAATGGCCAGCCACTGCAGCTGTTCTCACACTCAAATATAAACTTTCTTCCATATCTCACATGCTTGGTGTCATGGTTCCTGGGCCTTTGACCCAGTGTTTTCAATTTCTTCTTGTTCTGTTTATTTTCCACATGTCTATGTTTCCTGTTTCACCACGCCAGCTCTCTGTCTGTGCGCATCATGTCTAGTTCTACCTCCTATGTCTTATTAGTCAGATTATGTTCAGCTGTGTACTGACCGGTCATTAGCCTGTGTATTTAAATCCTTAGTTTCCTCCAGTTCCTTGTCTTGTCATCGTCGATCCCGCATGTGTGTTCCAGTTCAGTAATTCAACCAGTCTTTCCGGTCAATCAGCTATACTTCTCATGTTGTGTTCATCCGTTCATCACAATAAACACCAGCCTTAACCAACCCGTGAGTGTTGCATTTGGGTCCTCTCTTCCTCACATCCACACAGCGACGCCTGACACTCGGCAGGTGAAACTACAGGCTGCTGCAAGCTTCAACAGGTTCAAGCAAGCCACATCAGCTTTCAGCAGTCAGTTTCTCTATGAACTGCCCATTCTAGTCTCGAGTCAGAATGCTATTTACGTGAACAAGTGAACAACATGTGCGCTCAAGTATGGCTGCATGGTAGTATATATGTCAGGATTCGTTTCTGCCATAGCAATAAAGTTGCATTATGAGCACATAAATAAAGCAAATGAACGTCCCATGTTTTCCAAATATGGACACTCAGCAGCAAAATTCACTGCAGTTAAAGACTGTGTTGAACTGGGGTATGACACATAAGAGCTGCCACGATCAGATTCATAGACAGCCTCTGCAAATGTATTTCTGAGATTGTTAAGTATTGAATTAAGTGATTTTCCATTTCCATTTCTTTAAAAAAAAAAAGTGGAATACCATAAAATATATTTATGCCCCCCAACTAATGCTTCTTAAAAGCATTTTTACCATTTTGGCAAGAATAAATAGATGTGATGCATGTTGATGACAGTTCCTGTTATTGCTGTAATAATACAATGGCACAAAACAGTGAAACAAAGACATTACGTGGTATTCACGCAGCAGGGTAAAATGGGCCTTGTAGCTTATGTGATTTCAGCCGCTGATTGATGTTTATGTGATGTTGTTGATGATTATAGTGGTGAAAAGAATGTGGAGAAGAAGAATGCTTCTACTTGTCGCGTTCAACAATTTAAGGCTTCTGCTTCTTTGTGGAGCAGCAGACCAGAAGTGTACACACTGTAGATCGTACAGTTGTATTGGTTATAAGGGAATGTCTAATCTAGTCCTGCATCTGACTAGAGATTGGAAGTGCAGACTTGTGAGGCTCGAGGTCAGGGCCTCAGGCTCCTGATGGACTGCTATTGATTGGGGGAACGTGGCGATACAGTTGCAGTCGCTGAGCATTGATTTTCTGCAAGTGCAGTAGTGGAGAGCAGACAGAATGAGAGAGCTGTTCCAGAGGGAGCTGCCAGGTTATCTTCTCAAATATCCGGAAGTTTTTTTCTTTCTTTCTTTCTTTTTCGTTGTGGCACTGACCTTCCCTGACTCAAAGAGATATATCTATTTAGACATTAGCTCAGCAGCTCCTCTAGACAGATTGTTTCAGCAACTTCAGCAGTCTTCCCCTCTGCTTATCTTACAGTACACTTAACCAATTAAACGATCCAATTCAGCTCTGTCAGTAACAAGCAACAGTTGGTTTTTAAGCAGGTATAATATTTAATAATGTTGAGCTGCAATAAAAGAGTTTTAACCTAAACATGTTATACTACTGAATATAATTCTGTTCACATAACCAACTATCCAGCTAGAATTGCAGGGGGTTGGAGCCTATCCAAGCTGCTATCAGGGGAGAGCTTTGATAGACTCCAGAGAGGCTGTCAGTCCATCGCAGGGCTCATACATTGGTGGGACAGACCATTCCCATCCACAATTACAGCAAATTTAGAATAATCAGTTACCCTAACAAGAAAGTCTTTGACATGTGGGAGTAAATCACCCAGAGACAAACCACTCATGACTTTCATGCTTAGTCCTAGCTGACTATCAGATGTAAACACGGAGCCCTGTTGCTGTTAGTTGATGGTTTAAACCCATATTTGGATGCAGATAGTACCAGTTCTCATGTGTTTAAACTGTGTGGAATCGTGTTGCCTTTCTTTTTAAATTTTGCACATATTTTAAATTCCAAAAAGCTCCTGCGTTCAATCATCTCTTCTTTTAAGAGGAGTTATATCTTTTCTCTTGTGTGACATTGAATTTAATATGCTAAACAATTCAAGGCCTTCTTTAGTTTATTATTTGTTTCATAGCTTTTGGTTGATAGCAGCTCTGGACTTCCGGCAGGCCAACTAGTTTAGTGTTGTTGTGTTGCCATCAAGCAACATGCACTATATGGTCATCAAACTCATCAATACTCTGCTGGCTCAATAACTGCAGAGTTAAACAAACCACCTCTTGCATTAATATCACCACAAAAACTGTGCTCTGAAGTTTTTTGTTTTGACACAATCCTTTGCGTTACGCAGTGACTTTCACCAGAAAATCATCTCCGTTTCCAGTGCAGTTTAAGACAGTCGTTAAATGACAGTTTTCCACAGCATCACATCTCTTTTGGGGTTGTGTAAATCAAGACGTTTCGAAATTTGGAACCCCTGCCTTTTAAGCAGCCATTGTTTCCATTTGTTTATCATCGCTACCGTTATTAACTGGTTGTGACTTGCAGGTACCCGAAACTTGTTTGATGGGTAAATTATCCCAATGAATATGTCAGCAAGTGCTGACAGCTAAAAACGCTAGAACGTCATTCTTTCAGAGAGTCAGTTTTGCAGCATTGAAAAAAAAAAAGCTAATCAGGGAGAAAGTACTTTTATGAAATGACTATAGAAAATTACAGACTTTAAATCACAACTGCCACTTATGAGCATTATGTTAACAGCCTATGACCCTGGAAGTAGTTTAGATTTTAGAAAGAGATACTTGTGCTGATTGTGTCATCTCAGGCATATCTCTCTAAGAGATATTCATATAATGTAAATGAATAAACATAAATCAATTTCTAAAGAGGTCTATAAAGTCATTCACAAATCTTAAAAAAAAAAAACTGCTCTGGGAAATGGGGAGCGGTAATGAAAAGTAGATGCGTAATTTGTTAGAAATCTGCTAAGACATGCAGAAACACAAACCCTGCCCAGCATAATTACAATGCACAGACTGCTCAGGGCTTATTATATTTATTGTACATTTACTCAGAGAGGTTTATATATTTATTTTACCCAGTATGAATTTTAATTAGGACTTCAAACACTTTAGCTCCATTTGGCCAAAGCAGGGCTTTCCTTTGATCAGGCGTCACTCTCCCATATTTTTTCTCCTCTATTTCTTCCCTTTGGGCAACTTCCTTCTAATTGGCTCAGCGTCGCTCATCTTGTCTGTCGTCAGTGGGCCTGTCTCTCTCTCTGTCAGCACAGATGAAAGCATATGAGCTGTATACAGAGTCTGGGGTGTGGGATCCCTTTTTTGTGGAGTTTCGTGGTTAGACAATAAATAACATTGCATGTTGTCTCTGTGAATGTTCAATTGTTACTAAGAAACCTGCATCCTTTTACTTTACATGGCCTGCAGGAGTCTTTGAATATGTTCTGTAAATGTGTCGTTTTCTCCAGCAGACATGATTCAGGGATCCAGCTGAACATGAAGCATACACTGTATTTCTTCACTTTTACTTTAAGGCTCCCTTCACTTATGTTTTCTTAAAAAGAAGTCTGTGTTTGTTCATTTTTTAGACCCTTTTCCTCTCTCCCTAAACCCTCCTCTTCTTTATTCCTCCCTGGACTCTCTCTGTGTCTGTCCTGTGTGTTAATGTAGTGAAGTGGTGCATCGGTCAATGAGCTTGTATTAACACCTGACTCCCAACCCTAGCTGCTGTTTGTTCCTCTACTGGGGTCCCATGGGCCCTCCCCACAGGCAGAGGCAACATATCCCACAATCAATAGCAACATCCTAGAAGGCCACGGATGAGGGGAAGGAGAAGAGAGAGGGGAAGCAGTCTTTTACGTGCTCTTGTATGGGGTTTTTTTTTTTTTTTGCAACAGACCCCCCACCTTCTTCTACCAGCCGTTCCTTGTTTCCTCAGATGTCAGTGGTGTCAGCAGACAGGGAGCACAGGCCCACCATCTCACAGTTGGGCATTTAATTTGTTCCTTCATTTATTTTGGGGCATTTCAAGAGTGACGGTTCTATGGTTCTATCTTTTCTGAATTTTAGGTTTTCTCGTAAAGCGAGCGGTGTGCAGACTTCTACATTAGTCTCTTCTCACTTCCTCCACATTTTCCCCTTTCTCTTTCGATCTCTCGCTCACTCTGTCTTGCACTCAGGCTTACACTCTTGATCTATAATGTCGGAGAGTGCTAGAGTGCATTTAGGAATTATCTGTGGTCTCTCCACCATGGATCGGCTTCAGACAGAATATTCTCAGCTTCTGTGTTTATATTAACTCCTCATCTGTCTTGCCCCCGCCCCTCCCCTTTTGCTTTCTAGGCTTTGGCCATGGCTGAGGTGAACGGGCCAGTCCCCCAGGTGGCCGAGCCGCAGATTGCCATGTTCTGTGGCCGTCAGCTCCTGCACATGAACACACAGACTGGCCAGTGGGAACCGGATCCTCAGGGCCGCCAGAGCTGCTTCAAAGAGACCAGCCAAATCCAGTCCTACTGTCAGGAGGTAGGAAGCAAAACTTTGCAGGGGGATTGAAATTCAGCGAATGGAAACTAAACAGCTCTGATGAAGACCAGACTAGAACAGCAGCATTATGAAATTGTTGGTTTAGGAATACTATTTCATGATCTCAGCAAAAATGAATAAATAAAAAAAAAACAAACTGTATAAAACAAAGGGAGTCAAGTAAAATTTCACATTCTTTTTCTCTAATTTGATTTGTCTAACACATGTCCTATCAAACCTATATATTCACAAATATATAGTGGAGTGATGGCGGTCTGTTGGAATATTACAATATTTCACCTGGCCAACCATCTACCTTTCTGTCCTCTTGTTACCTGCTACTGTATGCGTACTCTTTAGCATCTGCTGTAAAGTTATTAGTGGTACACATGCTCTCCACACACTCCTTAGGCTGACATTATGATAGAAAAGGCAGCCAGGCACCATCTGGAGGCCAAAGCAGATGCAGCAGCTACAGACAGCAGCAGCCATGAGCTTGAATGGACAGTAATCCGATTAGCTGACATATTATGCATTTGAAATGGCTTTTACACAAAGCCCTCGTTTTCCTTGATATTTGTGAGGAAAGCATTTTAGTGTGTATTCAGACTGCAGGCTACAGCCATATTTCTTTCGCTTATTAAATCTCATTATGTGCTTGTGCTTCAAATCATTGGCCTAAATTGAAAATGGAAATAGTCCAGTGTCAAATTAGAAATATTAAAAGACAAGAATGGCCATTGAAATTATTATATCTAATGTGGCTTTAGACTAATGCCCCTACACGGCTCCATGAAGTAAAA
>NW_005187485.1:124221-147857 GCF_000239375.1 Pundamilia nyererei | reverse complement strand
TATATATATTGATTGCATGGCTCTCCCTTGTTAGTCTTCTCCCCACTGATACTGCTCTCCCTCCTCTTCTTCCCTGATCCTGCTGCTTCTGCTCTGCCCCAAATTTACCAATTTTACCCCTATCTGCTCTTCCTTTTGTCTTAATTCCCTCTGTTTTGTCCATCTACCTATTTGTTTCTGTGTCTCCGTTATCTCTGCATGTACCTATACACTCAGATGTACCCAGGGCTCTCAATATCCCATACAGAGGAGTCCAAAAGACCAGTCACCATCCCTGCCTGGTGTAAGAAAGGTTGGGGGCACTGCCAGACACGCCTGTTCATAGTCCTGCCCTACCGCTGCCTGGGTAAGAACAACACAAATCACTCTAACACAATAACAAAAATAACCAATTGATATATTTTTTAAACAATAGAGTATATTTCACATATTCCTATGATGATTGTGCTTCATGTTTGGTTGTGTTGTTTGTTTGTTTTTCTAATTAGCTTTTAATGTGCAATTTAAAAGCTAATTGTCTAAATTAAACTGTGAAGGCTGTGATCCTGATTAGTTTTGTTTTGTTTTATTCTGGGTAAAAAAAAAAAAAAAATAAGCGAATGTGTCCACACATATGTGACTAATACACAAGACAACAAGATAAACACAACATGTTTAATTTATAGTTCAAATACCAGCATTTTCATGTCTCCCATCACTTCACGTTTGTAAATGCATTACTATTAGAAGTGTAGTTAGGCAGCACTTAAAAACTGGACTGTGAGACAGAAAAGACTTGCAGATAAACAGGTTAAGCATGCTATTGGCCACTAGGTGGCCAAATAGGCTAACGATGGATGAGTGACTAAATGAAATGTAATGAACAGTAAGTCAGTCTGGATTAATTAAAAACTTACATGTTCATGCATCTTACTGTGAAACCTGCTATAGCTTGTTTGATATCTACGGCAGTGCCTTTCATATGGGTTTTTCCTCATGCATGAGCTTAAATGAAGAGTAATGATAACAGTAAGAGATTAAAAGGAAACAGGGGTGTAGACTGTGTAAACTGTTCATTTCTGCTCGGTTTATTAAGAAAGGCTGTTAATATTTTGCATTTATGATCTCTGAAATAAATATTTTACATTCATTTTAAGCAAAGTACATTTTTTCTGTGTTCTTGATTTGCTACTGTAACTGCATTTTATCTGTCTAACGTGCTCGCTCATTATACATTTATGCTCTTTCGGTTGTTACTGGTGCACCGGTCTTCATTTAAGACTTCCAATTCACTGTCCTTCCTCTGATCTGTGTAATCTATGCAACGCACATCTGGTGTTCACGCACACAAGGCATCATGATAAGGTTCATCGGACTTGATACAAAAGAAAAGAAAATACCTGATTTAAATATAGCTGATCACAGCCTTGTGGTCATCTACTCTTGCACCTCTGGACCACCACACGCAACTCCTTGTTCTGTAGATTTGTACACCCCACCATGAAAAAAAATGGTGTGAGACGATGGTCCTGATTGGGCTTTTGAGCTTTTGACATAATGCACCACCTTTGGGCTTAGAAACTTAGAGACTTTTCAACTGAAAACTGTTGTTTCGTCTCTTGATCGTAGACCAAAACCATGCTCTCATCAATAGTGATGGCGTACATAAGTATGAGTAACTGCTCATACTTACATACATTATGTTTTGGGGGTTTTTAAAAAAACATTTTTTTTATTAGGTGGAGTCCCTAAACTTTGTGTACACTCTTGCATTTAGTGTCTGCTATAGCCTGTCCGTGTTTGATATGTATTGATAAATCTATTCAAATAAGAATCTCAACTGTTATCATAGTCCTACTGCTTGACATACCTTTTTTTCTCTCCTGCTGCAGAGGGCGAGTACGTAAGGGAGGCCTTGCTCGTGCCCGACCGATGCCGTTTTCTCCACAAGGAGCAGATGGATGTCTGCGAGAGTTTCGTGTACTGGCACCACATTGCTAAGGAGGTGTGGAACAGACTACTGTAGACCAATTTAAAAATTGCACAATGAAGACATGAGAGGTCAATCATTTTAAAGAAGATGAGAAATCTTTATGTGACTGACACATTCTGTAATCATTCAGCCGGCACACAATTAAAAACACTAATACAGCCAGCTAGCTCTGACTGTATTACAGTCAGAGCTAGCTGGCTATTAGTGGTCTTTGTGGTGTATTGTTCTTGATGTCAAACTTCGTCAGAACTCCCACTAGAGACGATTTTCTGGCAGAGAGAGGTGCCACACTCCTTCATTTCTGTCATGAACGACGTATTTTTGACACTGTGTTGAAACACTGTGACACTATGTATTTGCTTCTGAATACACTCGAAATTTGACTGTGTTAGGAGTGCACTTCAGACAATCTGGAGCTCCACAGCTACGGGTTGCTGTTGCCATGCGGGGACCATTACCGGGGTGTTGAATACGTGTGCTGCCCGGGGCGCGGAAGTTCTGGTGATAAAGGAGAGGCAGAAGAAAGAGACGCCCCTGCTGGTCCTAAGACACTTGCATTCCAGACGAGTGGAAAACTCAGCTCTGTGTAAGATGATTCAGCTTGACCATGCAGACATGTTGTAGGATGAGGCTGTGGTTTGTGTGAAATATTTATAGTCACCCATTTTTCCACACAGAACCAAAGTGACAGCACCCACTCCGAGCCCCTTTCCTGAAATAGATCTTGATGATGATTTGGAATTTGAAGATAATGAAGTGGTAGAAGACGAAGACGAGGACGAGGAGCAGGAGGAAGAGGAGGAGGAAGAAGTTGATGAGGATGAGGCAGAAGGAGAGGAGGAAGAAGAGGAAATGGCCACGAAGGATACAGAGTATGAATACCCTATCGACTCGGGTCCCTACCAAACATCGGACTACTTGGACACCTTCTACTATGAGAAAAGCCAAAAACCCACCACCTCTTCTCCTCTGATGAAGGGAGACAGCTGTAAGTCTGCCTCACTGTTTCTGTTCATCTTTCTATTGCTGAGAGAGAGAAAAAAAATCATGCCCCGCTCATGGTTTAGTAACTGTTGTTACCAAAAATGTCAACTAGGTTCTCTGCCATTTCCAGACACATACGGACTCACCAGTGCGCCTCATGCTTGGATGTAGGAAATCTACACCACAGACATGCACACATGTCGGTTTCATGCTCTACTTTTCTGTAGCTCAGCTCAGTTCATGAAATGCGTGTGTGTGTGTGTGTGTGTGTGTGTGTGTGTGTGTCTGCGTGTGTGTCTGCGTGTGTGTCTGCGTGTGTGTATCTGTGTCTGCGTGTGTGTGTGCGTGTGTGTGTCACATCAGTCTGGTGCATAGCACAGCAAGACCTCAGCAGGGTTCAATATGGGGCGTGCAATAAATGGAGCAATTGACCACTTCACTCTAAATTTCAGAGCAGTAAATATTGATAGTACTCATTATGTGTGGGAAACACAGTAAACAATGAAAAACCAAAACTGGTTGATCATTTTTAGTCATATTTGTGTTGGGTGATGTTATGGTGTTGTCAGTGGTTTATTTTTACTCAAAATATTTTTAACCTTCACCCCATCAGTATGTTTATCTTATACTGGACTATGAGTACTACAAACTGTGGTCTCTGGGATCAAACAACTGCAGGAAACGTTAAAATGTAAACTGCAAAGGCAGGTTTTATACAAGATTTAAAAAATTAAAAGAAATAAATTACAGCACATAAAGAAAATACATAATTTTAAAAAATGTAAATGAATTGTAATTATTATTTTATTGTATTTAAATCAAATTAATTAAATTTGACAAATAGGTTTTAAATAAGAAAAAAAACTTGTCAGGTACAACAAACTAGCATAATTATGTGGTTAGGGATTAAACTGTTTAAACTCTGTGACTGTATATTTACACTTTTTTTTTACACTTTTTTCTTTTACTTTCTGCTCATTTCAAGTAAAGGAAGCTATAAAAAAACATGAGAAAAAAAATGAAGTTAAATCCAGTGGCTTAGTATTACCTGTTACCACTAGAAGTATTAATCCTAACATTGTGTTAGATATACTGAATATATATTAATTTCATTAAAAGACGTGGTGTAACTTCCAGTCCAACCAAGCTGAGGGCAAATACTCAATCTGGGCCTCCGAGCTTAAAAAAAAATGTTATCACAAACGAATTATGAAATAGCTTGAACTCAAACATATTTACTCCACGTTTTTTAAACATTGCTTCTTTCTTGATGGTGTTGCTCTGTGACCTGTACTGTCCTTTTTAATTGCAAGATAATTTTGCTTTGGCTCTTGCAGCCTACGTGACAGTAACAACCTGTTTCCTGTCTTTCCCATCTAGTGACTACAGCTAGGCCCACAGATGGTGTCGATGTTTATTTTGAGAAGCCAGTAGACGACACTGAGCATGCCAACTTCCTTCGTGCCAAAACAGACCTGGAGGAACGCAGAATGAAGCGCATCAATGAGGTAAATTTCACAGGGCTAAGAGCAGGCTAATGGCATCTTGGCTGGCAGGTCACACTTTTGACAGGTGATTCATTAATCTGGAATGAGATTTGCTCATCCGTTGCTCTTGTCTTCTAATCTAATTCTGAAAATGACAGTACAGTAGGCCTGTCCATGTTCAACCTCCATACAGGGGAGCTGATACTGAAAGACATTTCTTAAATAGCTTCCAAAAAAATGTCCATTAGGGCTGGGTTTAAGATTTTATCGTGCAATGAGGAAATGACAAAATGTGTGAATGACAAAATTAGAAGATGTTACTCTGACGATCCTGTGACCACAAGATTTTCAAGTTGTTTTCTTACATTTCTTCACAAAACAAAGATTAAAGAAGAAAATAACTGAAGTTATTTTCTTCTTTAATCGGATATTCTTCGGATATTTGACCGGCATCTTTGGTCATGATGACAAGAAAGCTGTCACACAACTTCAAGATTGTTTTTTTGATTTGGGTTTTCTTTGTGGTATGCATAGCACCACTGCAGTGTTTTCTTTGTTATAAATGCAGTCAGACCATGTTGCTGAACTGATGCCTAAACCCCAAAAAGAAAGCCTAGTTAGCAAATACGATAGCTGTATCTACAAGTCCTATCAGTTTTGAAGTGACAAAAGATGGTGTCTTTTGTTCTCCGAGTTTCATGAGAAGACTGTCTCCGTCACACACTCTGGACACATTCTGTGTGTTTGAATCCCTCAGATCATGAAGGAATGGGCAGAGGCAGACAACCAGTCAAAAAATCTGCCAAGGTCAGAGAGACAGGACCTGAATGAGGTAAGCAGGCATTTATCAAACCCGCTTTACTGACTTACAGTTGCAGTATCCCAGATAAAATGAATAATTATGGTCTTTTCTCTACCAGCATTTCCAGTCTGTGCTGCAGACGCTGGAGGAGCAAGTTGCTGGAGAGAGACAGAGACTTGTGGAGACTCATCTTGCCCGGGTTGAGGCCATTCTCAACAACAACCGCCGCCTAGCCCTGGAGAACTATTTGACAGCTGTACAGTCTGATCCCCCTCAGGTAAAACTACCCTGGAGTACAGAGGAGGAGAGAAGACAGAGATAAACAATTGCAGATATCTTGTCGATCTGTCTATATTTATACCCGGCAGCAAATTAGAAGAGCCTTTGTCTCATTTTCTGGTATTTTACTTCTAACTCTTATCTGCTGCTGAACTGTGTCTTCCAGCCAGAGCGTGTGCTGCAGGCACTGAAGCGCTACATGGCTGCAGAGCAGAAGGACCGCAGACACACATTGAGACATTACCAGCATATTGTGGCAGTTGACCCCCAGAAGGCTGAGCAGATGAAATTCCAGGTGTGTGTGTGAGAGCGTGTGAGGTATTTGGATGAGGTGAGCACACACCTGTGCTCTGCACACGTGAGTCTCTTGTCTGCTGACCCTGAAACACACAGAAAACAGAGAACTCAACGATGTGAGGCAGCTACAAATCCTCTTTTCATTCAACTAAAAGCAAAGCCGTCTTATGTGACACCAAAATATTTACAATCTGGCAGCACTTTTCATTTTAATTCAGTAATAACATTTAAAAATTAACAGGTAATAATTATGTTATTGCACACTGTTAACATTTGGTTAAAGCTAAGACTCATATTTTTGCTGTAGGGTGCTAGGAGATCAGAAACATATCCTAATAAAGAGAAAATACACTAAAGCATACCAGTAGCATATTAATATTTTGGAGGCTATACAGTAACCTGCTAAAATACACAAAAACAGGGACGATATCAGTAATAATTTGGATTACAAATGTAATATTTTAGGCTAATATCGCCCCTTTGTAACTCACATTTTAAGCTCTTTTGGTCAGAAGCATGAGCAGAATCAATTTGTATTTCCTGCAGGTGTACACACACCTTCATGTGATTGAGGAGAGAATGAACCAGAGTCTTGCCCTGCTTTACAAGGATCCTACACTGGCTGAGGAACTGCACAGTGACATTCGTAAGTTATACTGCCCTGACAGAGATTTTCGCATCTATGGCTTCTGTTCTGTGTTGTTGTTGCTGTTGTTTTAATGCTTTTAAAATCTGTGTTGATGACTTTGCGTCTCATTCACAGAGGAGCTGGTCAGAGCAGAGCGAGGTGACATCAGTGAGCTGATGACCACCTCCTTCTCTGAGACCCGCACGACTGAGGAGCTTCTGCCTGCTGACAGCGAGGAGGAGAAGGATGATGAAGAAGAAGAGGAGAGAGCCTTCCAGAACAGGCCCTATCCCCCTCGCATTGGTACACAGTCCCTGTTAATCATATGCACTTAAGCAAAATTTGACATCCAGGTTGCTCTCGTTAATGATGCTTTTTTCCCCCCTGATTTTCTCCATAGAGCTGCAGCCTAACAGCAAGAACGGTAAGATAGGGTTTCCTATTGTTTTAATACTGAATTTTCCTCTTTTGTATGAATTGTAGTATGTTTTGAGTTACACTTCTCATAGCTAAACATGTTGCTGCACTTTTGTCTGCAGATGATGAATATGATTACACTACATCTGAGAGAGGGCCTACTTATGAATATGAGGTAAAGGTAAGATTGTAGCCAGTCTAAAAGGCTTTTCATATCTTTGATAGACTTATGTGTGTGTAAAGGTTCTGTTTTCTGTGACCCAAAATTTTGCTTACCCTTGCTGCTCTTAGATCAACACCTCTGCAGAGCTCAAGCAGGCGATCAGACCTAATGAGATCGCTAGAGATGAACTGGTAAGAGTATATGCATTAGAATTTCCTTTAAGCCAGAAAACCAATTTCTTGCCTTGATGTGTGTCTTGTGTTTATTGGCACATATTTCTGTCTTTCCACAGCAGCCTGATGCTTTGGAGACATTCAACCGTGGTGCCATGGTGGGCCTGCTGGTCGTAGCTGTGGCTATCGCCATGGTGATGGTAATAAGCCTGCTGCTCGTGCGCAGGAAGCCATACGGCACTATCAGCCATGGCATTGTTGAGGTACGACCCCAGCTAGACCATTCATTTAAGTGAAGTTCCTATGAACATGCAATTCATACTTGACCTTAAAACACTTTACTTCTACATATTAAAGGTGTTTAAACTCTTTTTAAAGACTCTTTTTAAATTTTACATTCTGATATTTAGCTGTGAAGATCATAGCAACTCACTGGAAGCATGGATGTCAATCCAAACATTTCAGGAAAGCATTATTCTTGCCAAAATGTAAAGTATGGTAACTTCCTGTGTGCTAAAATATGCAAGCGGTTGCTATTATTATTCATATTAAAAGGTTCTTGTTAACATAAAATGTATATTCAGCACATTGAACAATGTAACAACACTGCATAGATTAAGCTCACTGAGAATTAGAGATTCTAACTCATAGGTGTCAAACTCTGGCCTAATTACATTTGGCCCGCAAAGCCATACCAAATTATTATTAGAGCTGGCTTACTGGTATTATACAGCTAATATACCGTGGCTCAGGGGGTTGGGAAGCGCATCTGTAACCGGAAGGTCGCCGTTTCGATCCCCGGGCTCTCTGTCCTGGTCGTTGTGTCCTTGGGCAAGACACTTCACCTACTGCCTACTGGTGTTGGCCAGAGGGGCCGATGGCGCGATATGGCAGCCTCGCTTCTGTCAGTCTGCCCCAGGGCAGCTGTGGCTACAACTGTAGCTGCCTCCACCAGTGTGTGAATGTGAGAGTGAATGAATAGTGGTATTGTAAAGCGCTTTGGGTGCCTTGAAAAGTGCTATATAAATCCAATCCATTATTATTAATATATATATTGTTTAGTATTAAGCTTTGCTTGTTCCATATTCAGTTTTTCAGCAAAACATGTTTGAGTCCATAAGAAGAGATTCATTCTTAAATCTGGAGGAAGATTTTTTTTCCAATAAATATTAATGTTAGCCCGCGACCTTGTTCCAGTTTTGAATTTTGGCCCACTGTGTATTTGAGTTTGACACCCCTCTTCTAACTGGTGATGGGCAGCTAGCTCCAGCTACATGTACAACAAGTCTTTCTATTGAGCTCGCACTAAGATCAATAACAGTACTGTTACTTTAAGATCCATATAATGATTATTATCAAGATTTGAAATGTTTTTCAAAGTTCAGAATCTGGGCTAGACCTCAAACAGTATCCTTCCTGTCATACAGTGCGTCACTAAATGTCTTCCTGTCCTTCTTGCCTGTGTATTCAATGTTTCTAAAGCATGTAACCTCAGCATTGCTGATTCATTTGCAAATTTAAGCTGCAAACAATGTGAAAAGTTTCCAAACTTATTTTTTTTACTGACTGTAACTGCAATCTAAGATGCCATCTATCATGTTATCATAAAATCATGCTGTTCAAAGCATCCCAGGTTTACCAACTTTTCTTAAAGACCGTGCTGTATCATCAGTATTATCCAAGTAGCTCTTGTGAGTTTCCAAGTATAAAAACTGTGTTGAATCCATCATAAAAACATTAAATTATAGTGGACCTCATCCTCTCATTCTGTCATTCTGTCACATCTAGCCCACAGTTTAGTTATATCTCAGGTCATGGTGTGATCATTGCTTCTGACTTTGTCTTTAGTGTGTTATGACTCAGGGTCTTGTGTGTCTCTCAGCAGGTTGACCCGATGCTCACGCCAGAAGAACGACAGCTCAACAAAATGCAAAACCATGGCTACGAAAACCCCACCTACAAATTCTTTGAACAGATGAACTGAAGCATCGGGGCAGCCAGCAAGTCATGCCTGACCACACGTTGTGTCCCTCGACTCTTCCCAACAGTGATGTCCCAGCTACACTCCCTATGTTGGATTTATGATATGTCGCAAATGTAAAGTAACTGAATAAGTACGGGGTTACATCCCAAACCCATTGTAAATGACCCGACAACAACCAATCATCCGATTCATCACCTATAATACTCCTTCGGCTTAGAGTCTGAGGATGTTTCTTTGCATTAGCAGTGTCACAACATTTCATAATCCTAAAACCATTCACCTCCTCCCAGTGGCATGACTTGACCTACTGCTCCTCGTGAGAAGCTGAATTTGAACGGTGCATAATGCTTTATAGTATTTATTTTCAGTAGTAGTGTCTCTGTTCAGATTGTACCACAGTTAGATGTGATGTATCTGTGTAGATGAGTGTGAGTGACAGCTGAGTTTAAACATGGCATAAATCCCGATTTAAGTAAGAGTTAGTGATAAAAACAAAAAAATATCCAGCGTATTCTCAAACTTACCTCCATGAGCTACTGTTTCATTGCACAGTGCAAAGTACGACTACATTAGGCAAGAATGGCGAGGTGTTAACTTTGAATGTGTGAGACATCAGGCTTTGATTTGAAACACAGAAATAGGCCACACTAATTGATACAGAGCTATGTGCTGGTGGTACAAAAGAAAAATGTTTTTTTTTTTTAAAAAACAACAAAAAAAACACCAAATATTTAATTTAGCTTATTTAGTCAGTGAATGAGTTTGTTTTATTTGTTCTGCTATCTAAAGAACTGTAAAACAGAATAATCAGAAGTCCGTTATTTTGATGAAAGCATGACAACTTGGTGTATGATGCTGCAGTATTTATTTGTGTTGTTCCTGTCATTGCTTTTGAAAAGTCGGAAATGTCACAGTTCAAAATGGACACTGTAAATAACGTAAGAAGTACATACTGCTAGATGTAGACATTTCTATGATTAATTTGCATTGATGTAATGGAATAATACATAAAAATAGTACATTGTGCTGTTATGAGAAGGAGAAACACTTTCCTAACATGGCTGATTGAAAACGGACTGTTGTAAAAACCAGCACAAGACAACGACACAGCAATTACTTTCTGAATGTATTTAAGGTAGATGTTGAGGCTCCATCTTCTTTTCGGTACTGCATCATTCCCTTAGAAAACCTTAGTAGGAGTAGTTAACTTCAGCACCTCCAACAGACTACATGCCTGATGCCCTTTCTCATCACCTTGTGTAGCAGCCTGTTCATCGTCACATCTTTTGGCAGGTTTGAATTAGAGCGGAGCGGCTTAACAGTTAGACGTATCGTACCGCACAGAGCAGTGAGTGGAAAGAGGGCACAGCTACAGTAATGTGAAGTGTCAGCGTGTGCAGTAACTCCCAAAAAACTGACCACACTCTGGCATGATAGTCGTACTGTTTAACACCTTTGAACACTACAACATTTGAGCATTAGTAATCTAGTATAGACGCTGTACTAAAGTTCCTATCATCATCAAGAAGCTTTTTCACTAAATGATTCATGGTAGTTTGTCATATTTATGAACAACATAGTACACCATATAGGTACTACGAAAAGGGACTGCCCCCCCCCCTTTTTTTTCTGATTAATTGTTAAGTGCTTAGTGTATTGATTTGATTTCATTTAGCAACATCGTGTCAGATCGTCTAGGTTAAAAAGATCACGTTGTGGGATGTTGCTTTTGATTCATCAGTCTTTAACTATGTGCGACATAGTACAGATAATCAGTACCAAAATCAGGTTAGAGTTTATTTGTTTATTTCTGGGTGACATTTACTGTAAAAACAAAAAACAAAGACAGCAAGAAAGAAAAGCGGCTTTTGTTCACTGTAACGAACGTTAGATTTGTTTTTGTGTGAAGCTTGTTTTGAAATAAGCGAGAGATTTTGACTATTGGACTATCCAGTCTTCTGTTCCTTCTTGTTAGGTGCGTTCATTGCAGGTTGCGGTCGTGTTATGACAGGTAAAGAGAAGTCATAGCTCCTGTATAATTTGTACAGCTACGTTAGTGAATGAAAACATTGTACGTTCGCAGTTTAAGTCAGTTGATCTTGTAATGATACTACTGAAACCATAGATGAGAATAAGCTTGCCTGTGTTTCCCAAACCACTGAAGGTTTCCTACCAGCATTTAGCAGACTTAGAACGGTGTATACTGTAGTTACTCAAATCACATTTGTACTTCTGTCCTCTGTCGAATTCTAGACTTCTTTGTTGGTCTGTCCCCCTTACTTCCCAATGAACTATAAACAATGTTATTGAAATTTTAATTGCTGCATTATTGCCTTTTACAATGCTGTGTTTTGGATGTAATGATTCTGTATTTTTTATTTGTATGTAATAATCATTTGGATCAAGGGTCATGCTTTTCACGTGTAATTTTAGAAGCTTGGACAAGAAACACTGACAAGTAAATGTGAACTACAGACAGACACATTGCCTCTGCCTAATTGACAAGGGGTGGCACTAAGCACAAGATGAGCCAAATTGATCCAATTGTGTACAGATTGCTAAATGTTAGACGCCGATCCCGTCTGTCTGGTTTCAATTACACTGCAGGATTTTAGGGGTGTTGATAGTAATGTTGGTCTTCATTTTCATTAAGAGTTTTAACCAAAGACATGATCCATAAATAATGAGACAGATCATCAAATTTGGCAAAATGTTTTCCTGTGTAACTGTACTGCAAGCAATCTGACAAACTGAAACTGGTGAAGCTAATTAACAGTCTAATAAAAATGAGTGACCCATAAAATATTGTCTCTGCTTTTTAAATGTGTTTATCGTGGGGCGATCGTGGCTCAAGAGTTGGGAGTTCGCCTTGTAATCGGAAGGTTGCTGGTTCGAGCCCCGGCTCGGACAGTCTCAGTCGTTGTGTCCTTGGGCACGACACTTCACCCATTGCCTACTGGTGGTGGTCAGAGGGCCCGGTGGCGCCAGTGTCCGGCAGCCTCGCCTCTGTCAGTGCGCCCCAGGGTGGCTGTGGCTAGAATGTAGCTTGCCATCACCAGTGTGTGAATGGGTGGATGACTGGATATGTAAAGCGCTTTGGGGTCCTTAGAGACTAGTAAAGCGCTATATAAATACAGGCCATTTACCATTTACATGCGTGTTTCTCTGTCTATACAATGTACCAGGGTCAAACAGATGGCCTACAGGGTTGATGGCTCTGAAAAAAATGGTGGATTTTTCATTTTGTTTTGAACCAGGAAGCATTGTAAAGCATGACTTTAATGACAAAGCACACCATGAGAGCTGTCCAAAGACATTACTTATTGCATAGCCTACCACACTGAGCTAAGATCAGTGATGATGCATTTCTTTGGTTAACTACATTAACATTTCTTTGTAATCTGGGTCTTCATCATCTTTTATCTGAAAAGATGTTACTCACACTAAAAGAGAGAGTACATATATATATATATATAAGTTTTATATGCAGTGCTTGTGCTGGTCCAGCGCAAAAGCACAACAGTAGTGAGTTAGACATAGACAGCACTCCTCTTTACCACAATCGCATGAAAGGAAATTCACTGTCATGCTCCTCACGAAGGCAAAATGAATATTGAATTTTGATCACCTTGTAACTTGTGCAATACAACCTATGATGTAAAAGCCACAGTCAAAGGGGGGAAATCTGGCTTACTCACACTGGAAAATTAGCTTCTTTTCTTTTTTTCTACTACAGGCTCGTTTTTCTTGGGAAAGAGAAACCTAACGTAAAATCGGTTTACACTGTTTCTTTTGCTAATTAACAATATGTTAGTTTCATTAGTGAATTGCCTGTTTTTCTTAACTTAAAGGTGCAAGTTTTCAACGTCCTGCTCACTTGTGTGCCACGCATTGATGTAATATTTGGTAGTAAGACTTTCTGCATGATAAAAATCTTAACCAAGGTTAAGATAAGGTTTTCTCTCAGCTTTCAGTATGGAGTTTCAGTGACTCCTAAAGCCACACTGTCACTTCTGTGAAGCCAAAATTGCAGTTCACTTCCTTTGTCAGGAAAAGCTACGATGATACCATCATTTCTTTAACCTCTAAAAACAAAACTGTTTCAACAAATACACTTGAGCTCAGCTTTAGATGACTTCTGTATGGGGTGTCAGAGTGGAAAACATTTACCTTGCAATGCAGTTCTAGACATATACAGTACATACAGTTCTAATTACCCATTCATTCTAATGGGTATTTAGTACGTTAGTAGCTTACTGGTATTTTCCTTTGAAATGAATGTCATGCAATGAGTAATGCTATACTGTAAATGTGCTGTGTGTGTTTTTCTTTTTTTTATGCCTGCTTTTTAAAAAAAAAAAAATTAATTTTAAAGTTGCCTTGACACAGTTCTCAAGTAGCTATTCACCTGAGAGTCACCAGCGTGGGCAGCTCTCACATTTCCTTCACCCACAAATTACAAAGAAGTGTCAAGCCCCAGCCCCTGTCTTTACACAGGTTCACTTCTTCCAAACCACAACACTGACGGGTAGTCCTGCTTACCCAGATTACTGTGAAAACTCTGTGTGGCTGTACAGTGACAGTTTGCCATTGATGCTTCCAACACACATAACTCATCTTGGTAGTGGTTCCTCTGAAGTCAACTGCTCACATACCGCTACTGTGGTAATGTACGACAACTCATATTAAACCAGACTTTAATCAAGTTGCATTCTGAGTGTGCTTTTTGTTTAGTTCAGTAACGCTTTGATTCATTCAACAAAACAACAACATGAAACTCCTTAAAATGCAGAGATTAAAAGCCTCCGTAGGTGGATCAAAGATGTTACTGCATGAAATGCGCATTTGACCAAATAAAAGATAAATGTCATTTTTATCATATGACACGTGGGCGGTGGACGCACTAATGTGGAATGTGCAGATGAGTGCAAGTACCCCACACGGTTAGACACCTCGGTGAGTCAGCACTGATGATGGGTAAAGCGTCTGATGGTGATTGTCAACTGACGGCGGGTGGGACAGCAGGTGTTGAGGAGTGGGGTGTTAGGGGGGCCTGAGAGTCTTGAGATTACTGGTAGGTGAAGCCCTTTGCATCAGTTCTGGCTTCTTCTTCCTATATAGTGCAAGGTGACATTTAAGCATTGGTATATTGCTAATTTCACTGAGAGGAATCGATGAGATCAGACTGTCCAGTGGTTTGAGCAACATTTGACAATAACTGCACAAACAAGGGTGTGAAGAATAGCCCCCAAATGTCACCGACTTTCTTGTAAGCATGCACACAGCACGATACCTATACGTGATTAAGCTACCACGAATGGTCAGATATCGTATATTACATCGCGGAATTGTAACGTATGGCAGTAATGCACTAATAACTGCGAGAAAACCTGTTAAATAAAAAAAGTAAGCTGAAAAAAAACAAACCCACACAAAATGACAGTTTCTAGTTTTTTCCCTTCTTAATGCAACAACCTGTCAAACCTGTGATCACAGCCATTACAGGAAACCACCTTGTGGTTCACACTTTATGCATGTCCCTTTATCATATAGGTGAGAAGCATTTATGACGAATACTACTTAATCTTAAGTGCTTTATATTTGGAATTAAGTTCTATGTAAATGATGAACTCTTGAAAATTATTGGGAAAAGCAGTTTGTTTGTATTCACCACATAGGAAATGTTCACATATCCAAAACATGCTGCCAAAGTCAAAATGGAAAAAAAAAGCAAAAAAAAAACCCCCAAAGTTAACTTAAAATTCTCTAAGATCATGCATGATCGTGCATGTGGAGAAACAAAATCACTTTTTATGTGTCACCTTTTTAATTCTGCAACTCTGAACAGAGTCAAGTGGGGGTTTTTTTTAATACGCTATTCATTTCTTTTTTGTCTTAATATGCAAACAGAAACCTTGCAGAGAAAAAATTCTTGAGCAAGATCTTATCTCTGCTTAAAACAAACTACTCACCACAAACCAAAATATAGCATACGATACAACACATTAGGTGGTGTTTATTGTAATATATAAGAAGTAGTAATCGTGTCAATTTATATCCCTCATGACAACTGGACATTGCAAGAACAATAAGGGCAGGAACAGTGTTCTTTATAGTAACTTAAAAGCCATGCACAACAATGTATTAATACAACAGAAATAGCAAATGATAGCAATCGCACTATGATTCCTCTACGAGACTTGAGTTAAAAAATCAATATCAAAACAGCTTGATTTATACAGCTCATATGAGACAATTGGGATTCTTTGGCAGGTTTTAACAATACAGTGCACAATGGGAAAAATCTGATCCATGTGTTTCTAAATAAATGTAATTGACAAGGTCAGTAATCCAGACAGCATTTAATCAAAGATTCGTTTTGAAGGTGTTGATGTAAATGCGAAATGCATGTAGTTATAATAAGCTGATAGTCAAATAAAAGTAATGGCGTTTTTACTGTGTAATATAACGTGTTAGATTTACTTTAAACAGTAGGTCGAACAAAGTGTTGTTGTTGTTTTCTGCATTTCCAAGAGCAACTTCCTGAATGTAAAGAAAATGCAGAAAAAAAAGTTTCCTGCTGAGGTTTTTACCTCAAGTGGTGCTATGGAGCTGTTTTTCAACAAATGGGCACTTCCCTTGCCTGTTTTGGGTGTGTGTATTAGTACATAAAGGCCAGTGAGGCCTTGCAAGTCCCCACCGATGCTTTTTCTAATATTTCACTGAAAAACAGGTGGTAGAAACATACTGACATGTGCAGAAATGTGCTAAATCTGTTTTCTAGTAAACAGAGCATTAACAATTTGATTTGAAAAAGAAAGTGCACTCTAAGTTCTATAGTTTTACATGCAAGGACATAATTAAAAAAGCCTACAACCTCAGATGAACAAGACAAGAACACATGAAATCAAGCACTGTGCCATCATTTATTTAAAAAAGAAAAAATCAGAATCAGTGAATCAAAAACTGAGAACACTTTGTGATTCACTAGCGTGCAGAACCATCTTTAGCTAGTATAACCTGAAGTAACTGTTTTTTCTATGATTTTATCTCTTGCATCATAGTGGAGAAATTCTGACCACTCTTTTTTTACAACTTTGCTTCAATTTATTGTGGTTTGGGGGAAATTGTTTGTGCACAACTACCTTAAGGTCCCACCGCAGCATTTCAGTTGGGTTGAGGCCGGGTTTTTAACTGGGCTATTGCAACACCTTGATTCTTTTCTTTTTTTGGCATCCTGTTTTAGTTTTGCTGCTGTGCTTGGGATCTTTGTCCTGTTGCATGACCCCATTTCAGCCAAGTTTTAGCTGTTGGACATACAACCTCATTTGTCTCTAGAATATATTGGTATACAGAGGAGCACAGATGGCGGTTTGCAGAGCTTAGGCTATGCTGCCATGTTCTTTTAGAGACAAGAAGATTTTTACCAGTTCCTGTTAATAACTTTAAAATTCAACATGCTAATTGAGGCAAGTAGAGTCTCAGATGTAGCTCTTGGGTTTTTGCAGTTTCTCAGAGAAATAGACGCTCTGATTTTTGAGTGAATTTGCCGGGCGTCCACATATCATGTCTTGAATGTTTTCCACTTATGAATAATCATTCTTACTGTAGACTTCAGATTGTTTGGAAACTGTCTCATAAATCTTCCCAGACTGACAGACAACAACAGTTGCTTGTGTTAGAACATACCTGATCTTTCCTTCTTGGCATTGTGTTAATGTACATCTGAATGCTCCATAACTGCCAAAAGTCTTGTTTTTGTAGAGATGCTCTAACTCACTGATGATCAGCTAACTGGCTGCATTTGATTAACACCAACTGGTTGCTACTTTCCCTCTTAATTTCTATGGATGTAGCACAAGTTTAGTATGAACGTTCCACATAGTTTCTGTATTGTGGCTTCTGTATTAACTATGCTGTTGTAAAAATGACCTTCTATTTAAATTATTTTAGAATCAGGTAAGGAACAGATGATTTTATATTGCATTCTGAAATGTAAAACCGTAGCAATGAAAGTTGTACTACTTTCTTTTTTCATGACTGTATAATGCTTTAAAAATGTCTTTGCAAATGTTCTTGCACTTTGTAAACATCAGGTATATACACTACATTTTAGTAAGCATTACTCAATTAAGAACTGAAATACTTACATGAAACTGTTTAAACTTTAGTCATCCACAAATGGCTTGTTACTGGAACCGAGTCTATGTAATGCTAGCTAGCAAGTTAGCCAAAGAGAATCATTATTCTGTGTGCAATGGAGTATTAGATATGTTATTAACATTACATTTCACTGTGCTTGTAGTTTCAGTAAAAGTGAACATGGCAGTCATCAGTAAAAGCAAAGAAATAATTTCACTAAGCAAAGCTAAAATTAATATAATTCATGCAAAAAGGTGTTTTCAGGCTTTTGACCACACACAATAGTATTTTACCATGTTCTCTTTTAACAGTTTTTGCATGTTGACTCAAAGTAAAAGCTACTTTTTAGAGCTTCTACAATAAACAACATTTGACAACACTGGCTTACAAGTAATACTATTGACAGCCTCAGAAATATTGATACTTGCTTTCCAGTTGTGGTTTATGTGCTACCGTGCTGCTGAAATGAACACTACATAAAGTCCTAGCTCTGTCTTGTACATATGTTTTGTTTCAATTTGTAACCATGATTGTTTGGTTTTTACACTTGCAGCATGTTCAATTGTGCTAAATAGTCTACTGTGTTTCTTCTGTGCCAACCATGACAGCATAGCTCATGTTGTTTTGTCACCTTGTCACTGTCACTGTGTGTGTACCTGGTGTGTGTATGTGTGTCCACACCTGCGTGTACACAAAGAAAGGTTCCATTATAGCCGGAACTATCTTGAAGGTGGTAAAACCACTTTGTGAAGTAAATAACACTGGTCATCATATTACACTAGCATACTATATTGGTAAACCAAGGATCATTAAATTTATGTGGATATAATGGTAATACCAACCACCTAAGTAAATATTGTGGCAGACCAAGGTAACCCCCTCATGACAACTGCACTCCTGAAAAGCATCTGCCTGTCTAAACATCACACCTTCCTTCAGTTGAACAGTTTAAGGAAGTTACATAAAGAGCCAAAGATCTTGAATCAGCCTTGAATCTCCCCAGATTTTGACCAAATGAGCACCCAGAATGCACATCATACCCGAGTGGGTCACAGCTCTTTGAACAGCAGGACTCTAACACAAATATTTGAGAACAAGTTTTAATGTCGTTTTTGATCGTTCTGCCCTCCTAACAGCTCGGCAGTTACTGTTTTCACTTTGTGAGCCTTGCCTCTGTGTGTGCGCGTATCTTTGTTTGTGTAATAATGGCAAAATGTGGTCCGCCCACATTCACAGACAGACACACGCCCACGTTCTCAATAATCTGTCAGGCATTTGTAACTGCAATTAAATTTGTAAATGCAAATATTTCTAATGACGAGTGTGGTTCACTCGGTGGTCTCTAATAATTTTTAGGTGGAAAATGCTCATCTGTGTTGACAAACTGCTGATTTTCTTTACACTTGTATGAAGAGCCCAAATTATACTGTATAACAAGAATTCTTTAAAAAGATGGCACATCTGCATCTTTTTCCTATCACATGATGTCTCCCCCTGAGCTGAACAAAAAATGTAAAGAAACAACCTTTAAGTTTTAAAAATGTAGCAGAAAAAAATAACTAGCTTAAAAATTAAAGCTAATTTAGGAATATGGCAAAACAAACCGTTAAATGCAAGCAAAGGCACAGAGTATACTCCACCATCACGGGCTGACAAACTGACCAGCTCGCTACAGTTGGCCTATTTTTACAGGTTGTCACGCCAACATCTGACATATCGAAAGGCCAAAGCAGATATTTCTATTTTCAGAGCGCAGCTTTTAGTAAAGCTCGGCCCTACATATCAGTACCACTGGGCTTTGGTCTGTATGTTTCCTGTCACAGATGACTGTCTTTGAAGTGGTTTTTGTCTCAGCAGAGAACAGTCTATTAATGTAGTGACCAGCAAATGAAGTAGGAGGAGAGGAAATCATGTACAACATGTACAGGTGTGCAACATTACCATTCAACCACTGTCCTCATTTTTCTCTCTCATTTTCAAAAAAGTTTTCATTGTTAATTTGGTTTGGTTTGTGTTTTGTATTCGACAACAATAGCTGTATGACACTTAGACAAGAAGTAGAAATTATTCCTTATCAAAACTTCCTCCGTGGTTTGAGCAAAGCGAAATTTAACAAAGTACTGGTTTAGTTAACAGAAAGTCCCCATCTTTAATCACAAAAGGCAAGCCTTTTAGCACTGTAATCAGAGCACCAATCAGAGAGAGTTAACATGAAGAGGAGGGACTGAAGAGACAAAAGAGGAAACCACCCTGCCCCACAGTATAACCTGTGCCCTGACAGACATGTCACTTTAGAAGTCGCTTCACAGTCATGATGCGAGGTAGCTCATCGTTCGCCTTGGAGAATATTCACTAAACATCTGGTAAGTGCCTCATTCATGCAGCTTGTTGCTTCTTAGGTTTCCAACACTTGAAACCACAAGAAGATGCACCTCAACATTTCTCATCTTTGCTCTTTTTAACTGTCTAATCTTTGATCTACTGTAAACACAACTTAGCACTGTGCTACTGATATGTTGCCCGTTGAGGGTTTTATCAATTGGGTTTCAACTCTAGTGCTTTACGTGTGAGCTCTGGAAGGGTTTACTTTAACTACTTCTCTTGTCAAATGTGTAAGGCTTTACATTGACATTGATTATACTTTTACTAAAAGGAGATCAAACACCTGCTAACTATGGCACAACTCAGGTCTACATTGATCCGAGCAGCTGCAGTGGGAACAATATATTATACCAGGCAGTTTATGACAAATAAACAGTTAGATTAAGACAAATAGATTTAAACCAGGTAAGCGTGAACTTTGGGCACAGCATAAAATAACATTTATAGGCCAGCAGCTTCCAGGAGAGCACCTCTATATGCACTACAGTGAACAATCATAAATTATACAGTACTATTGGAATTACATAAATGTCACCAGAAAGTCAGCACAGTATTTGAAAACACATTCTAATCACAGTTAAAATGAAAGTGCATGAATTGGCACATAATGCACTCTGAAAGACATCAATAATCCTGAAAGGCCTTTGCAAGTAAGACAAGAGCATCAATATACAGATCAAAGATTTGTTTATGACACATTTCTTTTCACGTCTCACCAAAATCTCCTTGGATTTAAAATAATGTTAATTTAAAATATTTTTTTAATGATTATAAATACATTATGTAATGTTAGTGTGTATCCACATGCTTAATTATATTGTCGTCACGACTGTGACAACTAATACGATAATATTTTAATAATGACATTGGTATTTTATTATCATTATTGGCGCTGTTTTAACGTAAATGCAGGTCACTTAAAATGACTATGTGGAAAATGACGAAAATTGTACTCCAGAAATTTTAATTGTTCTGAAAAGAAAGTTACTTTATATGTAGCTTTGCAAAATCAAAGCATTATATGCACGTATACTTAATATATCTTTATATTTGAAGCCGTAAATGCCATACTGGGAAATACGGGTCAACGCACTTTATATTCATCTATGCGGACGATACCCGTCACTAAACTGACATAAGCTTGATTTGCACACTGAATTCCCTACGTGCTTTCGACACTGTTTATGTAGAATTAAACATTTAATAATTGTCTTGACTTTAAAAAAAAAAAAACAAAACCGATAAATGCATGCTCAAATGAAAACTCAAGCTTGTCTTCAAACCCAAGTACACAGAAGTAACTTTGTACTTTCGATAATGGCCTTGCGCCACTGTCACTTTCACTCTCACTGCTCCATGCTGTACCACTTACACCTACATATGAGACACAGCCAAATAATTGACAAATATAAAAACTAAAAATAATTTGAAATTAATTAAAGCAAGCTAAAACGCTTTTAAAAGGCTTTAAAGGATTAAATCGCTCATATAAACTATTTTCGCGAATTTTTACGCAAGACAAAAGATTTTGATTGGTGCATCATTTATGCACATTTTTTTTTTTAAATTCCAGTAATGAGACAACTAAATGTCATTTTGTTTCACATTTACTTTTCATTTACAGTCACCATCGAGGTACGGGTATGGGTTTGCAATTGCGCAAAAAAGACAACAAAAAAACCTTCTGAAATAGCTCACAGTACTTGTGACCTCTGCTTCAGAAACCGACCGCACACTGTATAATCATAAAGGTTCATTATAGACTTCAGACGGTGTGAAGATGACAAACTTTCAGGCATCCGGTAGTTTTAGCGTACAGCCACAGCCTCTTCATCCATGTATTCTCAATATTAATGTTAAATTCCAAAAAAATACTTACATATTTACATATTCCACCCCTGCAATATCTTGCATCTGATGTTTACTGTACTCAAATATGGTCTTATTGTTGTTGATGTTCAAACTTTTTACTCATGTTTACGCGTGTACAGTCATTAGTCATGGTTTCATATACTGTTAGGGCTTTGTGGCTTTAGAGTGTGTATGTGAACTCTGAATATCAAAGCTTTCACATAAGAGTACATTTCCACACAGCAGCCAGGCATTCAAGCATGATAACAGACACAGTAGTGATTGAGGAAAGTTTTCTTGCAAATATGACTCTACAAAAAGATACAGGATTTTTTTAAAGAATACTTTTAAAAAACTGTTTTAAAAAGTCCCTGAAAATGAAATTGAGTTACACCGGTTCTTTGTAATTACACAAATAATAAATATCTTTGTAATAATCATGTTGGGTACATTCTGCCCCCTCAGCTTTCACTATAGGTAATGCTCTTTGGAAAGGGTGGAAAAAAACAGTGCAAACCACAGAGAAGTATGTCTGTTAATCACAAGCCAATCTGTGCTGCTGTTTTTCAACCTGATTTTCCAACATACAATTTAGCATTTCTGGAAATGTCACATAGCAATGTGGCAAATAGATGGAACAAACTTTCAGATAGAGTGGGCATAATCTGATGGGATATCTCTTTTGGTTTTGGTTTTCTCTTCTCAGACTTTTGATTATACATCTACACCTTCAGACATGATCAGAATCAACAACACCCAATACTTCCACTTCCTGGAGCAGGCAGATGCCTTACGCCGCTCAGGGTCACTCTGTGATGCTATAATTTCGGTAAAGAGTCAAACTTTCAGGGCTCATCGTCTAGTACTAGCCTGTGCTAGCAGAACTTTAGCACAGCAGCTAGCCCGCGGAGACATAGACAGCCCTGTATGCTGCACTCTAGAGTATTTTTCACCTCACACCTTCCAGCAAGTTCTGGATTTCACCTACACGCAAGCTCTTGAGGTCTCTGTGGATGATCTGCAGCTACTGTTGAAAGCTGCACAACTGCTGGAGATGCAGCCACTGGAGGATCAGTGCAGGAAGCAGCTGGACACTCTTGACTGCAGAGCAGAAAAGCAGGAAAAAAGAGACAAAACCACTGATGTCAAAGTAGAAAAGGAGACTCCAGAGGGACAAGATCAACATTCAAACGCACGTCCATTTAATGAGGATAAACTGCTTAAGAGGTCCTTCCCTGGGAATGAGGCAGGCACTGCCATGGAAAACCTTTCACCCGCTACTCCTACTAAGACCCACAGCAGTCCATCACCCCCAAGAAAGAAGGCCAAACTGTCCCCTATTTCAGAGCCAATTCACAGCAGAAACAGTGCTGTTGCCAAGCCTGCTAGTAGCAATTCCTCTTTCTCTTATCCATGGACTTTCTCTACAAACATGTGGGACTCTGTGAGCACCTTGCGGCGAATAGCAGAAAACTATCCAAGCTTACTTGCAGCTCACCCTCTTCAGTCACCCAACCAGTCCTCTATACCCTACCCATACTCTCTCTCCAGTCCCCAAATGTTCCCCCTACTAAGTTCTCATTTTCAAACCCCAGGTCAGAACCCCATAATGGGCTACTCAGGCTTCCACCCCCGCTATGCACAAAACATTTACACTGGTCCGACTCGAATGGGAAACATAATCAAACAGAGCCTTTTAAAAAGAAAAAGATCTAGCCAGAAAGCATTTCCTGGGACTGTTCAACCTGGTGAACCAAGGTAAGACACAGTTCGGACATGATTTTGGAAACTTGGTTGTTTTTTTTTCTAGTCATTATCTCCAAATTTTTCCTCTAATAGAGTAATTTAGAATCCCCCGATTTGCTCAATTTTTCCTTTGTGACAGCTACCACACCTGACTCACTGCTTTTTGGGTAGATATGTGTTAACAAGCCTCCTGCATTTTCCAGCTACATCAGTTTCACCTGTTAACCCTTCCTTGCCAGTCCAGGTCTGCGAAATTCATTTTTGAGAAGTTATCATCCTAGCTTATTATAAATGTTTTATATATGTATATATATATATATATGTATATA
>NW_005187485.1:118199-124097 GCF_000239375.1 Pundamilia nyererei | reverse complement strand
TAGTAAGTTTCATTTATCATCAAAGTAATAACCCACTTCACCTTGTTTTGTTTTTATGTGATAATTTAGCGTATACACATTGCGCACTGTTCCTCACAGCAAAACCAAATAGAACATAACGGGGAGCCCCCTAAATTTCTCCCCTCCTTTGCAAATTCGAGAGTTTCCACACACTGAAATCTTCCTTTACTGTTTAGTCTGGTCTACCTCTTTTCAGTCTTTTCTTTAGCATTGAGCATGTACTAAACATATAAGTATATTGTGGTTGAAATTTGAGAGGAAGAAAGTTTTAAGTGTCTAAGGGACGTAATTTGTGATAACACGTAAAGCAGTAAAACGTATGCAGACTGACTTTTTTCCATGTGCCATTTTGAAGGTGTGCCTTAGAAGTCGGCACACAGAAACCTTTTTTTTTATATATATATATATATGTGGTTTGTGACTTTGGGAGACAAATGAAGGTTTACATTTTAAATTAAAGGTATAATTAGTACATTTGTTTTTTTGCAACTGTTAATTTGTGTGTCCTCAGTTACCCCGAAGTGTCCAAAACCAGCAAAGACAGAGGTCAAGACTGCCAACATTGCAGTCTACGCAATGATCCGGTGCTGCGGGAGTCAGTCTCCACACAGTTAGGTAATGATATGAGAAACACAAAACACACACTTTCAATAATCAAAACACGCTGAAGCTATATTAGTATTGTAAAAGTGATCATCCTGTGTAGAAATGATAATTTTAACAAGATAAAAGTAAAAAGTTCTTTTCATGACCCCTAACCTCTGCAGACTCCAGCTGTGTAGCAACGCAATGGAAAGTGATAAAAAGAGTTGTGGTTTTTGAAAGCAGGGTGCAGCAGGAGCAGTAGTGTGGTTACTAGATACAGCTAGATACATGCAGTACAGTATGTACTGCATCGCAACAGTGGTTTGTCCCATGCCAAAAAAGTCAAACATATTGATTTATTATGTCGTTCTAATATTCATTTCATCCACACAAAAATGAGTTACACCATCTGTGTGTGTGCATGTTTGTGTGGGTGAGTGTGTGCACACGAAAGTGTACAATCAGCCTGATAAATATTTTATCAGATGTTGAATATCTTTGCTCAATGGAACATTATAATCATGCTTAAACAGATTAGGCAATGGTAAAACTGTCTTACCAGCAGTTGCATCTTAAATAAAATTCAGAGTTTTCTTGCTGCTGCATAGAGTAAGGATAACAGTAAAACAATCTTTATTAGCATTATTATTTTGTAAAAGTCAACCGAGAAACACCCATATTATTTCTAGATCTTTACAAAACAGACGTGTTCAAACCTTATATGAGGTTAGGTATTTTTTAGCAAGAAGTGATATATTGGACAGGAAATGCACTAATGACAACAGGTCTCAGTAGCTTGTGTTTAGAGTGGTAAGTGTTCGATTGTTGTGGTTTATTCTTTCAATTTCCCCTACTACAGTACACCCCCTTCTCCTTTCAGCATCCTGTCTAAAACTATGAGGCCCATGTTTTTACTTGATAGACCCTAAAAAATATAAGGTAGTGTAAAGCTTCAGTGGTGCTACCTTAACCTCAAAAATCACACCTTTATAATTTTTAGAGGTGATATGCGTGCATAGTGACAGGAAGGTAAGCTTGTACCAACTGAATTTATTGTCTCGCAACAGGATGCTTAACAAAAATAGACGTGCCTTAGAAATGCAAGTGAAATGCTGTATGTCTAATGCTGTGCGACTAAAATCGGTTTTTAAAGGTCTGGCAAAAACTGTGGTTATTTATTTTGAAACAGCTGGTTGAGTTAGCAAGTCAGAGCAAGAGACTCTGCGAGCATGACTACTAACATCAGCTAAGGCGGGATTATCACTAACAGTTATCTGACAGTTATTTATCAAGAAATCGATTAACACACAATTTTGCAGAGCCAGCTGTGAACCCGTTAGATCTTCTCTTTTTTGCAAGATACAAACATGCCAGCATTAATCAAATTATTTTCAAAATTATTTTCAGATACATTTCCTGGTTATCCACTACCTGATTGTTCAGCGTCGCAGCTCTACTATAGATTCAGCCACATTTATGCAATATCTTGTTGTTGTGTAGTTCCATTCCAGCAAGCAATGCAAGCAGCTTCTATCTGACAACATACAACTTACAACAGAAAAGGTCACCACAATATTCGCACTAAGATCTGTTTTTTATATTAAAATCTGATTGTTTTCAAAGGCAAAACCTGCACAGGATGTCGGTTCTGTGGACGAGGAGACGTTACACCGCATGAATCAGAGACCAGAGGAGACCACAGAGGAGAAAAACCCTATCAGTGCCAACATTGCCCTAAGAAGTTTAGTCTGAAACATCAGCTGGACACACACCACCGAGTACACACTGGTAAGCACATCTCTTCAACAGCAGTGCATCAGTGTATCAGATTATTTACTTTTTTTTCAAAGATAGCTGTGAGAATTTTCGACTTATAGTGCAGCAAAGAATCCTCTGGCTTGACACTGATGGAAAATGATTACCCACAGCAATGACTAATAATTTAGAAAAAAAAAGAAATTAAATAAAATCTATAAACATAGGTCACAAGTGGTAACCTAGTTACAAAATGACGTCTGATAAATCTGCCCAGTATGTATTTACCAACTCTGCCTTTGAAAAGCATGTTTAAAAATAACAACAGCAACAAAGGTCTGACGTTGTTTTAGTCAGTGGGACTTGGAAAATCATATCAGAGACATGGCATGGCAGGCTACAGCCAAATTAAGGAATTTATGAATAACTGTCACAGTTATACCATTTTTAAGTATCCTCATTATAATAACTAAGAAGTTTTTGTGTTTTTCAGTACATTTAAAAAGTGTCTGCACTTTTTAAATGTACAACCGGGCCCATGTGCATTACTGCAGAACATCTTCGGTAGTAGAGAGTTTTCCACTCATTCTAATACTATGAAGTTAACCTTGCAGAATATGAAACTTGCAGACTTGAAACTTGCACGCAACAGAGAATCTAGTCAACAAAGGGCATCATGTCTGTATTTAACTGCAAAGCAATTCTATACATTGAGAAAATACTAAATAGTAAAGAAAATACATTTCCAAAACACTCCTTAAAGCTTTATTATTAAGATTACTTTGGAGACACTGACATTAGAAATATTCACCATGATGAATGTCTAGCATTTGCTCTGCATATTGGGTTTTTGGGAGTGTAGGATTCAGAAGCTTAAAGCAAAAGAAGAGAATTTAAAAATGATTTGCACTGATGGAAAGGACATGAGCTAATTTGCTTAAGTTGAGGTCTGTTTAGCTACAGAAATGGTAATGAACATGAGTCGGTCTTTCAGATAGGCCAGTGTGTTCTAGGATAGATCTGCTTCATAATAACATCTTTTAAGAGCAATTTTGATGTCTCACAAATCAACGAGTATCTGAAAGACTGAAAGAAGACACTAAAAAGAAATTCCCGGGTATATTACTTCATAAATAAGTCACTTCTTTTTCAGGCGTTCACACACTTAGATGTTTAAAAGCTCTTTGGAAAGGATTTTGTTTTAGACTTTTAACACCACCTGTTAAACCAGTAGACTTTTTTTATAAGCACAGATTTTGTCAGCACATTTTATTAATATGAAAATGTAAGTTTTTTTTCTCAGAATGACTAAGCTGATATTTATCTATTTCATTTTGTGTTGCTTTGACCTACAATCAAATAGAAAAACCGACTTAGTGGAAAGCAGATGCAAGTGGTGCAAAGCTGGATGATTTGCATAAAAGTGCCCCAGTTTACTCTACTCATGTTTACTCATTTAAGAAGTGTATCTGTTGAGAGCGAAAGAAAAATTGACCCAATAAACAGTTTTAGGATTTGACTAAATATTAAACATTGCATGTATACCAGAATTTATGCCAATCAGTAAATTTATATGTGCAACCAGAATAGAACCAATTCAGTATTCAAATTGTGAGATGTGTTCTCACGATCTATAGTACAGTCTCTTGGTCATGGCATTTAATCCGGGGGGGAAAAATGTTTTTACAGAAAATGATAATGGCACAGTAAAATTGACCTTTGACCTTACAGATATAAAATGTAATTTTACCCTAACAGACATTTGTACAAAATCTTTTATTTATCTGATGAATTCTTCAAGTAGGGCTAAAATAAGTACTTTGAGAGTTCACCGTGTGAAACTGACTTTGACAATCAAATTCATCAGTGCGTTCTTGATAACAAGCGAATGTTTGTGCAAATTATGAAGAAGGAAAAAAAATCCCTTGAGGCTTTCAAGGTCGTATGTAGCCTACATAAATACAGACAACCCAAAAAAACATAACCCCACATACTACATCTACTGGCACAGAGGCCCGTGCTAAATAGATTGTAAAACGCTGAAAATAAATATGTTTTAAACACCCTTTCTCAAGTGAGCGCTCCTCTCTTCCACCTCCTTTCTCTTCCTTCCTGTGCCCCCTACCCTGCTCTTTCTTCTCTCTGCTTCAAGGCGAAAAACCATTCGAGTGTCGCCTCTGTGGTCAACGTTCACGGGACTACTCGGCCATGATCAAGCACCTGCGGACTCACGGCGGGGCCGCACCGTACCAGTGCACAGTGTGCCTGGAGTTCTGCAGCAGCCTGGTTGCCATGCAAAGACACATCAAGAGCCACGCAGTGCAAGACTTCCCCCCTGACTGGAGCATCAACAGCACCTACCTGTATATCTCCCACATCTGAGCCACGCCTCACAATCCAACTGCCTCCATCGACGCGAAGTTCTCAAGAGTGTAGCTGTAATGTGCCCCTCTCAGCTATAATCATTACATAGCCTACACACAGCTAAGCATCAATTATATTTCTAAAAATAAAATTTAAAAAAAAAGTATGTATGGTAATGTTTGAGAAATCTAGAGGGCCATTAAACACTTACCCCTAAGTGAAATGCAAGATTACAAACTGGAGTGTAGCAATAACTTGTATACAAACTGCAACTGTTCTGTATTCGCCGTCAAAACTACAGATCAGATCAATACAGCACTAATTTCCAGTGATATGTCAGAAAAAGATATTGAAAGTGTTTACCATGCATTAAAGCCACATCAACAGCTTATCCTCATCGAATGACGCAGGCATCTTCTCTCCGACTTTCATTATCACTTGACTGTTGTATAATCTTTGTGTGTCTGACTTAGGTTTACAGCACCCTCTTGAGGAGAACCACAGTAACATTATGACAAATTTCAACTGAAATATGCAACATAGTGTCCACATCTATCTTATTCTGGACAGAAAGAAAGGCGATTTCTCCAGAAACAATCAAGATGAGTTTAAGCTGTAGCAGTACTGGTGAGAGAACTGGCAGCAAAAATGTTAATATACAAAAAACAGTTTAAAGGAGGCTAAAATTTAGCAAAGATGACACCTGTCCTCTCATTAATAGTGACTAGTTAGCTTATATTATCAGTATTATCACAGAGCTTTTGCATCTATACCAAGCTTGATAGTGAGAATAGTTGAGCGCTTTCTTTTCTTTATTTGGACGTGCTGTAGTAAAAGTCACTCAGAGGTAGGCCTGCCAACTTAAATACCTCCATAAAAGCTCCATACAAGTTTCAGGATTGAAATTATTACATACATATTATGTATGTTTGCACACTGCTTCCTGGAATGAGCTTTCAGTGAAACTCTTGGGTCTGTTTCCATCAAAATGTATTTGTTGATTTGTACAGCATTATCCTAAATGTATATTAGCTGTGAAATAAATAAATAAACATTATTCATCTTTCACTCTAATTTTTTTTCATACAGATGTTGATGTAAATACACGTAGATATAAACATAAAATGCAAAGTGCAAAATCTTTACATTAATTACACATAGCAAGTACCCTTA
>NW_005187485.1:115817-118047 GCF_000239375.1 Pundamilia nyererei | reverse complement strand
TATATACGTGTGAGTGAGAGTGTACATAGCTTTGAAGTCACTATAATAAGATGAGAGGTCCCATTAACTAAACACATCAGAATCTGAGAATTTGTGTCACATTTGTGTCACATTATTTTATGATATAATGTGATTATATTATAGTATAATTTAGATATAATATATTTAAATGTTCAGTTAGCCATTAGAACCTCACACAGGATGCGTCCAATTGTGATCAATGCAGTGGTAGTACATGTTATAAAGACAAGCAGTTGTTTTCCTGGTCCCCTTTTCAAGGTTTGGTTCCAGTAGGTCTGTTTGGTATTGGTTAAAGTCAATATAATGGCCTTATAAGTCACATATTGTGTGTTTGTGTGGCGGTGTGTTCCGTGTCCTCTTATATTTAGTACATGTACGGTGCATCTCACAAAGGCTGTAATTCATCCAAAACAGCGGTGCAGCACCTCGCAGCAAAAAAAATAATGATTACGTTTGTTAAAAGTCGCGCCGCTTAGTTCCGTCCTTGCACGGTTTCACAGAGGGCGTAATAGAAGACGTCTGCACGTACAAAAGTGGTCGGATTCTCGGCGCCGCTCCTGTGTCTGACTTCCTTCACTGCTCGGTGCAGCTTCACGCTGCTTCCGTTAAAAAAAGAGAGGGGGGACTATTTTAAGCGATACGAGGCGGAGATACACTAGTACGCTTCTGAAACGCGTTGCGGCGCGTCTGGTTTTTTTTTTTTTTTTGTGAGTGGGCGCTATCAGCTCCGACTGCTGCGTAGGAGCCGGAAAGTGACGCAGTCGCAAGTGGGTATTCCCGGGCAATTGGAGGGCGGTGGGGATGGGGGGGGTACGAGAACCGTCCGTAGGTACAATACCAGTCACAGATCAGTGACATGTCGAATTTCGTTTGTGTAAATAAAACGTACCAAAATAACACAACCGCTGTGAAATTTGACATTTTGATGTACTCATTTACATTTATGCATCATATTCTTACCAAGCTCGTTTTTCCCAACCACTTTTACAAAAAAAAATGTTTCTTTAAAGTGAAATGCGTGAACCATACTACTGAGTATTCATATGCTGCAGATTTTTGTGCCAAATTACAACAAAAGAATTTGAAACATGTTGCAGGCCCGACTCTTTTGGGCCTCTGTCGAAGCCAGTGGCTGAAACTGTGATAATGGGCCAATTGTAGCAGTAAAAGCACAAAAGTAGAAATATGTTGCATGTGTCATGTTAGCAAAGTACCTTGGCTAACTATGCACAGTACAAGAGCAGAGTAATTAGGAAGGCTGGCTAAGGCCTTATTGGCTCCCTGCTCTAATCTGCTATGTTAAAAAGCTCCATTTACCACTTGCATAGTACAGTCTGCTGTAATGTTCCCTCTAAGCTGCGCACGTGCACAATTGCGCACTGCTGGCACGGTCTCTGCGCACAGAAAATCTGGGTTGCGCACAAAAACAATCGAACCTGAATTGAAATTAAAATTGAAACTTTAACAATTCTGTTTTGCAGTGTTAGTCAGTAAGTGACTGGCTGCTCCCGTATGGAATTAGAACGATCCCATCTTATCCCACAATCCAGCCAATAATGTGATTCATATTCGTATATATGGAGCTAATCAACGTCCTTATGTGCCGACACTGGTGTTAGCTAGCAAAGCGGCGTGGCTGATGTGGAGTGAAGCCAGGTTAATGACAACGTGTACAACCATTGGAGATGTGAGCAGGACAGTCGGAACAATTGATTGAAAAAGTGTGGACTTTATACCAGTTTTTAAATTGTGTTGATAGGCCACGTAAAACCAGAGTTATGATAAAAATATATGAAATGTTTGGTTTTCTTCCTGAATACTATTGTTGTTTATATTTACTGTGGGAAGAAACGGTAAAAACTGCGTTTTATAAGGAAAGCGCTCGAAAGCACTCTCCGCCTGTGAGCATAGCTGGAATGGCCATCGGCCCACCGGGCAAATGGTAATGTTTCGTTTTAAATGGGCCGATGTTTTTTTTGTTGTTGTCTTTTTTCCAGTAACGGTGTAAACAGTGAAAGGTGGCGGATTGGACAGATGCTGGCAGGCGTGTAAAAATAACTCAATTGTTTGGTAGTGGCTATGGTGGAGCTTTCACAGATTCAGTAAAATTAGCAAGTGGTGGACTGAGCTTCAGGTGAGAAGTTATGACCTGCAGTCTATCTGGGTCAGATATAAACCAAGTTTAGGTGTAGTTTATTTTCGTTGTGCT
>NW_005187485.1:113629-114888 GCF_000239375.1 Pundamilia nyererei | reverse complement strand
CTCTAGTGCTGTTGCTGCCAGAGCGATAGTGGCTGAGACGCAGCAGAGCGGAGGTGTAAGTGCCTGGTTTAAAACAGGGCATATTAGCTGCGTTTAACCTTCAGTTACTCTTTATATAGTTAGGTAGGAGTCAGGCCATGTTTCTTTTTAGCTGAAAAACATTACACCCAGGTAACCTGCTGTGTCGAAAAGGCGTTTCTCGAGTATGTTTGCTACCCTACAATCCGTCCTGCAGCAGGACTCCTGCTCTGTAGTAAAATCAGCGATTTTTGACCGTCCTGTTGCTCCCATTGAAATGTATACAGCCTATTTAAAATATATAACTTAACATTATCCATAGCCTGCTGTTGTTACCACTGTCCTGTTTGAAATGTAATGAGAGAAACTGGTTATTTTGTCATATGTGCCGATATTGAACCCAGGTACTAACTAGCTGACTGGATGCCCATTAACCTTAATAACTCCTGTTGTGTGTGTGTGTGTGTGTGTTTGTGTGTGTGTTTGTGTACAGAGAGACAGCCAGGTTCATAATGGATATAAGGAATTTTTTTCAAAAAAAGGAGCAACATTCAGGTAAAAGTGTAAGATCAAATGATCCATCAATAAAGGATAATGTTGGATCAGTGTTTCAATATTTATATCCTTTATTAGATGTACATGTGGTTTGGTTATTTGCCCTTTGGTTGAAAGTACACTGAGATAGGACTTTTTTATTAGTGATCTTAATAGTATTTTTTTAATCTAATTGAATACAATCTATTTGTGTATGACTGTCAGTACAAAGAGGGAGAGAGGAAAGAGGAGAACATGAGGAGAAAGTACAAGATCAGGAAGAACCAGGTAAGAAAACAGACAGGGAGTACTAACAGGCAAAACAGAAACTGTTAAACTGGGAAAGAAAAAAAACCCAACTAATTTTACTCGTACAATCTGGAGTTGTGTTCTCCCTATATTAAAGCTGCTGTACAGAATCTGCAAAACAAACTGGGTTGTCAGCCCTGGCACTGCATTACCATATTGAGCTTCAGTCAGAGGAAGTCACGGTTGCCAAAACCTTTTTGAAGCTCAAGAATGAGGCTGGTGCCATTCCAGATATGTTTACATTGTACAATCTTCTGGATAATCAGATCGTCCCCACACTGAAAACTGTTATACAGGTTGCCCTAACAAACCCAGCTAGCAGCTGTAGCTGTGAAAGGTCTTTTAGTGTCTTGAGTCAGCTCCATACCTGGCTGAGAAGGACCATGGGTCAAAGCAGA
>NW_005187485.1:100418-112672 GCF_000239375.1 Pundamilia nyererei | reverse complement strand
TGACGAGTAAAGTTTACCTTGCCTGGCTGGGCAGCTCTCTGGGTGCTCAGCACCCCCAAAGCTCTGATCCTAGAATTGCCCCTGTTCAGAGTTACTGAAGAAACATGAAGATGAAACCAGGAGATGTCCTTACTGAATCATCAGAGCTGAACAGGTAATGGAGAAACAGGTTTACCCTTTAGGTGACATGAATGAGTTGAAGGAAAGTTATGAACTGTTTCTGAGAGACAAATAACACCAAATTTCTAGCTTTTAACAAATAATTATCCGAATCTTACAACCAAAGTTTTCATCTGATGTCAAATGTATAGAAATCCATTATTGTACATAGTAATTTTTTTCAGGGTCCCAACATAATTCCTTCAGGAGAAAGTACTGTACACGATGCCAGTATTTTCCCACATTTTCTACTCTGTACCAGTACTTTGTGTAAAATGCCATCAAAAAGTCAATTAAGTTTTATTCTTTCTCACCTGTTTTTCTGTCTCCTTTCACTTTTTAAAGGTTCCCATGTTAGAAAATTTTTTTTTGCCCTTCCATGCTGTTTATTGATGTGGTAAATAGTTTATGAAAATGTCACTAAATCTGTCATTTATTATTTTTAATATTCAGTAATGATCATGTCTCACCTCTAGTCTTCTCTGTCTTAATTTCAGGTTTCCACCATATGTTGTAGATAGTTCAGGAGGTTAACTCAACCAAGCAGTCTTTGGGTTTCAGCTAAGTACTGTTTAGAATACCAGAATAGGGAGGACGGTGTAGGTTTAAGTTTATTAGATTGAGACATATATACCAACAAGACAGTGTACATCACTGTGACAACTGCGTTTGTTTTCATTCAAAGGCTTTATGGTTTTTCCTATCCGGTTGTTCAGTGATGACGCAACGAATCCTACTTCCAGGCCTAAAGTAGTCTGCGTTTAATATGGCTTTTGTGTTGTTAACATGTTTAATGTTATGTATTTTCTTCTATTTGATCTCAAAAAGCTCCTAAAACAGTCAGTGATCCCTGTTGACCTCCCTCGGCTTTTATTACCGCTAATCATTTATTTAAGCTCAGTTTTTAAAACCTTAGGATGTAACTACAGCCCAGCCCATGCAGCAGTATATGAATGACTAACCTCGTATTGTGGATGGATTATCTCAGTTGTTCTCCTGGCTGAAGTTTGGTCCTTTTACAATGCGATTACATTTGTTCCTGACCACAGAGAACACTTACGTTAACTTTTATTGAGTGGAAAAAAAGTTAGCTTGTTTATATTATGCTAACATAGCTGTGTCGCTAGCGGTCACGTAGCACATCATTATGTACCAGCTAGCCCAACTTCAGTAACCCTACAAATGTCACTGCTTTTTAGTTTTCTGTCTTCATTTATGCTGGAAGTGATAACAGAGCTGTACGTTTTAATTTGTTTCCAAAACCCCGCAGTCAGGACATGCTATATTGTATTTAGATAGAAGCTAGCGAGCTAACGCCCTGCTAACTTCTAAATGTCATAAATTCCGTTTTCATGGATGCCTGGATGTTAAACTCAGTTGTTACACCTGGTAGAGCAGAACGCTGATCATTTTATTAAAGATGAAAGACTTTAGACAGTTTTTCAACTCTCAGTAATGCCATAGTGATCGTTTGATATACGGACCTGCAGCGGAGTTTAGGTACAGACACGGCTAGTGACGTCAGACTGAACAACCGGATAATACCTGGTGGGCCGGTCTCTAGTCAAAATGCCCGGGCTGATTTTTTTATCCACGTCAAGCCCAACCTGTGAGCAAAAACAAACCAAAAAAACCCCCCACCCTTTCGTATTGGTGGAAAAATGTACCATGTCGACCAATCAGAAATGATATGGCAACATGCCATTTAGTTGTTTAGGAAGGGGGAAGTTTTAGGAGTGACGGCGGTGTTTTGAGGTGTGAGAGATTTGCGACGTTTAGCGCAAATCTTGTGTAGTTAGTGTGTAGTGTAGTCAATAGTTTTGTTGTGTGCGTCAGAACAATGAGGTGACTAAATGTTACAGGTGTTACAGGAGTGATACATCTCCTGTTGTCAGGCCTGCAGGTATCAGGCTGTTGTTCTCCTTTATCTCATAGTGGACAGAAATTATTTTTTGGAGTGGCACAAATAATTTGTGTGGCATCAAATTGACTATGTGCACGTTAGCATATGCTACTTCCGGTGCGGAAACTCCTGTGGGGAGCTTTGTTTCCGGTGTCCTATTCGCGCCCTGTTTACAGTCCAAAACAAGTTAAGCAAATGAATGCATCAAGCGGCGATTTACATTTCTATAGATGTCTTGGGCATTTACCCAATATATCCCAATATATGTGTAAATGATGTTCATCAACTTGTCAATATTTTTTCCCCGCGCCTCAGGGCAAAAGAGAAAATGGATTCAAATGTTATATTTCTCAGCTGTCCCTCGTTTATCGCGGGTGTTATGTTCTAGAAATAACCAGCGATAGGTGAAATCAAGTAGCCAATTTTATTTTTTGACGGTGCAAAACGTTTGGTGGACATCGTGGACATACGGTACTGCACTTCAGAGTCACACTGCTAGCGATCGATGCAGCGATTCTGTACTGTACAGGAGAGACGTCACGGAGGAGATCGTCTGCAGCGATCAGGACGCAGGACACAATGTGATGTAAAAAAACAAAAAAAACATGCAAACTTGCACTAAAAAATCTGCGAAACAGCGAGGTGAAAGGTGAACCGCGTTATAGCGAGGGACCACTGTAATTTTTAAGGTAAGTCACAACGTACGCTTCGTACATACTAATGTATAGAAACCGTTACCAGCAGTCATTAATTTTTTGTGTGGCTTTTTTTCATGGTTTGTTAACATGCTGTGTGGGTGTGTACTTGACTAGCTGATATCGACATAACGGGAAACATCTGGTTTGACTATTCTTCACCTGTAGTTTGAATGCTGAACATTTGCCTGTTTAAATCATAAGACCAGTCACTATACAGAGATGTGCTTCTGAATGTGGACGAGGTGTCATCTGCATGCAGTAATGCAGTTCTGCTTGTGTTGAGTGATGTAAACAACTGATCGATCTAAACTCTTTAAATGTCAAAATTGATCATTAGATTTTTTATGACACAACAGTAGTGAGTGTTCCCACCGTTTTCGGTGGATCTTTCCGTTTTCGAGTTTTGGACATGATTTTGGAGTATATCTTCGCAGTAGCGATTGACCGCAAACTAAAGCTACCGGAAATGTATAACCCCACATCCGGTCTCAAACCAGGAAGTTAGCATTTTCTCGTGCACAGGGTCAATTTGATGCAGAACATCTGATTGTTCTGTAAATAGTTTGAAATGTTTATTTAAAAAACGCTTTGGCTGCATTTTTAGGTACACAGCTGCAAAAAACTTTGTTTGAATTACTCAGTTACTTTTTTGATGAAGTAACTATATAATTAATTGCCCAGCATTGCTCATTATATACTGTATTTTGCAGACAGAGAGTTACAGGACTCTCTCCCAGACCACAGACTCATAATACAAGTCAGAGCTTTATTAAAAATTTTAAAAAAAGAAAGTTGTGTTTTCAAAATTGGAGTTCAAGTTATTTTTACTTCCAATAACAAGGTCATGAACAAGATTTTTTTTTTTACATTTTCATAAGCAGTTAATTAAAAGTAGTCTAACATAAATGTAAATGCTGTAATTTTAATAAACCATGTAACTTGCTCAGTGCACACGTCTAATTTTGCTCACAGTGGTCCAAGGGACCGCTGAGGGAGTTTGTGTGTTCGCTCAGACACATGAAAAATTAGAGGGAACATTGGTCTGCTCTTGCCCTTTCCTCCGAAACCACAGGGAGTGATTAACACAACATTGCAATGCTGAAATACGGTGCTGCTATTTATTTAGTTGCATGAGATTAAACGCAGGTTTGTTTTGGACATGCCATAGACGAGGAAAAAAGACATTTTGGTAACAACTAAAATCAAGAATCTGCTGGTACTTCAACTTTACTAAGAATAGTAAATCTGCAAGCATTTATGCTGTAAAATTCTATGTGTATTGCTATAGTTTAAAGCTGGACCTGTGTGCCAACAATACTTTGGGATAAAGTTTAGCAAATAGTCAATTCAAAATATTTATTATGTATATTTACACCTGCCCTTCTTCTACAGTGAAATGCTGGTATCATCTTTTAAAAAAAAGAAAAAAAGCTTCATACTGAGAAAGTGTTTATGACCAATTCAGCTTTAAAAAGGTTAAAATGTCTTATGGCGTGCTTTTTTCGGTACCCTCTTCACTTTCATTGCCTTCTGATGCTCTCTCCTCCTGAATGTTAGCAATAGTGAATCCTCCATGGGATGGTTGCTTGTCTTTGTCTTCTTCGGTCATTCCCTCTGCCCAGCTTTCCCAGTTTTGGCTGGTTCTGTGGTTTTGGACTTTGCAGTCAGCCAGAGCCATTAGCTGGTGTGCCTGGCTGGCACTGCAGTTAGGTAGTGGTACCTTGTAGGTGGTGTGGAACCGACGCAGGTCCACTCTGAATGAGCCCTTCTCCAGCGTCATGCATGGTTCAAAGCGAGCGCCCCACTCAATCTCTGTTTCAATATAGGATGTTTTGGCTTGGCACATCATCCCTGTGTTTAAAATAATGACATGGAAGTGCCTGTTAGTTTTGAAGTGAAGTGAAATCACCGTCTTAAACTGAAGTACGCATCATTTGCCACAAGATGTCTCTGGTGTGTTTGAATCCATTCGAACTTACCAAAATAAGAAAGTAGGAACTTGTCATTAAAAGTATCAACTGGCCAAATTTAGATGAGTGATACTGATTTATTTATTTATTTTTTTGCAATAATTTTTTTTAAATTCTTGAGCTTTATTTTGACATTGACATTAACAATTTCCAACAGCAAAAGTATTGGGGGGGAAAGGAAGGTTTTGATTTTACTAGAAATATCTATGTACAAATTATTTAGTTTGTTTGTTGTTCCTAAAGAGTTTCACCATAAGAAATTATATTTTCTTTTAAACTGAGATTGGAAACACTTTAGCCGGAAGAACAGTTTCTATTTGAACTTGATGCTATCTTGTAAAGATAGCATCACCGAAAGGTTTGAATACCTACTGTACAGTCATGTGAAAAAGAAATCACACTTTCTTTCAAGTCTAAGGTTTGACACATTATAATAAAAAAAATGGTCTATTCCTTCCAGAATAAAGGAAAATATGATGATTTATTGCAGTGTGTCATTATTTATGTGACAAAAAATGAGCCAAAATGCAGAAGTAGTGGGTGAAAAATATAGTACCAGCTGTCTGACAGCTAAAGCTTTACCCATATTAGGTAATGCAAGAAGATCAGGGTGTTAAGCCCAGCAGCCAAATCTGAAACAGAATAGAAAAAAAAAACCCACAGTATTGCAGTGGCCCTTCACTATGCAACTTATTTTGTCTGGACCTTAACATGTTTGAAATGTTGTGCTTGAGCTCTGCAAGAGCTGTGTTTAAACACGTACCTGCAGTCCTAGCTTCAATTTTTCACACACTGCTTCTAGATTTTGCTTCAGTTTTTGTTAAATAAACAATGACACAGCATGATACCATGTGATATGTGTCTGTTGTTATTCGTCTTAATTGATTGATTTTTATTATGGACTAGCATATAAAAAGAGCGGGCACTTTATTTTTCACAGTTGCTGAAGAATGTATGAAACAAACCACAAGGTCATAATTTGCTGCAAGAAAACTATCTAGAATCTTTAGGAACCACGTCAAAAAAAGCAGTATCAGAAGTTTGGGTTTTTGGTGTGTTATTTTTCACTTTTTTCCACAATGGAAAGTCTAAAATTAAGAAGAAAAAAAAGGGTTTCAAAAAAACCAATAGAAATAAAACTTTTTTTGTTTTTTAAAAAGCCTAAAAAACATCTGTGGTGACAATACCAGATATTGTCACCACTCTAATAGTTTCAGAATGATGCAGTTGAGCTTGAGCACTACATGGGAAAGGAAACTCAGATGTAGATATGTGATTTTTTTTTCTATAAAAAACCTTCTGCAAGGTTTGTTTTCCTGCTTTCCATACCAAAAAGATGCCAAATAAGCTGTTAAATATTTACATTCTGACTGCATTGTGGAAAGACAGTTTCCCATCATTTACCCAGGAAACTGAATGACTTGTTGGCCTTCTCATAAATATAAATATTCCAAGATTTAGAACTTGGCAGACAGACTTGCTCTTGATAAACAATCATAGTTTTAGGGAATTGCACAGTTTACTCATCAGATGCTTCATCAAAGTCTGTTATCTTTTGTGACACTCAACCTCGGTGTGCTTTTACAGCTCAGAAGGCTGGAAATTAAATAAGGGAAAGCTTGTTGTTGCTGTTTCAGTGGAAATTGCTTTTTAAAAACCTTTTAACCTATAAATAAACCTTCTTAATACTTACTAACTCTTAACTATTTATACCATGACCCAAATGAAGAGTTCTTTAAACATTATAACATTTCTCTATTTGACCTGATTATCCACATTCAATAACAGCTGTGCAGCCAGCACCAAGGACATTTTTGTGGAGAAACAGTAAACAAAGAATAAGAAACATCTGCAAGTGTTTAACTTCCAGAGGAGGAGGAAACGAACACTATCGCAAATAACCCTCACATGGGCCCCTGAAGTTTCTGCAGCAACATTCTAGGCTGTGTCTGCAAAATCGTAGGGGTATCCAAGGTTTCTGTGTGTCAAAGAGTGCACACAGTATGTGAATACACAGCAAAAGAGCAGGGTAAAACTGAACTGTAATGACTGCATGAGAACCATGGGGTTGGGTGTAGTCAACAGCTGTAAATAATGAGCATAAACCTTAGTTATAGCCAAGTTCAAGTATTACAGAATTTTACCAAGCCCTCTTCCAGAAAAAGTGGTGGGTGAGATTTTTTCAGGTGTGGTTTTTTTGGCAATCATTAAATGTCTGGTCCACAAAAAAAATCCTTCTTCTGTAGCCCTACAGTGAAGGGAAAAAATCAATGACTGAGAGAATATTGCATCCCAGTTTCCTAATTCTTGAAAACTATTATTAATGAGGCTACTAACTGGCAGTGCAGGGGTAAATGGTTAGCACTGCAGCCTCAGATTGAGAGGGTTGCTCTGGATGGAGTTTTAATCATTTCTCTATACTTGCACAGCTTTTATGTGGAAATCCCATGCTTCTTCTCACTGAACATGCTTTCTCTCACCTCCTATGACATTCTTGCAAAAAAAAACCCATCTTATTCTCAAAAACAAAGTCAAAGTAAAGTTTTTTGCAGTTGTTTTATATTAAAATGAGACTTTTGGAGGTACGAGTAGTTTCTTTTTGAATGTCAATTACTCACCTGTGGCCTCAACAATTCCTTCTAAAATAACGATGATCTCAAACTGCTGTCTTCTGAGTTGCTCTGGATCCAGCTCCCACAGCGGACTGTCGCAGTCAATATTGTGCCGAATGACTTGAGGCTCCACCAGGAAAAGTCGGTCTGAGCCAGTTTCATAACCAAGGTTAATCTCTGTCTGCTCGAGAGCCAAGAACTCTCCCTCTGCTGTTTGCTGGGACTTGATTAACTTTGCACGAACCTTTGCGTCCACCATGTGACTTTCTCTGAGGTCTCCCAGGCGGAACATCAAGCAGAGCTGGTCATCCCGGTTAGCAATGACACAAGTGCGACTAAAAAGAAGTGTCTCCGCTTGCTTCTTGGGTCGGGATATTTTAACAAACATGCAGCCTACCATGAGAGCATCTATCATGGACCCAACAATGCATTGCGTCATGACCAGCACCACACCCTCGTGGCAGCTGGGAGACACTGTGCTGGGAGACACCATTGATACATAACCAATGGTGCGCTGTGTCTCCACTGAGAAAAGAAGAGCAGAGATAAAATCATCTACACCCAAATAGCAGGGTGCGTGGTCTATGAGGTTTTCTTCAGGGGTGGTGAGTGGGTTCTCCTTTTCTAGGTCACCTCTAAAGAAAGCATTCAAGAAGTAGAGCACAGCAAAGAAAAACCAGGTGACAATGTAGCACATCATGAAGACAAATAAGAACCATCTGTACTGGAGGTCCACAAAAGAAGTAAAGATATCAGACAGGAAACGGCCCCTTTCTGAAATATGACAAAGGTTGACTCGGCACTTTCCATCTTTGGCGACATAGCGAAGTTGTTCTCTTGTTTCTGGAGTGATGGTAGGGGTTTGGTTACTTTCACTCTCTAGAAGTTTACTCATGGCCTTTGCAAGCTTCTCCATCTCTCTAGCAGGGCTGGATATGTTGCTTTTTGCCGGTAAGAGCGACGTGCTGTGGAGCGGACTGTGGGTAATGACATGAAGGGGACTAATGCAGCCGATTTCAGGCATGCTGAGGGCATGGCGAGGGTAGCGTGAAAGACTCTTGGTCTCCCCGAGTGAGCAACGACGCAAGAGGTCTTGTTCTCTATCTATAAGACAATGAGTATAAGAGGGAAGCAAAGAAATGTTGCTTTGGTGAGGAAAGTCTGTTGTGCTTTTGTGGCGTTGCCTTGCTGTTTTAAGGTCAGAAAAAGTCCCTAGCATGATATCTGGGAGAGGAAGCATCATGTCTGTATCTGGCTGGAAGGGGAAAGAAAAGTGCATTTTTAGTGTGCTTGCAAATTCATGAAGGTCATTTCAGTTCACTGGGATAGACTCCAGCTTCCCTGAGGCTAAATTAGGTCATGGCTGAATGGTGGGAAAAACACAGGAGGAAAAGCAGCTACATGGTAAATCTTGGGGGAGCAAACATTTTTTTGAACTTGTTGACTTAGCTTTTAGTGACTTTTGTTGACTAAAAGCTTACATGACATTTTTTATTTCACCATTCATTAACCGCACAGAGAAGGCATTGTTTAAATATGTTAACGTTTTCTTTAAGCAAACAGTATTATTAAAGTTCTTCATGACTGGGCCAAGTGTCCTTTTTTTGGAAATCAAAATATGAAACACCCTATTAAATCAGTACTTCGTAATACAGCCCACAAGTACAGGGATAATGTAAATATGGTCTCCTGAGAACTGAGAAAAAACTTTCAGTTTAACTAACTTTTGTGATTCCCTGCCTCACTGGGGCTAAAAGAGACCACCCAAACACATGAGACATCATTGGAAAGGCCACATCAGGACTTAGTCAAAATAAGAATACGGTTGATTGGTCAAAGACTATTTTGTTCTGGGAGTAAGTGCTCGGAAAAATGTCACATTCATAATATTATCACACAAGGGCAGACTGGAAAAGACTGTGTGTGACCAACTTGTAAGATTTTTTTTATCACAAAACTTTCAGGTTTGACTTTACAAAGACATTTGGGGGGAAAAAAGTTTGGAAAACAAAACTCACTGTCTTAAATTTATTGAATAACTCTTGCACCTAACCTCGTCCCCCGAAGGTGTGGAATGGACAACCATGACAGATTTCCGTTGACAGGGCATAGATGTTCGCCGTCCCCTCGTCTCATTCTGGATGGTTGTGGGAGGTCCCATGGCTACCCTACTAATTTATGTTAACTTGGAGCCAGGACAGCATGTCCTCTTCAGATTATAGTCTTTTCTTCCAGTAGATCACATCAAAGAAATCCAAAAGCAAAAAACACTTGCAGCAGATAATTGTGATCGAGTGCAAAGTCGGGCAGCACGGTGGCACGGTGGTTAGCACTGTTGCCGCACAGCAAGAAGGTCCTGAGTTCAATTCCACCATCAGGGGTCTTTCTGTGTGGAGTTTGCATGTTCTCTCCGTGTTTGCGTGGGTTCCCTCCGGGTACTCTGGCTTCCTCCCACCATCCAAAGACATGCAGCTTGTGGGGATAGGTTAATTGATTAATCCAAATTGTCACTAGGTGTGAATGTGAGTGTGAATGGTTGTCTGTCCCTGTGTGTTGGCACTGCGACAGACTGGCGACCTGTCCAGGGTGTACCCCGCCTCTCGCCCCATGACAGCTGGGATAGGCTCCAGCGACCCCCGCGACCCTGAAAAGGATAAGCGAATGGATGGATGGATGGAGTGCAAAGTTTTCCCATTGATTGTAAATACTAGAACAAAAGACCAGATTTTCAACAGGGTTTGAACTTTTAAACATGCAATAATAGAGTAAACACTATTATTCTTGCTAGCACCATCGTGACTGGCAATAAAATTCCGAGGTATTTCTGGATGACTCACAGAGTAAATTAATCCAGTGCTTACTTCCAGAATGAGCTATTCTCTGAGTCACTCTGTGGCGGCCAGATTCAAAGCATTTCCCTTTAAAGCAATGTTTCTAAAGAAAAAAAAGGAACACTGACAAGCAAAACACACTCAAACAGAAAGCATTAGCTAGATAAGCTGGACTAAGCCTAATCATGCTGTCTCAGCCTTCTGCAGAGTAGGGTAGAGTGGACTCAGCTACTGTCTAGTTCAAATAATCCTAAAAAGGCTAAAAATCTAAAAATGACTAACGCGACAGAAAGTTTGGAAATGTGCCGGAGGTCACATAGGCCTATAGGCCTATGTGACCTCCTTTATATATAACTTAATATATATATATATATTATATATATTAAGTTACCAGGGCGGCGGGGGATTCTGTGGCTGGCTGGAGCAGCATCTAATAACCAACTCAAAAAATAAAACAAAATAAAAACAAACCAACAAACACGAAAACACGAGACCTTATGAGACAGACTTATAATTTGCACCGGTGTTTTTTCGAAATTCTATACGCGAAAAGTGAGTGCGAGAGCTCTCGGTGCGCCTGCGCGCTGCTGAAGTCAAAGTAAACTTTATTGTCATCTCCGCTACATACAGTCCAGTATATAGAGAGACGAGACGACGAGGCTCCAGTTACAGCAGTGCAAGTAAACAAACAATAAATATAAGAAGAGTAAGAAAATAAATACACACTTTAGGACTCGGGGTAAAGGGATCAATAACAATTTAAAATTTATAATTTACAGTTTGATGATCTCACACACAACCTGTCGACAGGGGAGGGGGGCCGGCTGCTTCCAGATAGAGCACATTTCATTCATAATGATGTAAATCCAAGCCCATTATGTATTCATGATCTGAATCCTGGCTTGTGTGAAATCCCAGAAATGCACCCTAGAGAAAGTGAATCTGTGAACTAGGTGTAGGTCTATTAGGCTATGTTGTGGTGATCCTCGAGTTGGGGGATTTGTGTTCATACTGGAGTGCAAAATTAAAACCAATGGAAGATGGACAAGAAAAGTTCAAAGCCAGGTGCTCAGTTTAGAAAAAAGAGAAAAGAAGAGGAGGAGAAACGAGCAAAAGATGCAGGTAAGCAGATGTGTCATTGGATAATGGCAGGTATCCTGAAAGAATCAGAATACTTCATTAATCCCTAAGGAAATAATGTGGGTTACAGTTGCTCCAAAGAGAAATGGTAAAAAACAGTAACAGTAACAGACTAAACTCCAAACAATACATTATGTTACAGATTTTAATATTAATTAGTCAGTGTCAATTGTTGATTTGTCCTGTTCTCATTGTATGACGAATTATGATGGGTGTTTGGTAGCCGTTTGCATACAATGCATACTCTCTTCATATGTGTGTTTGTGTCTCTGGTGAAATTCAGTATGATTCTGACAACAGTTTTATGTTAATGTACAATCCTTAATATGTTTTGTGTGTGGGGGGGGCGCCAGAGGGAGTGTTCGCCCGGGGCGCCAAACAGGCTAGGACTGCCACTGCTCACACAAGGGAGTTACATGTCACACCCGTGACAAGTCACTTACCATTGCAACACACAAAGGTAGTCATTTGGCTGTCAGCAGTTGTGAAAGTCATCTGACCTTGTATAAAAAATTCCTTAAAATGTTTTTTTTTTCTCCCCACTGACTCATCCCTGGCCAGGGTACTCCAGTCAGATTAGTACACCACCTGCTTTGTCTCACAAAGGGAGGAAGGGAGGCGCATCCGTGATATCGGTTCCAAAGCAAACACGCAGACAGGCGACCCCCTAAGAAAACAACTCCCCTACCTTTACTTTGCCTCAGTAAAGGGTAAGGGCATAAACTCTACACCATGGCTATTCAACTACGAAGTTAGTTGGGCCAGATTTTCAAACCGAGGAATTTATCTGGGCCAGATTTATTTATTTATTTTTGAAGCCAGTAAGCAGCAGATCATGATCAATTTCAAACCCACACAACTGTATTGAAAAACAAGTATTTTTTTTATTCCTTTTCCCCTGTAAATCTGGTGACCTCTCACAAATGCACACCAAAAGGTCC
>NW_005187485.1:82268-99793 GCF_000239375.1 Pundamilia nyererei | reverse complement strand
AAGTATTTGTCAGTCCAGGCAGGGTTAAACCGACAGTTTTCATTGTCAATTTTGCGCTTTTGGAGTGAGAAAGACATGCTGTTGTTGCATCATATATTACGATGATTGTTTAATGTGTTTACATCACGGTGCATTGCGGGTTAAATATTGCTAGGCTACTAGGAGTGTTGCATTCACAGTCTACACTACGCTGTAGGAATTTTTAATTTTTTAAAAATTAATTAATGAATTAATTTTTTGCGTTTTCTCTGTGTTTCTGCCAGGACCACGGGCAGGGCCACTCGCAGGTTGCTTCTGGGCCGCATTTGGCCCGCGGGCCGCCATTTGAATAGGCTTGCTCTACACCGTCACTTTATAGCCCAATAACGGAGTGAGTTTAAATATTTCGATTTCGCTCCGAAATAGTTTGTATGATTTGTCCCTTGCTTGCATATTAAACTGGTCTAACATTTGACCAGCTTTCATTAAAAGAACAAACAAACAAACAAAAGCATATCAGAACATTTGGGTCAGCGAGAAAGAAGAAACGATGACATGTACTACGGAACTCTAACCGCACTTATGTAGAAGAAGGGGTGGTGCTATGGGGCTGTTATAGAGACAGAATCTTTGCTCTAAAGCTCAGTTCAGTAACGATGAGTAACACTGGACACTCAGTAAAATGCCACGATCTAACAACCATCTGGGATAAGGCGCAACAAACATGCATCCCGTGTGCGAAAACCCCTATAAAGCCAGGTAGGTCAAATATTATATTATATTATATTATATTATATTATATTAATATTCATGTAGGTCATGAAATTACCCCCAACTGTGGGTTTGATGATGACGGAGGGCGACACGAGGCACCAACAAAACCGTGCAAGACAAACACTTTTAACAATGGCAGCAGCCTCCACTGCACACTCTGTAGCCTGTGTCCGTTTCAGACTGAGAGACCTTGCAACACAACAGCTGACACCGTTTGCGGCAAGGTGCCTGTTACGCAAAGGTAAGACAACAAGCACATCACCGTGAGAAACAGGTAAACAGCTGAGGGGATGTGATGGTCTCTCTGAACCGCAGGGGATTTTCATCAAAGTGTGTGTGTGTGTGTGTTTCACTATCTCTTTTACGGCTTAATAAGCAGGCACAATAAGAGCGCTTTCCTCTTAAAACTCTCGCTGTTTTATCTACAGACTTTCATTCCTCCCCACCCCTTTTCTGTTTTTCTGCAGAATCCCGACAACAGATTTCCCTGTCACAGTGAGTAGGCTTTTTGCATTTAGTGTAAATTGTAAATTTTACCAGTAATAAATAAATATATAGGGGTTGCCTGTCTGTGGTAGTAGTGGTACTAAAAATATGAAACACAACAGAAAGAAGCAACAGAAGATATTTGTGGAGAGCTGGTTAAGAAGGAGTTTCTTCCTCATCAGCAACAGCCAAAACATCCATTCTGTTTTCATTCCAGACTCTGGCATATCAAGGACCTAACTTGACACCAACCTCACCACCATCACGTTCTCACAATGTGTCAAGGGCAGCCTGTAAGTTACGCGTGCACTTCACTGTACACCTGAGACACCTTTCTTGACAGTTACATTTAAATGTAACCTGGACTTTTTCCTGTGTCTGCAGGGGCAGTACCATTAGCCATTTTAATTTCCATTGTGCTCGTTGCCTTGTCTGCTTATGTGTTTGGTCTCAAACGGAAAAGAGGTATGTATACCGAAACTAGACGATCGAAGATAAACAAATGTGCACACATCAAGGTCTTGGAAACTTAAGAAACGACATAAAAGCTGACCACTGGGTTTATAAAGAGAAGTTGCCATAAAATGTTACAGAATGTAATTTTACAACCAATATAGTAGGGTTATTTTAAAATAACTTTAAAATACCCTCTAGCTTCAAGCTGGTGAATATGATTCTGACACTCTCTCTCCTCTGCCTTATGTAAACAGCAAAGGCTTTTTGCAGGCAACCCTCATATATAAATGACGGATTCGCCCCCCTGACAGGTTCATCTAATGGCAGTGACGTAGAGGACATACTTTGTGAGTCGAACTTAATGTTATCTCAAAATATACAACGCCTATCCAAACCACTGTCTAGTGAGGGATAAAAGTGGGCGGAAACTGCCATTTTGTGTTCCTGTTGACGAATGAAAGTCTGTTTCATTAACCTACTGACATCATTCATTGATGCTCTTTTTCCCCTTTCAAATGCAGGTGCAGACATCCTGTCTGCACCTCTACAGACCGTGCTGGACAACTTGGATGTTTTGGAAGAGCTGGTGATTTTGCTGGATCCAGAGAGCCACGTAAGAAAGAGCACAAAACATCTGGCGTCGCACTGCGCCTTCCCCTCCACCTGGATTACTTACACCTACTCTATGAAGGACAGCAAAAGCCCCCTAAAAGCTGTGCTGGAGGGGGTGACCTGCAAGAACCCCGACTGGACTGTAGGGCACCTGGCTAAACTGCTCAAACACATGGAGCGTAATGACGCCATAGCTGCTCTTGCAAAACTTAAAACAAATAAGACTGAAGTGTAGCGACTGTTTAGCCCGACTCCCAAAAAGGCTGCTACGAGCACGGAGAGAAGCGGAGCGATAAAAGGCATGCCTTATGCGTGCATGTTGATGACGGGGGAAGTCAAGCATTCCATAAAAAATTAAATAGCTTCTTCCATATTTGCAGCTTCATTTGTTATTACGTTTGAATAATTAATGTATTATTACCTACCTCCTGGAAAACATTTAACCTCGACTGCTGTATCCCAGATAAACTGCTTAACACGTGCATGAAGGACAAAGCACAGAATCAGAATTTTAGCCAGGCTTTATCTTTACCCATCCAGCTAACGAGATGCCTTTTCCTCCAGTGAACTCAACCAAAATTCCACAGTTCCTGTTTTCCCCACCATCATATTTACCGCGACAGTATTCTTGTCAAAATAGAACAAATGAGTAATGTTTTTTTTTTAAATGTTAATCTGTTTCCAATTGTTGTTGCCTTTATAATACTATTGACCTATGCAAATAAAATCATTCAATCAGTCATTTCATCAAACATCTTAACATCTTTATTAAGCAAATAACATTATAAATAAAAAAAGTGCATAGAAAAATTAAACAGGTTTAGAAATATGTATACAAATATTTACAAACTCAGGGTTTATTTGTACATGGTAACAAAGACGTAAATTTAAAGAGCACATATTTTCTCATTTTGATGTCTTTTACACTTACGTTAAAATAACCCTACTATATATATATTTATATGTATATTTATATATATGTGTATATAGAACATACAGCTTTCTTAACAGATTCTGGGCGAGATGGTCATGATAACTTCAGGTTTTGACTAGTGCCTTGCATCCTTCATGGCACGCACGCACGCACACATACATAGAAATGACAAACATTTCCAAATACACACACACACACACACACACCTGGATATTAAAACCAAGCTATTTTTTTTTTTAAATCATCATCCTCTCTTTTTGCATCAGTATTCCCAAACATCTGTCTAAACAGCTGAGGTAGAATCCTTGCAAGGAGTTGGGAGTGACTCTGCTCTTGTTATCAGCTAGGTGATTGACACAAGTTAACCTGGGCTCCATCCCAGTGATTGGACATGCAAGGTGGGGGGAGGGGTGGGTGGGTGATAAAAGACAAAACATGACATAATTTTGGAAAACATAATTATGGGCTTGAGTAGGCAAACAGTGCTCACTTTACTCCTGTGGCTGATTCTAAGACCATCAGTAATCTACATAAAAAAAATAAAAGTAAAATAAAATAAAGATTCTTTAAAAATACCTGCTTTAGAACAATCTGTCATAAAGGCTTAATCGCACACCACAACTGCCCCAAAGAGAGAAAAAAAAAATTCAAGTAAGTTAGTGAAACAAAAGACATGATGTGTAAACAAAGCATACATATGGGAAAGGGGAAGGGGGAAGGGGGGGTTCACTAGACCGCCACCAATTTGTACAAAGCACAACCTTTAACCATTTAAAATAGAAATCAAAACATGAATAAATATAACTACCAATTTGAACAGTGTGTGAATTCAATTAGCCTCACCAATGACACCACTGAACATCCACCTACAACAATCATTATTTTAAAGGCAGCAATACCTAGAAAAGTCACGCACCTACACTGTCTTCTCGACCATCGCGGTGCAGGAGCTCAATGTACATGCTCAGTAGCAATGCCTTACACCAGTGCCCTCCCTGATCAAGAGAAACTGCAGAAGATTTCACGAAGATGAAGATAATTTGGATGTTTGATGGGTAATTATGTGCAACTGCAGGGCAGCAAAGTCTTATTGCAATAGGTAACGATGAGCATCTGCCATGAGAGTATTAAAATATATATATTTTTAAAAAAAGAAAGAAAGAAAGAAAAAGGAAGGAAATCTTCAATTTTGGCTTGGGTAGTGTTTTGCTACATACACTTTACATGAAAAAAAAACAACCAAAGAAAGAAAGAAAAAAAAATACCAAGAGGACGTTTCTATGACACTGTTTTTCTGCTCTGAAACCAGACACTAATTTTACACTCAAGACAGGAAGAAAGTGGGTGACGAATAGCAGGTTTTGAATGTGAGATTTTAAAGATAACAACAGGAGGACTTATAAGAGTGCATAAATTTAAGATCTCAGCAGGGTAAAGAAAGAGCTAAACAATTCCTGATTCGCAAGACATCTTAGTCCAACTAAAGACAAAGCTTTTAAAAAGCTTAGCACCATGTTTTTGTTTTGATTTTCTGTTATTCACAAACAAGACAGAAAAAAGGAAAAAAAAAAAGGGAAAGCGTTAACATAAGAAGTACTGAATCGTACAAATAAAGGTCTGGGTGATGTATGGCTTGAGAACTGACTTCACAACTACAGGGATGGAGCTGTAATGTAATGTGACAGATAAGGCTTGATCTGAGGTTATCTGCTCAAATCCAGAAACTCTCCACACTTTGAAATCTCCAGTTGTCACGAGCACCCAAAACTACTTCCTCTGATTTAATTACAGCTGCAATTACATTATTCGGGGAGCCATACCTTTTAGTACACTGTGAGGCAAGAAACTCTGCAAAGTTTGTTTTTTGTGCTGGTTCTCATCCTCTTCCGCTTGACCCCCCAAAAAAAAAAAAAACCCCCAAAACACAAACAAACCCAAAAAAACAAAAAATGTCCTCACTTCTCACTAGCCATGTTTCTGGCCAGTCTCATAGTGGCTTAATCCCCCTGCTGGGCAGACTGACCGCAGCCTCCTCAAGCCCCAATCCAGTGTCACCACAATTTAAGGCTTACTAGTAAACAGGATCCTCCCCCTTTTTGTATCCAAGAGATTTCTTAGTTGAGGAAACGACGACATCTCCGGGCCCCACAGTTACAGTTGAGTTTGTTGCTGGCGTCTTCGATGGGGAACTTGTAGTCGTAGGTGAGCTCCTCCCCCCTGTAGATTTTCCTAAGAGCGAAGATGACGATGTGCTTCCGACCTTCCACGTTGATCACTCGAGAGTAGCAGTTAGGTTCACATGAGTGGTTGATAAACCTCGCCGCGTTGCCATGCATAGTCGCATCCACTACGTCGAAGTCATCGATGCGGAACATGTAACAACCGATACCCTGCAGGGAGCAGAAATGAAACCTGTTGGTGTTTTTCATGAAATCTCTCAGCATGAATCGCCAGTTGCTATGAAATACCTGACCAAAACTAGAATGACAATGATGAAGATGCACAAACCTTCCCATCATAGTACTTCTCCCTTTTATCAGTGAGCACGGAGCGAATGACGATGCCCGCGTATTCGATAACCATCTCTCCTGCTTCAATGTTCCTCTTGCAGAAAAGACCACGGCCGTGGATAGCAGACCTACAGGAAGTGTTATCAAGATGAAAACTGATTGTAAAGCAATAGGAAGATATTTAAAAAATCTATACAATAACACATTTGTATATTATATTGAATTCTGGTTGTGTTTACTGACCTCGAAACGATTTTATGTGCTACACGGCGCTCGAAAATCTATCAAATGTTTTAGTACGACTTTGCTGAGCTACGAATCCGCACCGCTTGATGGATTGTCGGAGCATTACGGCTATCATAGTCAGGAGCCTCGTGGAGTGATACGTACTGTGCTTTAACATAATATTACCGTATTGTGTGTGTATAACCTCTGTGGATATTATACATGGTTATGCTGAGGATATGTTATTGTTATTGCAAATTTTCTAATGTATATCGTGATAAATATTTTTGGTCATATCGCCCTGCTCTACCCTACATGCTCTTTGTCACTAGATTTTGACACTTTTCTCAGGATTGCCCCCACCCCCACCACTTCTCCTTTTGTGCTTCCTGGGTAGCAGTGACATTACAGAGTGACAAAGCTGTATTGTGCAGTGAAAAAATAGTTTTCTGTTTAACAAGACCTTCTTTCTTAGAAATTGAGTGAGGTCACAGCGCAGCCAATGTCTTGCAGAAGTACTTGCAAAACGTGTTAAATGCGGCCAAAGTATAAACAAAGAGTAGGAATGTTTTTGTAGTATCTTTAAAAAGCTCTCGTTGAACAGGCTGTCTCCGTAATGTCTGGCCAAGGCACTGTTTCATTTCCCAACGGCTGCTTTTTCTTCAGCCTCACTAGGATTAACATGAAACAGATGTTTGAACAGCTGTTAGCAAAAGCAGAATTGTTGTGCATGTATGCCAGCTATGATTCATTTGTGTGGAATAATGGTTTTGTGTGACTCTGTTGTCTGGCTAGCAATAATGACACATTACTGCCAAAGAGCTGTTACTTGCATTCAAATGACTATCTATGTATCACCCTTGTTTTATGAAAGCTAATGCCATTTAAGTCATGTGGTTCTCATCACCACAGGATGGTAAGAGCTTTATATTGTAAGGAAAAGACCCTACAATAATAGAGAGGAAACCCCAGTTGGTGACAGGGGGAAAGAAAAACTCCTTTTTAATATACAGAAACCTCTGGTAGAGCTAAAGGCTAAAGTGTTTTCTCCAACTTGCTTTTCCATTAACATGATCACAGATACAATTCTATACTACACTGTAAAAAATAGTCATACATATTAAACTTAGACAGGTAAACTGAACAGAAAATGTTTTAAAGAGTCATCCATACTGGAACAAAATAAAACAAACTGGACTTCAATGCTGAATATTCATTGAACATCACTGAAGGATGCTTTTTTCAGTTTTGAATCCTCCTGCTCACGCTGCTCTTGACAGGGAATGCTTTGGTTTTCTCTGTTAATCTTATAAATAGGCAATTCTTTGGAATCAAACCAAAGTGTGAAAATGATAAAAGATTCCAAAGAGAGACAAGTCATATCCTGTGTTGGTTTTAAAGAGATGGAAGATGACACAGTTAGAGCTCTGAGTTCATTACATGCAACAGGAACTTAAATGCCATACTGGCATTAAGATTAAGAAGTGAAACCAATTCTGAGGTTTTGTTTTTTTTTTTAATATTTGTGGCTTTTGCAGCCAAGGCTATGAACATGATGTTGTCAACTGAGTATTTTAAGCATTGTATAACAATGCATTTTACTATTTCATGTAGCAATGATGAATTACAAATGTAACTCGCCTGTACACTCCTACTGCCTCCTTGGAAGTCTTTTTCAGATGTCTGAAGCGCATGGCCATGGGCAACTCCAAACTGGTGGCTCGTCTGATAAAGGGAGCAGAAATTAATTGACCCAAAACTTCAACACCACTGTTTTGCAGCATACAAAAAAAAAAAAGACAATAGTCAATATATTTATGAAAAAGTATATTTTAGTTTTGAAAAAAAAGTGGTGTGCAGTTACAATATGAAGCTGCACAACATATTTCAGAGAAAAGCGGTTTGAAAGTCCTAATATGGCATTACAATCCAGGAAATATAAACTAAAGCCTGACCTCGTGGACTTCAAAAGAACCTCGTCTTCCTCATCATCGTAAGGCCCAATGTCAGGAAGCTGTCTGTGCTGAGAAGCCAGGAAGTTGAACATATCAAATGTAGACTTCCTGTTGGAGCAAATAAACTGCTGTTAGTTCTAGAAGAGTTATATATTTCTGACTCACTCTCTCCAGGATGAATCCAACAACCCTTTTCCATTAGTACCTACTCTGGGTGGCTTTACATGAGGTGACAGTACCAGTACTGTCAATTGAGGTGACAGTACCAGGTCACCCACCTAATTGATAGTACTGGTACCCTGAGTTTGGATTCTTCTTCCAAAAATCAAAACCGCCATTTTTGAAACCCGGCGATGAGGGAAATGGCACAGAAACAACACCATGGCGGTCTAATTAAAAGCCACAGGCTGAGCAGCAGGAATTGCATCGCCTTGACGTCCATCTTTGTTGTAGCGTTTGTGTTGCATACAAATGACGCCACAGGAGGGCCGGGCGTGTTGCTATAACAACCCCACGCACATTGGTGCTGCTCAACTGTAATGGAAAATGAGTCAAGCCGAGTTGTACTGCCTTAAGTCACAAGCAGGTACTAACGGAAAAAAGGCTAAAGGGCAAACATACCTAAGGTAAAGCTCTGAACGGGCACAGCCACTGGGGTTGACGGGTAGATCATCCTCCTGGCTGAACTGTTTGAAGAAACGGAAACTATGGCGCTGGCAACGGTGAGCTCCTTCAAGCTGCTCCAGCAAGAACACTAATGCGTCATGGACCAGACCCAGCATACGGGGACCGCTGAGCCACTGAAACGTCAGTGGCCTCAACCTTGCAATTGCTCGAGCCTCCTGCACCCCATCTGTGACTGCTTTCCAAGCCACTGAAGGAAGAGTCGACAATTAGATGGGATTAGCTCAAAGCAATGAGCATAAAAAACGAGAACATTACGATGCTAATTTTTAAAAATGTAACACTGGCCTTACCTTCAATGGTGTCTGCCTCTACGCTAAAGCCGTCATCGCTGGTTATCTCGAATCGTAAGTGTGGCTGGTCTCTATTCGTTGGACATCCCTCATCATCAGATGGAGGTGGTTCGTCATCTGAGGCAGAAGCAGCGCCTAACAAAACACAATCCGTAGAGCTCCTTTTTCACATTGTTCTTAAACAATTCAACACATTTAAAGGACGCAGAAGCGAAAAGGTACCATTCATTAATCAGTGATATATTAATTGTGGCTGGTATTTTTAAACTCTTGAAATTATACAGTTTTAACTCAAGAATACCAGAATATTTCTTCCAGTCAGTCAGTGTGCTGTGTCCCACTGGTTCCCAGGCCTGCTGTTTGCCTTGTTCACTCACAGACATGAAACTCCAAGGCTCTGATCTGGGAAAAGCAAGTGGAAACAATTATTTTGTTTTTAAAAATGACTTCATATACATAAATATTTGTTTCTCAGGCTCTCTGACGCAAAATCATTGTTTTTCTATGAGAGAGAAGAACAATCATCAGACCTATTATCCACAAACTCCATGAAAGCCATAATTTGAGATAGTACAAGGCCTCATTAGTACTAACTGCGTGGGTAAATTGCACATCTACGAAGGCACCCTTTAAAGCTGAATAAAATACTGCATAAGGTATACAGGATTTGTAGGTTTCGTCTTTGGGCTGCTGAAATATGGTATCAAGCAAGATTGTGAAAACATTTCACTTTCAAAACTACAGCAATGTGGTCTCAGTTTCCAAACGCTACTTCAAAGAACAGGTGACGCGGCACAGTGATAAACTCACTGCTGTCCCAGATACTTCAAACATGCTGGTGGCAAAGAATTCAGAATGAGCCTGTGTAAAACAATGAACATTTCATGACTCCTTTGTACTTTTTTCAGTTAAGCAATGGACTGAAATAATTTAAAAGTCACTGAAATGCTTTATTTACATTTTACACAACGTTCCAACTTCTTTGAAGTGGACTGTATTTAAAAATCGAAAGACATCAATTCGTTGAGTAATGGAAACATATACCACCAATAGCCAATAGCCACCAATTGCTTGACTACGTGAATTTTTCTTTCTTTTGTCAGCCTAAATGATCACTGACACAATAACCAGCAGGGCAGCTAAAAAAATGAATTCAGATAGGTAAAAACTTACCCTGAGCTATCAGAATCACTTAGATGCTCCTCTTTTAACTCGTCCAAGTTCAGTACTCCTTTCACTGTGGGGGTCTTGATTCGGACTCCTGAGGCCCTGCTGGAGATGCTTGGAAAAGCTGGTTTGCGACGCTCCTCATCCTCGATGACGGGCTCTGGTTGCAGGAAGTCAACCTTAGATTTCTTTGTGACGATGCGGTCTGAAAGTGAAGACACTCTTTTCATGCGGACATGGGTGCGAGGGCGGGGTGGGGGAACTGGTTTAGGTTGTGGTGATGGAGAGCGGGGTGACTCTGGAGGATCTGGTTCAATTAACAAGCCGGGTGGCAAAACTAGTGAGGAAGGGCTCATTGTTCGAAGCCCACTCCACTTGGGGGTGTAGTTACTCGCCATTGCTTGATTAATAATTGCTTGGGCACTTTCAGCAGGACTCATGGGAGGATTCTCGGATGGCAGAGCAGGCTGCCCTGAGGCCTTGGAGGACTTAGATTTCTTTGACGCGCTGGAATCCTTCTTCTTCTTTGGTTTTCTTGAATCTGGAGCAGTTTCATCTTTTGGTGTTTTTGAAGTTTTTCTTGATTTCTTCACATTGGACATTACCATTGTGTCATTGTTTTTGTGTGTGAGCAGCTGTGTAACAGCAGATGGATTCTGAACTGCAGGCGTGACTAGTGGAGGAGGTACTGTCGTCACATTGGCCACAGATGGTGGTGCAGTCATATTACCAGCTGCAGCTAGTGTGGCTGACAGTGCGTTGCTCTGCAAAAGGCTAGCAATCTGAGTGACACAGTTGTAGGATGGGGAGTTGGGAGTAGGCAGCTGGAAAGTGTTGCTTTCAGGGTTTTTCACAAAGATCTGCCCAAGGCGGTTCACCAGTAGTACATGTGGTGTAGGGTCTACATTTGGACCTCCCACCTCCTTCACAGTAAGAATGGCATGACCCGGTAATGCCTGGGGTACCACTGGTTGCTGAGGTTCGATAGTTGGCCTGGGTGTAGCGAAATTGATGGAGATTGTATGGCCAGCTGTAGCTTCCTTCTGGACAGAAGAACTGTAACCATTTAGGATCATCGGAGCTGAGGTGGTTTGTACCTGTGTGGGAGCAGCTGAACAGTGTGTTGACAGTCCAGACAGAGGCGATATTGCTGCAGAGGAGGAAACAATGCTGACAGCTGTAGAGCCTAGTGGCTGTGTTTGTGTGGCATACACCGGTAGAGAAACAGTAGCTGATAAGCTTGGATCATTCTGAGGCACGACATTTAGTAGTGTCTGTGTCATATCTCCAACGGGACTAAGAGTTGTCAGTTTAGCAGGTTCCAGGGACGGTAAAGTTGTTGACTCTTGTACAGCGGTCACTGGTTGCAATGTAATACTTGTTAAGGGAGGCTGACTGAAAGTAGGCAAAGAATACATCTGGAGAGGGTCTACTAGTCCTTGAGAGGGGTTTGGTACATCTGTTGACATTAAAGGGGAAGGCTGAAGAAGACTCAACAGAGAGCATTGACTGTTATCAGCAGAACCTGCTACTGGGGCCTCTGTTGCAGTAGATGATAAGTCATTCATCAACACACTAGCCCCCTCAGCTGGTGATATAAACCTGCTGCAGTCAGGTGATGAGTTCAGGGCTTTACAAGGTTCGGGGGTCTCAAGTGGTGTGTCTTGCAGCACGGGAAGCATTTCGGTGAACTGTGGGTTAGTGTCACATCTCTCAAGAAGAAGAGGTGTTTCAGAGGACAACCCTGAACTGGAACCTGGCAATAACCCCTCTGAATATGGGATTTCAGGCACATTTGTAGTTAGGTTAGGCAGAATGTTATCAACTGGAGAAGAAAGCATGGTGGGCTCTTGGTTTACTAAAGGGGTTTCAGAGCTTTGACTGGTATCAAAAGATTTAGGTGCATCTTGGGTTGAACCATCAGCGGGATCTTTTGTGGCTTCTGAAATCGTGACTGGAGAAGAATCTGTTCGCTTATCATCAGATGATTCTTTGGAAGGTTGTGTGCTGCTAGCGGTTTCAAAGTCAGGAAGATTTTTATCATTTAGTTTTTTGGCTTGTATCTGAGTTTGACTGTTAACTTTTTGAGCATCATCACTGGTTGCTATACTTGCATCACTCTCTGTGCCGTCATCTACCCCATCCAGTTGAGCCATAGGTCGAGAGGAAGGCGAGGATGGAGACTTCGAGTGATCTTTTGATCCCGGGCAGCTGACTATTGTGCGAGAGAAGTCAAAATAGTGCTCCATATCTTCATCTGAGGATGTGTTACCCAGGTCATCCCTGGCTGAGGCTGCAGACCGTGGCAAACTGGCAACAAGGGTCTTCTTCTTCTGTACTTCTTGGGCTGCTCCCCAAAATTCCTCTTGATCATCACCTTCCACCACTATTTGCTCCCCACAATTCATTGCCACCCCCTCATTTAAGAGGGTTTCTTCAATTTCAAGTTCTGTCCGCATCTCTTGGCCCAGACTCAAGTTGGGGTCCTTGTGGAATGAACTGTAGGGAAACTCTTCTTCATCTTTCTGTTGGTCCAAGTCCTCCTGGGGTGATGTACCATTTGCTGGAGAGACATCCTCTGGCTCTGGTGAAGCTAAGAAGTTGTGTGGCACCTCGACTGAGTCCGACTGGCTTAGATCAAACGACAGTCGACTTCTGGGTAAATGTTGTACAGGTGAAGAGAAGGGTAGACTTTGAGAGGGAAAATTTCCAGCACCTTCCTGCCAGGGAGACTGGGGAAAGAATAACGAGTTACAGTGGGCTGTATTCCCAGAGGATCGTACAGAGGAAGAACCTCTACTTCCAACTGGGCGGGATGACGTAGAATTTATCAGGCTGTCTGTTGCACCAAGTGGGAACAAGGGGGAGGTAGGGAGGGGATTTTTTCCAGTGCGGAGAGTGACTGGTCCAGTTACAGGACCCAGAGGAGGGGGGGACCTGTGACTGCGCAGACCTGTTGTCTGTGAGTGTGGGCCGTGGCGACGAACTCCTCGAGTCTCTTCTAGATCACTAATGGTCAGTATGTGGTGGGGCTGGGCTACTCCTAAGGGAAAACAGAAATAATCAGTTATATTTACATTCTGTGATGGCTTATTTATTATGTTTCTAAATAAGAACAGGTTACAATTTCTATCATACCTGGGGAAGGCAGAGGTCTTGACATTCCTCCAGCTGGTCTCCTGGGTTGGGGAATCTTTGGCCTTGCACCGTGATCTGACTTTGGGTGGATACCTGGAATCGAGGTTTCCTCCATTGTGGGGTGGCACTCTGATAGATAAGTGTCTTGAGCTTTTGATACTGAAGAGTGATAGAAATGATTTATGAATACAGCGAATCACTTGTTAAGGCAATCTAGTTTTCAGAAGTAAAGAAAACCCCCAAAACAAACAAACAAATCAACACACCAGGTATTGGACGGGGGCTGTGAGCAATGGTGTGATTATCTCCCTGGTTCGGCATCTCCTCAACTGGCTTCTCTGGGACAATTGGCCGGACCTCTCGGACTGTACATGTGTATTTGCACCGCCGCAATGGGTTAACCGTACTCCAATACCACCGAGAACACCTTATTATGGAAGAGGGAAATTCATTCAATGTTGCAAATATAATTTCTTTATATAATCAAGTGTTATCAAGTATAATTAATGTTAAAAGCAGAATATACAACTCACTGAAAACCAACAGGAAACAATTTTCCTTTGTTCGCTGAAAGTTCTGTCAGCACACCTAGATTTTCAATCTGTAGGGAACCTGTGCCGTAACAATGTGGAGACCAATTCTGAGTTTAACAAAAGCAGATTCTAATGAACACCTTTAAGGGCCCAAACAAGCAATCAACTAAAACAAAACAGCTTACCGATCATCACGTTGATAAGGTCTGGCTCCAACCCAGTCAAGAACTTTCTGCGGAGACTGATCCCCTCAAAATCAACATACACTCTGCGGTTTACTTCAAATTCCTGACCAGTTATCATCTGTAAAACAAAGGTACAGAACTAAAATTAGGGTTTAAATAAAAATATTCTTTTTTCTTTTTTTTTTAAATGTACTTCAAACTTGTTTAAATCCTGAAAGAGGCGAGGTGGGAGAGGAGAATTTACCCTGCCACTGATGAGATGTCGGTGTTTATAGCAGTAGACCTTTTTATCATCCTGGAAGACACACTGACGGGAGCGGGCGCACATGAAGTGGTAGTTGCTTTGACAAGATGTCAGACAGCAGCCCACAGTGGCACCCGACTGATTGCAACGTTCACATCGCTGAAGACGATTGGGGTTAATGACAGTGAAGAGTGAAGAATAAAGTTTGGGTTAACGTAATTACAATAAAAAGACTGATCTGGTTCAACTCTACAGATTTTAAGCAATTTTCAGTTCATCAGGGTGATAACAACTAACCATCAAACGTCCCCTTGTGACAGCGCTGTGTACATGCAGCAGAGAGCCATTGTCCTCTTCAAAAACTTCTGCAGACCACAGGCAGCAGTTGACATGAGCCCATTCATTCTGGCCCAAATACAGTAACCTGCCTGCTTCCTGAGAAAGGAAACAACACAATCCAACATGAAATTAATCAAAGAGAATGGAGAATTTACAAAAATAAGTGAATTGTGTTTGCATTCTTCTGTGAACCACTCAATTTTAATGTTTTGGGAATTATTTACATTCGATTTGAGGTCTCCATATTTTTGACACAAAGAGCACTGTCTCTCATCATCTTTAGACCATCCAGTGTCTAGATCAGCTTTTGAAAGCCGACCTCTTTTTCCTAAGTAAACACACAAAAGTAAATATTTAGTGGAAGAGAAAAAACAGAAAAAAAAAAAGAACATTTTCTCATAAACTAAATCCGTCACCTTTGAATTTGAGTCTGCTGCTTTTAAAATGGTTCAGGCTTGAAGATTCCCTAGACATTGGAGAAAGAGCCTCTTCTTCCTTTATATCCAAGCTTTGTCCATTGTCTTCCTGCAGGAGTCCCAGTGGAGTTCTAGATGAAAGATCCTCTCTCTCCTGCCACTGAGCATAAACATGCTCTGTTGTAGGAGGATGAACAGCCTGGGACAACATCCCCCTGAAGAGAGAGTTCAGAAGTTCAAAAATTGAAGCAGCACAAAAACAGAATGGTGCTTTCCCTTTTCATTATACAGCATGCATCAGAAGTGAAGAAACCCACATAAATTTACCTACTTGATAAAAATATTTAACACTTAAAATATTTACAGTTCTATATAATGTCTTGTATCTCAATAACTGCAGGCTTAAACTAATAATAAAGCCTCAAAATTAGAAACTAAAGCAAATACTCTGGCGATGAAGTTAGAAAACCTATTGTCATTGAAACAAAATTAAGCAGAGCTGTGATTTCCAGACAGTTATTAAATGAACACCAGACATTTCACAGGGTTGGACATACATGTAAAAGAACTGAAAGACTATGATCCAATCACTTGACATGAATCTAATAGAAGACCTTTGGATCATTTTATGAAGGAAGAAAGAAAGAAAAATGCACCATCTCTAGCCAAGAGCACCGCCCGAGTAGAGACATATTTTCTGACCAAAGACAGATTGTCTTTCTGCTGTGCAACACTAGCAGTGAAGATGCTGACAAAGTATGCCATCAAAGAAACATGGACATATTGATTAAAAAAAAATCAAAGATTTCAGTTTTGGTTAAAAAAAAAAACCCTCAGTGGTTGTAGGATATTCCTACATTCCTATTCACAATAGTTGAAATGTGCAATTCCCTGGTATTCCTATTCCTATTTATCCCTATTATATACTCTGTATTTATATATGTGTATATATGGTATATTTCTGCTCATATTCTGCAACTTCTGTTGGTGCAGTGCTACCGGAAACTGAATTTCCCGGAGGAACCCATCCGAGGGATTAATAATATCTAATCAACAGTGAAGTCTGTACTTCTAATATAGTAAATCTAAACTGTTTGTTTTTTGTTTTGTATTTTACTGTAAGGAGACATGACTTTAGCTAATTTTATAGTTAGTTATAGTGATGCTTTACACAGATGTGCTCATTTCTGTTGTATCTATTGTGAAAAGGGGTGCTTGAGGGAAATGTGATTATGGACTCGTGTTTTTATATTTTCACTGTAGGTAGCGAAGATTAGAGAGCTACGTGTAAATTTAGGATTTTGTTTGTAGTGCTGAGGTGGGGAAGACCGGAGGCAGGACAGCTGAAGGGGACGGTACAATGGGCGGGACACCGAACCCCTAAGATTGTGTTGATTTCCAGTTGTGAGCCAGACCTCGCTAGACGTAGCGGAAGTAGGCTAGGTCTCCGGATGCATCTGTATTTTATTGTAAAGCGCAAATAAAAAGATGTCTGATTTTGGAAGTAAGAGTCTCCGCCTGATCACTACCATTAAAATAATCAGTGAAATCGGTGTACTTCAACACTATCTAGGTACATAACTTTAATGGAGTATTTCTTAAACTTATAAAATGTTAAAAATGTAATACTCACACTGGCAAGTCTTTGGTACAAGGGTCCCACACCTTTGGGTCTTGGCTGTTGAACCAATTAAATACCTCCTCGAGCAGCTAAAAGAGAAAAATCACTCAATAATTATAAATGTTATAAAACTGAAAACAAGCAAACAAAAAGATAAATCATGCTTAAAGCCAATTATGCATAACTTCAGGAGACTTTGTGTTTTCAGCCATACAGCACCTTTAAGTAGTAGGATCGTGCCAAGGCAGTAGGTCTCCGCTCCTCTGGAAGATCTTCTTCTTGGTCTAGCCTCTTTCGCACCACCTGGACCACATCCTCATGGAACATTTTCTATTAAAAAAAAGAAAGAAAAAATATTTTGGTGTCCTTGAGATGTTCAATCTTGTGCTGATAGGGCAGCTGCATTTCCGACAAAAGAATGTAACTACAGTAGTCCCTCGTTTATCGCTGTAGTTACGTTCTAAAAATAACCATAACCAATATGTGAAATCCACAAAGTAGTCAACTTTATGTTTTACAATTATTATAGATGTTTTATGGCTTTAAACGCCGTGACTACACACTTTATACACTTTTCTCTGACAGGCTTGAACATTTTACACTTATCTCTCTTGTTTAAACACCCTCAAAGTTCAATCCTTCGTAGAAAAATAAGTCCAGTATTACAGAATAAAACCAAAGGCACTCGCGGTTTCCTTTGATGGTGCAAAACGTTTCATCGACATTACAGGATGACACACGGCACGATATTGATTGACAATAGTCTACAGCCAATCAGAACGCAGAACACAATGCGCTGTAAAAAACAAACAAACACAAAAAAAAGCGTGCAAAATTGCACCAAAAAAATCTGCCAAACAGCGAGACCGAAAGGTGAACTGCGTTATAGTGAGGGACCACTGTACCATTCTATATCACATAATAGGGCTGTACATTCATTGAATTTGAATCTAGACGACAATTTTGGCATTACA
>NW_005187485.1:38262-79867 GCF_000239375.1 Pundamilia nyererei | reverse complement strand
CCCCCACCAAGTTTGAAGTTTCCTGTGCTAGTCTGACCATGTGAAACTACACTCAAAGACAGATATAACAATGACTCGAAATACTGAACTATGCACAGCAGCAGGGAAAGACTTAGCGTAAGTTATGTTAACCATGAAGAAATCAGAGTGCGGTGCATCTGCACTGTAAAGAGAAACACAACTAATTTATTCAACCGCCTGAGAATACACCACAAACTCACAAGCTGCTGTTTGAATACATGAAGGCTAAAAAAATGCAATGGTTGCTAATGTGAATCGTCTAGCATCAACTCGCACGTCCAGAAAAATACGCCTGTACAGGGAGTCAGTTCATGTAGCTCACAGGGGTACACTGAAATCACCAGCCAATTGGATTCTATTTGGAAAAAGTTATGTGCAAACCAGATGAGGCGAGTAACGAAGGCTTCATGAAAATGGTCAACATATTAGACAAACACAGGTCGAGCTCGAGCAATTCTTTATCAAAAGTGGCAAAACTTGCACTGTTTTATTTGCATACATCATACAGGTATAAAGAAAGGAGTGAAAAACATAAGGAGAATAAGGAAGACCGATTTTATTTTCACTTATATTTTCGTACATATATGAAAATGTGAAAGCAATGTTCGGTTTACAATTTGCAATAAAAACTGAACGATCATGATCATCATTTTTACTATGATGGTACAGACCTAATGTTTAAATGGAAGCACAATGTTTTATACCAGTTAATCTACTTGAGCTGATTATGTGACATTAAATAAGGGGCTGTGTACTCACCAGTGTAGTATAAAGGCCTTTGTCAAACTTCTTTCCTACAGCTCGGAGGTCACAGGCTGGCTTTCCTTCTATGCCACTGTCAGGGTCGACCGATCTTTCACACTACAACAGAAGTCGAAGAAAATTAAACATCATGCAATTTGAGTGGTTTACTAAAATAAAATAATAATAATACAGTAATCGGAAATATTTTGTTAGCTATATTCAATGATATGTAGCATAAAAACCAACATTTGAGTCATAAAAATTAGAGATGAACCGACTGCAATGTGTGACCAGCCTATACCGATTTTTCCTGGTTATGATTTTTTTTTTTAGGACTTCCATTTGCCGGCTTTTCCAACCAGGATTCTTTTTTTTTTTTTTCTTATTTTAAAAAATCAACTTATTAAACTTCACAATTTATCCCAATATGCAGTAAGTTACAGGAACTTCTCTCACTTTAACAACTGAAAATAAAGTGCTCTACTGCTGTAAAGAGGAACACATACATGAAAACGTGTTTCTGTGCACCCACCTTTAACTGACATATTTCACCTCACCTTTAGCAAACAAAAGCAAGTGCAGCAGATTCATATAACAAAAAAAAACAAACAAAAACGAGTCAGGGACTTGCATCATTTTCCAGTATGTGTAGAACTTCAACAGATAACAGGACATTGATTCTTTTTTCTTTTTCACTTGTCTCCATAGGTTTTCCTGTAACTGCTTTGATCTTTTGCTCATGCCAAGGCTTCTTTAAGCTTTGGTTATCTTTACCACTTTTCTTTTGTTAGCTTCTGTAAAAATGTCCATGTTCAGCTGGATAAGTTTGAGTTAAGCATCTGATTAAGTTTTCGGCAAAAGTTTTCGTAGTGCTTTCCCTTGCAGGTTACTTTACCAAACTTTACTCACAACATGTTAACATATGGCTGTGAGTGGGTGCATGAGTACTTGTGCATGTTGTGCATGCATGAAATGGACCAGCTCATAACGGCACATATATCAGGCTGGTCACCGGTTGGTGTTGAGAACACCGAAAATCATCCGATTCCAGTCCCTGGCAAGTCAATCATTGCATCACTAATAAAAATAGAAGCAAAGTCTCCTACCTGTGAGCAGGTAACAAGGTGCTGGGTGAGGGTGGATGAAAGCAAGCATGCTAGCACCTTCTCCACCCCAGCCCTGAGCTCAATGTAGAGAAGCTCTCTCCAGGCACTGGGTTGGGTCACACTACATGGTCGACATGAATACACTACACTCTCTGGCAGGCTGGACAGGATCTCATACAGCTCATCTGAAATTATTTTACAGGAGAGATATTTTGGATGGAGGCAGAGAAATCCACTCATAATCAAAATTCACAAATGCAATCTAAGAAAAATATTCATGCTCAGCTGACAGTAGCAGATAACATTTAAGTTTGATAATGCTGTTCCAGTATTAAGAAGCTTCAAAACTGTATACCATTAATGTTTACAGAGTCAATAATAAAAATCACCTGTTAGATCCTCACACTTGGCATGAACCCAATGGTTGCAGGTGCCACACTGCATCATTTGACTATCATAGTCATTGTCCTCATAACACTTGAAGCAGATTGGACAGTAGTTACCTAAAAAAAGAGACATTCAGACAAGTTAAAGAAGCTGAAAATTCACCAAATGATAAACTTATTGTTAAGGTTAAACTGTCGCCTCACCCTGGTCATAGAGTTTTGAACAATCTGGACATAGTCCTTTGTCATGGTTCCACTCAGTGTCCCAACTCTTCCCTGGTGTGACGCCACAACTTTTGCACCTAGTGCATGTCATACACACCTGCACAAAATATTACTATGAGAAATCGGCAGGTTGTAGTAAATATCCCTAAAATTGTGTTTTTTTTGAGTAACCTACCCAGGCTTTCCTCTTCTTGTTTTGTTTTGGGTAGTTTGGTCCCAAACAGGAGGCATGATAGCAGTTCTGGCATCGTTCACACTCTAATAAAGGCTGAGGAAGACATGGAAGCAAACAGATTAAGTACATACCAATAAGAAAGCTAAACAAGACAAATAAAATGTTTTAACCTTTGAGAGCCTGTTTTTCCTTCCGCACACATGGCAAAACTTGCAGCGTCTGCAGCACCAGTTTTCTTTGTTCTCCTCCGAGGGGCGCTCCGCTGGCTCAAGGCAAAATTTGTGGAAAGGTTCACAGCACACTTGGCAATACAGCATCTGTAAAATGAGGGTCAGAGGAAAAAAAAAAAAGAACATGTAAATAACAAAAAAGGACACTTTGATATCTGAATCATGTAGTGTTTAATGTTTATCTAAACTTGTTGAAAATACAAGGTGGTAAGCAGGAGACTGAATATTTAAATTAAAATTGAGTAGAAATCATCAGTTACCTCGTGTTGCCCTTTACTGGCACAAAGGAAGCAGACATAGGGTGGCATGGGAGGCGCAGAGGTCAGTATACTTAATCCACTCATATTCCAGACATTCTCCAAAGCACAGTCCTCCTGAAAATGAGACAAAAATTGAAAAAGATAAATACATTTAAAAAAATTAAAGATTTTCACAGTAGTTACCATTACCCTACTCTTTCCATTAATCAATGCCCATATAGATATTTACACTATGTTGTTGATTGAACTGTGGATTAACTTTGTGTATTAAATTTAATGCAAGTTGTAATTTGCATTTTCACACATGTAAAACTTTCATTCATAGATTAAAAAAATAATTCGACAGATCAGAAGGAACAAGACTCTAATGAATGATGTATGGAACGCTGCACATGTGGGAATTTAGATTAACACCGACCCCTGCTGGGCAAAACATTATACTAACGTGAAAACATGAAATGCATTTTAAATTATTACAAGTGTTAGCTGTGTGTACATCTTCTGTGGAGTAAATAATATTTGAGGAAGGCAAATAAGAAACCACGTATGTCTCCAAATACATAACTCTAGTTATTACTTTCCGACAGGGAATACAACTCTGGAATTTAGGAATATATGAAACAAAGACAAAACAAACAAAAAAACCCTACCTTAAAATCAACCCTGATTTTGTGAGTAGGTTTAGAAGATTCGACAGTTCGCTGCTCAAATCCATGGGCCAATGCAGCCAGGACACTGGGAGGAGTCTGCTCCAAAGGACCCTGAGACTGGAGACCCTGAGAGACCACCGCAACCTACAGACATGCATAATAGCTAATTAAACAGCTGATTGCTAAAATTCACTGCATTAAATTAGCAAAAGAAAGGGAATGTAAGAAAATCCTGAGACAGTTTGTGCAGAAAAGTCTGGTTTGTTTGATCAGTAACAGTAACGAGTGTGATGTTAAGCACAGCGTGCCAGAGCTGGACATTTTTTTGTCCTTGTTGGCCAAACATCAATATACTTAATATACAATTGCCACAAATTTCCATTATATAAGTTAAGTACAGTTTAAGCACCAATTAAATCCAGAATTACCCACCTTCTCAGGTTTACGTCGAGCTGACGGCACACGGTGAGAACTGGACTTTCGATGCCTGACCTCATCATCTGATATGTCTCCCAAGAATCCTTCCAGCGACACAAAGTCTTGAGAACATCATGGAAAAAACAATTTACTTTATTACAGGCTTTGTAATCATAATAGTACACAATATCCAAACTTAAATGACTACACAGCTACTTGCTATTCTTAAAAAACAAAAGAAGCAACTAGACTGTGTCAAGCAGTCGCTGAGTATTAATTTACCTTGACTGAAACGGGGTCCGACACCTCTTCTCCTTGCTGGTGAGGCAGAGCTCGAGAGAGCTTTATCATCTAGATCTGAGTCGTAATCCACCAAGTCAAAATAGACACGGGGTTTAACAACACGCTTCGGCTGCTTTCTCAATGATGGACTGTGGCCGTCACTCTGGAGACCAGACGGTGAGTCATTCCCTTCGTCGTTACTTGAATGACCCCCACTGAGAGAGGATCGCCTTCGCTTAGAGGAACCTAAAAGAAAACAGTGGTGACACTGATATGTAAGAACTACTACAACATGAAGTGTGCACAGAAGGGGAAAAATTACCTTTGGGTGCCGTTCTCCCACTTAATCTGCGTGCTTTCCTCTCCTCAATTTGGTCACATCTCTTATACCTTGTAATTAAAATAAAATAAATACAAATTTTTAGAATAAATCAGAATTCACCACATTGTCCTATGTGCCACAAAAACTACCAAACATAACTTACACACAACACTGCCGCTTGGTATTGGGACCACCAAACTTGGGTTTGTCCAGGCAGTTAATGCACTTGCCACAATCATCTTCGTGGTTGCAGCCTTTGCATACGCCACACCTTCTAGATCGGTACCCAAACGGTCCAAGTCCTTTCCGCTTTACAAAATTTGATGGTTTCTTGACCTTGGTGACCTTTGGATCTGACAGCCCAGGACTGTCAGATTCAGATGGAGAACCAACATCTGCAAGAACAAAAATGCAATAAGAATGGGAAAATAATGCACGATTATCTGAACAGCAGCTCTTGTTCTCTTTCCCAAATGCATTCTCAGCTACATCAAACAGCAGCAGTATAGATAAAAATAGTAAAGATGCAATGATGAGGCACTAAATATATAAATGATCAAGGAAAGTCTGGTTACAGTGAATATCAAATAAAAACTAATCAGTTGTACAACTGATTGCTGGAAGTTAGATAGCGTTACTTATGTTTGAGTTAGGAAACAAATTTGTTTATAGGAACTGTTCAGACAAGCAGTGTAATGTCATTGGTCATATCTACCTTTAGTGACCGCTGATGGGGAAATGCCAGATCTTTCATGCAGTGGCAAGGCACTAAGTCTGGGAATATCATCTGGTACCATGGCACGTGGCTGCCCGAGGACCACGGATGCAGCACGGCACACGTGCTTGATACGTGGACCTCCTGCTCTACGGAACTCCTGGCACAGTGGGGAGATGACCTGCGGCTGAGGAAGGAAATAAAAGTGTCAAGAGGCTTTAGTTTACACGGGATGAGCTTCCCCGTTTATATTATTGTTCAATTTCAGCTCAACAAAAGGGTTTTTTTTATCTGCTTGGTACAGCCACAGACAGAAACAAGATTTTTAGTGAGATCAATGCTCGCTCCCCTCGAGCCTATTGATTTCTTACTTGTACTTGAGGCGGTTCTGTCTTGACTGGAACGTCAGAATGAAGCTGCACCCTCTGCTTCCTCCTTTGTCTTTTAGAGGTCATATCTTGAGACCTGGCTCCAACCGGGCCAGATAACAGCTGCAAGGTTAATTTGAAAAGATAAAAAAAAAACAAAAAAAAAAAACACTGATCCACAATGTATCACTCAAAACAACTGTCTTTATATGATGTGTTCTTCCTCTATGACATGTTATTAAGCCAGGTTAAGCTACTAACAAACAGTCAATGTATACAATGAATTGAAAACACGCTTGTGGTGACGGTGACCTTACCCCAGACGACTTAAGCTGTTTCTGCTGGTCAATTTTAATAAGCTGAACCTTGGCTTTCCTGAGGAGATTGAACATTCTTTTATTTGCACCAGTGAGTCGTGCTCTTTGTGGTACTCCCTTCTCCACAGACCCAAGAGAAATGCCCCCACATCTGCCTGAGTTCTGTACTGACTGCAACTCTCCTGTGGAAGCAATACAAGCCATTTTCAGGTCTATGGTATAGTCTTGTTTGCACGATTGTGTAAGTGATGAATCAAAAGTTGCTTAACATTAGTATGGTGTTACCTGAGTGAGGCTGGGCAGTGTCTTTTGCAGCTATATCTTCCACTTGGCCATGTTGCAATGTGAGTGACTTTGGGTTAGTAGTCCTAACACAGACAGAAACTTTTCTCACTACTCCAGGCGTATCTAGGTCTTCGATCTTAAGCTTGGACTTGTCTTTCTCTAAGCTTGTATCCCGTTGCCTAAGACTAATGCTCATGGCTTCATCATCAAGTCCTTCTGCTAAATCAACAGGAGGCTGGAGTGGTTTGCTCGCACCATCGGGCTCTGTTGGGTTTTTGCTTTTAAGTCCCAGTTGTGGCTTCTTCAGCCTCTGATATATCTTGAGGTGAGTCGTTTGCTTAGTGAACTTAGGGCAGCTTTTCTTTTTCTGAACATCAAGGAGGTCAGTAGATAGTTCTGTAGGCTTATCAACTGGTGTCAGTGAAAACAGATCCTCACCTTTGTTTTCTGGAGTTTTGTCCAGTGTATTCACTTCCTTGCCTGCCTTTTCTGGAAGATGACACTTAAAACTTGAGTTCTTTAGAAGAGACCTGTTCTTATCATTTTTGACACTTTTTCTCTCAGAAAACAGGCTATCGGCGAGATCAATACTTTCATCGAGGTCCTGAGCTGAAAACAGATCGACGTCCAGTTGAGCTTCACTCAATATGTCCTCCTCGTCAATAGGCAGGATTGGAGATATTGCTCTGTCTGCCCCATCATCTCGCCTCTTTCCTGGACGTATTTGCAAGCCCAGTTGTAAACCCTTTTTTGGGGAGTTTCTCCGAGGCAGTACAGACATTCCTGCATCATCCATAAACCTCTGCGGGGTCTTGATCACCCGAGAGGATCTGGCACTTACCACAGGCATTATGAAGTGCTTAATGTTTTTTATGAACTTTGACTTACTGCGCTGAGCCTCTGCAACATCTGCCTGCCCCCCATCAACTAATGTGTCTGTTTCCTCCTGCTTCAAACTATCTTTGTCAAGTCCTGTATCTATCAGCTTGGAAATGACTTTAGGTTTTGGTCTCTTAGAGCCAATAAACTGAAGACTTGACTGCTTCTTTTTGTACTTTTTATGTACCCCAATAAGTTTGAAGCTTGGGGATGGTGCGTTAGCTGCCAGTGGGGTAGAACTGTCACCATCTCCCTCTTCAGTTTGTTCACTTTCAGGTAATTTGAGTGGGGCAAATTTTCCATCTTTGCTCCTGTGTCTGTGTTTCTGGCGCTGACCAATCAAGTTTTTACGTTTCTTTTTTCCTTTTTTCTGAGATGCCATTGATGCATTTAGATCACTCGTTTGACATTCCAGTGACAAAGATTGCTGACTTTCAATTGACTGAATGTCCATTTCTTCCTTTACTGATGGCTGTATCTGCTCTTCCTCCACTGACACAGGGTCCTGTTTGGTCTCTGGCGGAGGGCAATCTTTTGTTTCCGGCTGGCTTACCTCTGTTACTAAAGGCTGAGTGTCTTCCTCTTGAACAGGCTCTGTGTTAGTAGTGTCAACTGTAACAGGCTCTGTGTTGACAGCAGTTTCAGTGGAAACGACAGCCTTCTTCCTGGGAAGAGACTTCTTTTTCCCTAGTTTGTTATTCCTACATCTTCTAGGCTTGGAAGGCACAGGCAATGGTTTGGCCTCACTAAACTGTGGTTCGGCCTCATTAATCTGTGGTTCTACCTCATTCTCCACCTTTGGTGGGGAAACGTCACCTGGCAACTGTGAGGGGTCTTCAGCAATATTTGAGGTATCCTTGTCAACAATTTCAGAGGACTTTACAAAGGTCGTTTGCGATGGCTCCTCAGTCAAATCAAGACAAGGGTTTTCGGGAAGAACTTGTGAACTGGAATCTTCAGTTGAAACCTGAGAAGAATCTTCAACATGAACCTGTGGGGCATCTTCATCCTGTACACTTGCTCTAAGCTTTCGTTTTGGAGTGTTCACCGGCTTCTGACTGACAGACTTTGTTGGTGACGAATCAAGGCTTGATGTTCTCCTCCTAAGCCTTCTTGTTGGTGTGACATCAACATCCAGACATGCTGATTTATCCTCATTAGTTTCATTCTGATCTATTAAAACATCCTCTTTCTCCTCTCTTTCCAACATCTTTTCAGCCACAGGGCTGACATGCTGAATTAAAAAAGAAGGCTTTGAACTTTTATGTTTGCCAGGAGAGGAGACCTTTTTAATTTGAAGAGGGGGGACAACTTTCCCACAGTCCGTTTTAGTGATTTCTTGTGGAGATGCTTCAGCCGTGTGTTCCACTGCAACTTCAACTTGTAAAGAGGTCTTTTCATCCAACGGCTCCTCGGCGTTGTTTTGGGAATCTTTCTGATTACTCTCATTTTTCTCAGTGTTTTCACTCTCCTGTGGAACTGTGTCATCAAGTTTGGATTCATCATCAATTCCCTTTAAATTTTCACTGACACTGGTATCACAAAGAGCGGGCTGATCAACCTCACTTACAGCATTAGGTGTTACTGTGAAAGTGTTTTCAGCGCATGGCGTCTGACTTCCTCCCTTTACTAACGTCAAAGTCCAGATAAATTTTCTTCGTTTTTTCTTTCGAGACGTATTCTTCCCCGCGGACTGCGCATTGTATTTAGGGTTTCTGATCTTTATTAACTTTAAGCTTGGGACCCTCGTGTCCTCATTTTTCAAAGGCAAACTGTCACTGGGTTGCACAGCTGAGTTATCAGTCTCTGACAATGACAGACCTTGGTTTTCTGGCACTGTATCGTTTTTATTCAGCCTCCTGCTTTGCCTTCGTCTGTTACTTCCCGCTAATGGTTTGGCCTCTGCTGTCCGCGAAGCTTCTGACTTGGACGCTGCTACAACAGCATCACTTGTACTCAAACTTTCCGCTGCAGGTGCGCTCACCGTGGCTCTTTTAGAGAGTGGGTTTGTGACTCTATTGCTCCTACGAGTCACTAGTTGATTAACTTCAGGACCCTGGCCAGCAGCAGTTTCCTTATGCTTTAATTTCTTTGCATGTGATTTTGGCTCTACAGTCCCGCTCTCTTTTACAGAATCAGGTTGATCAACAGATTCTTTCTCCTTTGATTTTTGGTCACTAACCACAACTTTGGCGCTAGTCTGGCATACAGGCTCTGTTGTTTTTAAAGCAGATCTCCCACGCCTTCTCACAGGTACCGTCCCCCCTCCTTTATCTTCTGTGCCATGCTCATCCTCTTGTGGTTCAGCTTTTAATTTGACATGAGCACTTAAAATCTGGTCACCCTCAATGTCCTTGGTTTTAGGCTCATCCTGATCTCCTTTCATCTTCAACTTCTTTGCAGATTTTTTCTGAGGCTCCTTTACAGTTTTGATTTTCTTTTTGGCCACCAACTTTATAGTAATCCTCGGTGCTGCTGATGAAGCTCTGCTCTTGGTGGGCTGTCGATCCAGGGTGCTTTTTCCTTTCGAACCTTTTTTGCAATCTTTTGCTGGTTTTGCTTCGAGGGACACGTCGTGCATTTGCTCCGAAGACTTTACATCTTTTATCGGGTCAGGTGGTGCAGCTGCCTTCACTGCTGGCGTTTTAAGCGGTAGCTTCTCACTTTGACGTTTCGATTTTGTGTTGGCAGCATCACCTGCAAAACAAAGGTATTAAATGAACACAAAATCATCTGACAAAACTATATAGAAAAAATATATTATATTGCATTTCGTGCTTAATTCATTTCCTAACTTGTGGGTTATTTACAAATAACACCAAATATTTCATGAGATTAAATAACAGCTTGGTCTTTACCTTTGGAAGAATTTTGTTGAGACAATATGGGTCCCTTGGAACCTTTTGTCTCAGCTTCAAATCCTTTGAAATCATCCCCCTTGAAAAATAAAACCGCAATTAACACTTGAAGCCACTTTGCACTTTGCTGGAAACTGTTAAACCATCAGGATAAACAATAACTAAAGTTTTAGGTCCGAGTGCAGAAAAAAAAATCCTTTGCATGCACATGCTTTTAACACGTAACACATTAACAAATCAATATATGTGGATCATAGCATATCTGAACAAGGGCTTTTCTAACAATATAGCAAACAAGTCTGACTTTTTAAAATGAAACTCATCAATAGTACATGACTGTTTTGCTCTTTCTAAGTAAAGGTTGAAACCAACTACTGTCATTCATCATGGGTTGTTATACAGATATCATAACTGCGTTGTGCATTAGTAACAGCAACAACAAAAAAGAAAAAAAAACATGTGGCTGAGTAGGAAAACTTCCTATAATGTTATTACATAATATAGACCGTTTACTACCTAATGCAACAAGATTTAACAACAGGTTTAATATGAATGTCAAATGAGCAGCTAGGAAAAAAAAAACTGCTGGTAAATCTTGCTATAATTACTATTCTCTTTGTACTGTACATCCCCATACCCACAACTGGCATCTTAACTCATAAAACAGCGCCACTCTTACGAGCTGGCATTTTACTTAAACTTTATGAGGTGAGTTTGAACGCTTTCGATTCCAACAAGGTTGCATTTGACTTTGGCATACTTCTGCACCACCATTTAAACCTGACGTGTTTGGTGACATTAGCTAGCGGTTAGCAAACCCAGCCCTCCATAAAGCATTCAACCTAATTTGTGAAAGTTATCTATGTGGTACAAATAAGCTCCGACGTATGTGCGGTTTTATTTAAAGTAACTACTCAGCCCGAGTCTATGCAGCGTGTTAGCAGTTAGCCACTGTGCGGGGTACGAAGGCGCTATCCTTCCCCTTCTTTGTGTTCACTATTAGCTAGCTAGCTGCTACTCTGGCCCTATAACGAGTGGGCCATACATGAAATAACTGAGACTCCTGATCACAAACTCGCGTTCCCGCATAATATGTTTTTTAACAATTAAAACTCTTGCAGTTATGCATGCTATGACCCTTTAAATGTTTAAAATTTCTAGGAGCAAATTAAGCAACAGTGCTGCGGTGACTTGAACAGCTTTGCTGCTTTTGCTGAAGTGCTTATTTTGTGTTACGACTGTTCATTAAATGTAATGGAGAGCTCCACTGTGCTAACACTTAGCATACAGTTTTAGCTTAGCAAGCTTGAAGCTGAAGCTAAAGTTAACGCTAGCCTGAAGGATGTTGACATTTCTCCATGGTACTAAGCAGTCACACTGTTGTGCCTTGCTCTCTTTCTGGTGCATTAACGATCACACAAAATGTGAGAAGATGAAATAAAGATACTAACTCCTGGGTGGGTGTGGGACCTCACCTCTTCACTCCCACTAGAGCTGTATCCAGCCTGGCCAAGGATCTTGTGGCTTTCCTGTATTCCAAGCAAGCGCAAGTGAGACTGGTCTTCGTTTAACGATAGAACCAGGTTTGCGGGCCTTGGCCCTCCGTTAGTCACATCATCAGCTTCTAAGCCCGATCGCCCGAGTTGCCAACGCTTCTCAGAGCGCAAACGACTGCGTGATGACCAAGGCCGACCGGGAAAACGACCTCTGGCCGTAGCGGTTCCACCTTGGCCTCCTACGGCAGCCGCGGTTGCTGATCCGCATCCCGCTGCCGCCATCATTGCTTCAACAACAACACACACCGACGGCTAGCAGCTCGAGGAGAGACAAGAGGGAAGGCGCGAGATGGGAGGGGGGAGCCGCAGTGCTGCACGGGAAATTGAGTTCATTTTCCCACTTAGCGAGGGGAAAGTGACGTGTACATGTGCGGTTGTACGTCAAATTGTTATTTGACACAACTGGCTATGGTTTAAAATTTAAAGGTTGCTTAGCTGTATATACTATTAAAACATAAAAAATAATTAAATCTCAAAAAATGGTCAAATGTTGTGTCTTTTTGCGTTTGAAGACAATTGGGATAATTAAATGGAACCTAACAGCGTTCAAGATCATCTTCAAAGCAGAGATGGCAACTTAGAATCAGAATCAGAATCAGAAAGGGGTTTATTGCCAAATGTTGAGCAGGTTTACAACATTAGAAAATTGCTGCGGTGCTTCAGTGCAAACATAGTGTCATAAATAGCACTTAAATAGTGTCATAAATAGCACTTAAATAGTGTCATAAATAGCACTTAAATAGACATGAAAAAATAAAAGTAGGGATAAGAATTAGCACAATATTGTGAGTTTCGTGTTCATTTATTAGAGCAGTGACCGTCTTTTTTTAATCGCTCCATTTAACAGTATTGACAGAGGTAGCACTGAAATGAAATTTAATTGAAGGAGAACTGCGTTAAGGCTGCATAACTGAATGAATGTTTTGATAATTAAATGCGTTACATCTACCAGCATTCTTGACTATACACATAGTCAAACACTAGGTGGCAGTATGAATCCTTATTGCGATAATGAAAGGCTAACGATGAAGGTGTTTAAACCTTCATTCACTTAGTTTATTTATTGTTAATTAGGAATTAATTAACGGAGTTGCAGATCATGCCATATATAAGAGGACCTGGTTGATCAGGGTAAGAAATATAATATAATAATATAATAATAATAATATATATTATGCAAATATTCAGGTAACATCAGCGTTTTTAAAAAAGGGTAAAAGTTGGTTAGTTCCGTTATCAGGGCTATATTTTTTTGTTTTTTATTTTGTATTACTATTTCCAAAAGTAGGTATTTTACATCCAACCCATGCACAAACAGAGAGCTGAATGAAATTAAACTCTTGAGTAAGTTGTTAAAACTTGCAAATGATAAGAAGGCTGTAAAATGAATTGCATTATTTGATCATTTTTTTACTTATTTTGACATCAGCCCAATTTTGTTTCTACGATAAATTTGTATTTGAGTATCTATTTTCTCTTCTTAATATCTTATACTTTCTCTCTTTTTCTATTTCAATTTTATACTTATATTTTGAAGAAAAGGATTGTCAGTGTTATTTTTCTGAAATGGCAGACACTGGGGCTAAACTAGTCACTTAAACAGGACAGTGTAGAGGTGGCACTTTTTAAATGGGAGCAAAAGCACCAACAGTGCTCAGAATAAAGAAAACATAATGCAGGGCAAATTGGAAAATGTCAAGAAAAGGATACACTGGAACAGATACTCTGAATTGAGCGCCTGTTCATTTCTCAGTTTACTGCAAGGGGTACTAATAGTGGCACTGCAGTACTCTGAGTTGTTTTTTTTAAAGGGACACGGGACTAGTAAATAAAATGTAGAGAAATAATAATAATAGTAATAATAATAATAATAATAATAATAATAATAATAATAATAATAGAAGGTGTACCAGTGACCGTAGAAAATGTTTTTTTACGGTCGACAGGTTCTTTGTGGGATGGGAGCAGTCTCAAATTCTGTGATTGCAGAATCTGTAATCTGATGCACAGCCTAGTAGGTGGCGCTGAAACACCTCAGTCTTGGCGTTAGCCTTCGAAGAAGAAGAAGCTAGCGCTTGTGAAGAAGAAGGAGGAGGAAGTGTTGATTGTTTTGTTTTTCTTTAACTTTTGGCTGTGAAACGATAAGGTAAGATATTACATTATTACCTTAATGTACGATATTCATAATTTTGGATACACTCTATAACGACATTTACCCAATCTGGAGAGTTAGTCTGGAAACTTACAGCAAGCGATTTTGTAACGCCTTTTTGTTACGTTGCTAAGCTAACGATTGCTAACTTTAGCCTGAGGTGAATTTTTCAGTCATCTGAGGAGCTAGCTCAGCGGTCAAGCAGTAAAAAGCGGATTTATTATCGTCTCAGAATCAGCGGAAGAGCGTGTTTTAAATGTCTGTATAACAAGCATTCCTTTATTTGTAAAAAAAAAAATATATATTCTTTTTGGATGCTGGACAGAGCTAGTCCAGCACTGTAATCTGTTTTGTTTTCTTTCTGTGTGCAGGAACGTACAATATCACTATGAACCTGGAGCGACTGCCCAATGAGGAGAAGCTCAGCCTTTGCCGAAAATATTATCTAGGTGAGAGTATTAATATTAATCCTCATGTTCCTTTTTTATACAGTTGTACTTCCTATTCCTGTTTTGTATATTCTAGGTTAGTTACACTGGCTGTGAGTCTTTTTTTTCAGTTAAGGCGAAATTTTGAACTAATGCGCCTAAAAATATTTCAGTGGTTAGTAAATGATTAGTTCTGTCAAATATTTTTATTTATTTCTCCAGGTGGCTTTGCGTTTCTTCCCTTCCTGTGGCTTGTCAATGTTGTTTGGTTTTTTCGGGAGGCCTTCTTAAAGCCAGCCTACACTGAACAGCTACAGATAAAAGCATGTGAGTTTCAGAACCTTTTAAAAATGTATTTAGTATTCAGTTTTGCACTCTGTATTCAGTCTTGTAGTTTTTTGTCAGTAGCTGTTCTTTGGATGTCACTCTTGTAGGATTCAATTTGTTTCCTCAATAAACATTCAGTCATGACATATGATATTGACAAAGGTTGTCAGTGTGAATTCCATGTTCATTTTACATGCTTGCACATTACCAAGTGTGTCTTCATCCTATTTAAAGAGTTTTGGGTAATACTGCACTTTTCATAATGCTTGAGAAAATGAAATAGTTTGTTTTTGTAGGAAAAGTTGACCAGGTAACTTTTTAGATCTGGTTGTTTTCTTTTTACAGAAGTTGTATTCATCAATATACATGATCTCTTACCTAAAAGGGGAAAAAAGGATTTTAAAAATAAATTAGTTTTTAATAATATAGTAAGTACTTTTGCTATATTTATACAAATATAATTCTTATGATAATGTGGCCTTGTATAGAATAATTTGGGCTTAAATTCTGATTTTCTGATAAGAACTTGAGAAAGGTTTTACCCACTTTTTTTAAAAAAAACCACTGCCCTATAACCATGTATGTATTGTTTGTTTTTAAAGCAATGCTTTAAGCAGCCAACTTGATACTGTACTGTGTTGTTTTGACCACTGTTGGACAGTAACTAATTTTATTGCTTGTTTTTCTGTCTAGATGTGAAGCGTTCGGCACTAGGGTTACTGTTATGGGTAGCAGTGCTCACCACGTGGATCACCATATACCAGCACTTCAGAGCAGAGTGGGGGGAGGTGGGAGATTACCTCTCCTTTACCATTCCCCTAGGTATCCCTTGAGGTTGTTTTTTCCCCCCCCCTCATTTCAACTGATTAGTCTTCTCAGTAAAACTAATGATCCACTGTAATGGGCCAAAATTTTTTTCTCCCTGAACAACAGTGAATGATTTTTGGCAGTTGTTTTCCTGGTTTTTGGTCAACTAAATCCAACTAAATGGAAGAGTAAATGTTACCTATCTTCAAGAGATAAACAATGTAGGACCCAAAACCATTTCTGTGCTCACCAAGACATTTGAGTAAGTTATTTGGCTTTAGAGAAGGGTAATTCATCTTTCTGATGTTTCTGATCATGGAAATTTTGTAATGATAAGATAATGAACAACTCACTAATGTTTTTGTTATTTTTGTCTTTGAACTGTTTATTGTGGTATGGTATGATTGTGCACTATTTTTACTTCTGTGTGAATAAATAAAAAGTGTCCACAATGCTGCCAAGTTACAATCTTACTCAGTTGAATTTGGAAGTTGTTAGAATATTGTTATACCACTGAATGCACAAACCTGTATGTGTATCATATGTGATCAGTGAACTGTTTTGTCTCCTTATAGAATGTATATACCTCTCATTGTCACATATGCCAAATCTCCCAAAGCCCAGACGACCACTGGCGCCTGTTGTGAAATCCAATAAGTTAAGCCCTCCAAATGTCTCCACTTCCCTGTCATCCTTTATGAGTCATAACATTGAGAGCCAATTTTAGTCACAGTCCAAGCTTAAATGACACTGCTAACGGGGAAACGCGGCAACCATATATGACAGTTGGCTTCACTGAACTGCACTAAAAACAAAAAGCATTAACACAGAGGGTAGACTAAGTAAAGCAGGCAGTCCATTTATAAAACTGACTCATTAAATCTGATGTATGAGGACTGAAGTGGTTGAAAAGAACTAGTAAGTAGGTAAAATGTATTTATTCAGCACTTTTCACAGGTAAAAATGGTTTCACATTTAAAAAAACAGAAATAAAAATAAAATAATAATATAAAACAATAAAATGAAAACATAAAGCAACAAGTTCATTAAAAGATTGTCTGTATAGAAATGTCTTCAGCTGCTTTTTAAAAGAGTCAGTGGAGTCTGTACAGACGGTGGAAGAGAATCCCACAACCTCTGTGCCACTGCCTGCAAAGCCCGATCACCACGAATTTTGAAACTAGTACATGTGACCTACAGCAACCTCTGACCTGAAGACCTAAGTGTTTGGGAAGAAGAACGAGCTTTCAACAGGTCAGAGATATACCGGGGAACTGACTATGTAGAGCTAAAAGTTAAGTTAAAACGAAAATGTTAAAGTGAAATCTAAAATTTTACTGGCAGTCAATAAAAATAAGCCAAAACTCGAGTAATATGCAATCTTAATGTATTTTATGATGTCTACATTATATTGCTAAAGGTCTAAAAAAACCTCATAACTATGGGGAAGGACAGTGGTTTACTGGTAGTACACGTGCTGTAGCATGTGTTTAGCACGCCCCTGCTGTCACTGTCCGTCTGGTGTCAACCAACAAGGGTTAACGTCGTCTTTTGAATTTATTTTTGGACAAACCTTCCTTGACAACCAACCTTAGGCATACAGCTCTTAACAGCTTTGATAATTACACATGAATAGTCCGCATTGGTGCCACTGACCGTGTAAAAAGGCTGCATGCTGTAACTTTGATAATGGCCAATAACAACGTTAATTAACAATAAGCCTGCAACAGCTGTGTCACTCTCAAAATAATAGGCCTACACGTTTATCTGTGACCATGCCGGAACACCCAAGGGTACGCAGTCCAGAACATAACAGAAGCAAGGTGTCCCAGGATGAATTCCCAACTTATTATGCAACTCCACTATAAAACACGCGGCACGCAACAAGTCAGTCTCATCCAGGAGCCGAGAGAGGAGAGAAGCACAGAGAACACAAGCGCTGTAACTAGAGCTCTTCTTTCCACTCCACAGAATTTAAGCAAAGGTAACTGCTCAGTGCTTTATGTCTTGTAGCCTCGGGTGCTGTAGGCTTAACTGCTGTTTAGTCAGCTCTTGATTTTTCAAACTTTGTGCCTACTAGAAATGGACTTCATCCTGCCACCCACTATGCCAGCTGGTGGTATCCCCTGGGAGAAGGTTTTACCACCTCTTATTCCACGGCTCAACGGGACTTATGGACAATATAATTGGTCCCCAAAATTAATCATTCCAGAGACTGATAATGCCAGCTCTGCAGAGGTAGGTCACTTAATTTATTTACATTTTATACTAACATATGTTAGTATAAATTGTCCATGGTTCTCATTTTAACTCATTTTACACGGTGAACCACATACCCACTTAAGGTCAGGCTGTGGTGTAAAACCTTTGAAACTCCCCTTTCTGTCAATGTAAAGAGGTTTAACCAGCAGATATCCCTGATTTATCTTAGTATAAGAAAAAAAAAGAATTTAAACAATACATCTGATGAAGAAATCCTGCTGTAGTAAATGTAAGACATCTGTCATCAAGGCTCTTAAATTGTAAAAATTTAATGTGTAAAATTACAGAAAGAGTCCTGGTTGCTCATTGCACAGACTGTCCTGTAATAGTAACACTTTTTGCTTATTCATAGATTTATCTATTTTTAATACTTTAGTGGAGAAATAATGGCCATGGGGGAGGTATTTATCAGGAGTAAAAGCTGTTAAACCACCAAAAATACAGGTAAAAGTACACAAAAAAAGTGTCCCCTCCACATTTTCAAAAGAAGTTCAGTGGATCAGACTGGAGTCTTTGTCAGGCCAATTCTGGCCCCTGGACATGTTTGACAACCCCTGGCTTAAAGTAAAAGGAAAAAAAGGAGTCCTTTACATTTTTCTGAGCTTTCAGTCAGATCCACGTCTTATTGAAAAGCTGTTTTCAGTTTCCCCACACTGAAATATGGTTAAGGATATCTACTGAGTGCAGGCTGCTGTAAGGAACTTTATGTCTTGTTTAATCATGCAGAAGTGTTGACTCCTGTTGTTAGGTAACCTGTGATGACAGCGGATTTACAGTTCAAGTTGATGTGAAACATTTCAACCCAGAGGACCTGATCGTCAAAGTCATAGGAGACTTTGTAGAAGTGCAAGGAAAGCATGAAGAGAGAAAGGTTGGTATGCTGAGGTACATGGATATTTTTTCTCCATTTTTGTGCTACACATCTCACTTCTCATCTCTTTTGTGTTAGAAGGACGGTCCTGGATTTACAACACGACAGTTTAACCGTCGCTACCGCATTCCAAAGGGAGTGGACACCATGGCTTTGGAGTCAGCGGTCTCTCCAGATGGGATCCTTATCATATCTGCACCTATGCTGCACACTCAGAGCTACACACCTCTTACTTAAATTGCATTAACAGACGACACTAAAACCTCTGCCATCCTTACCGTACACAAAAATAAATCAGCGGAAGCCTTTATGGTCACACTGACAAAAATGGCAATAACTTCAAGCTCCTGCACTCGCAGCAGAACTTGGTATGTGCCAAAGCACACATCTGCTCTGTTCCTGGCACAGTTCTAATGTTCCCTGCACTCCAAGGTTTGTATATACTGCTCTGCTAATACTCAATGTTACATAATGTTTCAAGTAACCACTCTACTTTGTAAATATTCTGTTAGCATTTCCAACTCCTGCTTTTTGTGTGCAACTTTTGTACATGCACAGTGTTGTGAATAATAATCCACCGAGACACATCTCCAACCTTTATTGTAGAAAAATGTCCTCAAAAATATAAATTAACTTTATTTCTTTATAAAATAAAAAATAAATAAATGTGACTACACAAACTGTCTCTTGATGTTCTTCAAGTAACTTGTTGCTCTTCCACAAATTCATTTAAGATGGAGTCCACCTCACTAACAAAAAACAAACAAACAAAACAACAACAACAACATAAAAAAAAAATTATTCTTTTTCTGGCAATCGACTCTTTACATGACTGTCAATTGATTCCAATAGATTATAAGAAAAAATTAATGCTAGAAATATAAACAGGAAAGGATTCTAATCATTACAGTAATGGTGATAATCTAATTCAGTTTTACCTGATCTGCTCCTTCACCCATTTTCTCTGTTTGCGAAGAACTTGTAACAGAGGATCATCTCCAAACTCTTTTTCATCTGAATCTAAAACAAAAAGTTTAATCTGAGTGAGAGGACAGATACTACAATATTATAAGCTTATCCTTAAAAAAGGATTGAGATAACAGGTTTTTTTCTATGTTAATTCCCATAACACACACAAAAAAAAAGAAACACCAACAAAAAAAACTGTTGTAGGGTTTTTGAACTAAAAAGTTAAAATATGGGAAAAAGCATCTATTTATGTAATCACCGCAGCCGTTTACGGGCTAAAGACTGGTGCCTTTTGCCACCATAAGCTTACCTTCGGCCTCTTGCAGCAGCTGTGAAATGACCTCCATAGAGTTCAGGGCATTGCTTGGAGGAATTGGCGGTGGTGAAGGTGCAGAGACGGTGCAGAAAGGAGAATCAGATGAAACAGGAATCTTTTTTGGAGAAGAGGAATCCACCGTAGGAAACAGTACCTCTGAAACTACCTGTTAAGGTCAAATGAAAACACCCCAGTTAATGCATATTAATTACCTTGATCACATTGAACCTTATGACTAGTGTGGCATCTAAAAAAGATGTGCGGACATGCATAGTGAAGGTAGACCTGTAATTATATTCAATAAAAACTTGTGTGTATTTTATTTAAATACTTCATATACAGTCTTCTAAAGACCAGATCTGTCAGTGGCCTTTACAAATGATTAATTAAGATTTGTAAACAATCATAAATTGCCAAAGTCTGAGAACAAACACACAGCTTTCTTTCACTTTATCAAATATACTGCAGAGATGTCACAAATGTGGGAGAAGAGAAAAACCAGAAAAGACCAAATATGCACACAGCCTCTGTGGCTTCAAATAAAGAAATAACACTGAACATTTGCATGTTTACCTGTCCTAATGCATTGCGGATAGGAGATGGTGGTGGTTCATGATCACCAGCACAGCTTTCACTGGGAAGCTCCTGTCTTCTCTCTGGTTGCTGCTGCTCTTTACATGATGTGACCTTTTTGGGAAGCTTTTGATGTAATGAATTCCTGTTTGTGAAGAATAAATCCCACAAAATGTTAACGGTATCAAACACATATTTTTTTATCACTAAGACTTTTAAACAGTGCCCATATTTCAATAATTCACCTTGCTGATTTCTTTTGCTGTCTAGCGAGTGCTGCTTCCTCCTTCCCATTTACCTCTGATTGCTTCATCCCCATTTTCTTTTTCTTGTTCTTCTCAGACATTTTTTGGTGATCAGGCCACTCTCTCTCAGATGGCGCAGGTAGAGTGAGTGACACGCGTTCACAAAGAGTTAATTCTCCAAGGCTTTCAGGGACTTGGGTCTTTTTGTGAAGAACTTTGGTTTCTGACTCGTCTAACCTTTGTGAAATGCTCTGGTGCACTTTGGCATGAGATGACTGGATGGGACATGGCAAGACGTCACAGAGAAAATGCATGTGGGAAGGAACATGGGCAATGCTCTGCAGCTGAGGGACTGAACCAGAAACATTGATGGTGGGGAATAGCGAAGGGCCTGGAGCTGGGGGACAGAACCTCTGGGCCTCAGTGGTTTCTGGCTGGGCAGCAGTGATGTGTGAATGAGTATCTCTTTGTGAGAATTGAGGGGGTTGGGTACCCTGCTGTTCCTGAAGAGCAAATTAATGTTATTCTGTAAATTTGTGCAAAGAATATGGATAATGTAACAAACAGTTTGATTCCAACCTTGTAAGCTTGTTCACTGATGGAGGGATAGCTTAACCTCATGGACTGCCAACCAAATGCATGAGGACTGGAGGCTTGCACAGACAGGGGCCTCTCTCTGGCTTGTTCCATTTTCCTCCTTAAACGCCACTGGAACAATATGTCTTCCTCTGGACGGGTAGGAGGCACCAAAGAAGGCATGACAGATTTTTGGAAGGACACACCATGAGCTGAGTCTGAGCTGGCCTTTGCTGTAAATGTTAACACACAGTTTAAAACACAGCAGCACGCAAAATAGAATCTGTCTATAAATAACAAAAGGTATTCTAGTCCACACTCTTCCCCTACCAGTAGTATTTTTGAATAAACTGGGAATCAAAGGTTGCTTCACTGGCTCATCTATACTGATGGGAGAGGAGAAATCTGAGCATCCCAGCCCCTCTGAGCTGACAGGGACAGATCCATCACTCACAGAACATTCACTGTTAGAAAAAAAAAAGTTACTACAACTGAAGCCATTTATCTTTAATATTGCTCAACAGTTTTTATACCCCCTCAGAAGAAGTCTGCTGGCCTTTTCTTGAAGGTGCAGGATCTCCCTGTCATCAAATTCACCCTGTGATGTGTCGGACAAAAGCTGGGAAACAAAAAACATGTTTTTTCATATAAAGACTTGCAATACCGTGTAAATAAATCCTCCCAAATAAATAAACACGTTTGCAGGATTTTAATTAAAAGGGTAATGCATTTGTTCTTAGCAGGCTGAACAACGTGTCAAATCTGGTTGCATAAACGGCGACTTCCCAGGCATTTAATAAACACATAGACTTCCAAATGGAGTGGGGTGCTGAAATGGAAATGTTTATATGCAAACTTAGTCGAAATAAAGTGTTGCTTCTGCAGACAATCAGAATCCCAGGCACTTTGGACATGTGTGGTGTAAATCAAGGGACAATGTAAACCCTATAATCCACTGTGACAGCATACACAAACAATAAAAACTGAATAATTGGTGGTGCCTTTCCCCCCATCTTATGGATCTGTTTTTTTTTGTTTTTTTTCAAGAAACAGAAGCAGATTTGCTACAAAAATTGATACATTATGGCTTATTTCTTCTTAGCTTATAAATACAACTCACACTATTGGATCCTCTGTAGGGAGAAGGGGATCTGTTATGGTCACGCCGTGCAGATGGATCATAAAGAGCAGCATCCTGGTCCTCTTTCAGAAGTTGGATAACATCTTTTCAGAGAAATGCAGTACACAGAAGGATTCGATAGAATTAAGCAGCTGGTAACGGGGAATAAAATACACCAATGACTGTAAATATAGTGCACCTTCGTCTGTTGTTTTAGTTGGTGTTGAACTGCTGAGAGATGAATGTGACATCCACCAAAAAGGTGCCTGCTCTTCTCCACTGGCAGAGGCCACCTGATGGCGCTCCTCTCGACTCTGTGGCTGACCATGGCGAAAACGCTCTACATATCTGACAAAGCAAAGGTCAGATTTAGTTAAAAGAAGTCACATGCAAAATGAAATAAAAATAATCTGGGTCACTATGACATTGTCATCTAATCATGAAAAATTGTCACTGTGAAACTATTTTTTAGTTCTGTTTAAGAAAATTACAGAAGGCATTAAAACATACTTTGCCAGCAAAGAATCCTCCTGGCATCCTTGAACTTGGGAAACACTGGAATTCCCCCTTTTTCCAGATTTTTTGGGTTCGTCCATGTCAGATAAGGCAGTATTTCTATCAGGAGAGAATTCAAAGACAGTGGAGGCCTGGGACTCTTTAAGAACAGGTTGTCCATCAATGGAGGATAAACGGTCATGCTTCTTAGATAGCTGCTGGCTCTCTTGGTTTAGATTATGTAATTTTGTTCTGGATCGCTGGTTTAAACGTACAGGACTTAGTGTCTGCAAGAAGAACAAAAGGATATATATATATATACATATATATATATCACAATGAGAATCTGTTTTTCTTGCCGTATATTAAAGTGTTTTTGAAAATAAAACATACAGTTTTTTTCTCTTTCTTTGAAAGGGGTTGGTTGCTGGATGGGTGGTAGTGTGCCGTCCTCACTTTCGGTGCTGGTGGGAAGGGATTCTGCTTTGTGAGCACAGGTCCACTGTAAGAAGAACACATATTACCAACTATAACTTCTTCTGTTTAGGGTGCTACAAAATGTGTCATTAGATCCTCACCTGGAATTCATAGCAACCTTTGGAGGTGACCGATGAGACATCAACGACCACAAGAAAGCACACACAGTTTCAACGTGGGCTTGGTTTACCTCGGGCACCCCAAATCATATCTGGACTGTGGTGTTAATCTGAGTGGGTTACTTAGCTAACAAAAAGACGATGCCCCCATTACTAAACTCTTCCGAGTTTACTTGTCTACACACAAAGTTACTTCAAATGCCAGAAATTCCCTTTAAGAATATAAATTACGCTTCTCCGTTAGGCTCTATGAACATCTATTTATCATTCAAATTTCACGTTCTGACTAAAAACATAGTAACTTCGCGTTTATTTTACAAACCCACCACATTCTCGATGAAAGTGGAAGAGAGCTTTTGTTGTGTATCCCGAACGTTATTTACTACACGACATACAGCCAATAGGGAACGAATTAAAAATGATTGATATAACATTTGACCAATCATATAGGCGGCCCGGTTTGCACAGGCACCAATCAGCTAATAGGAAATTGGCAGCGCGCGGAAGAGGAAAGTCTAGTAAGGGTATGCGTTTGTCAAAAATAAGCTAAGTTAGCAACAGTAGTTTGGCCATTACTCCACAAACCTTGGTATAAATCATAAACGACTATTGTGCTGTATCTTTCTATTAACTATATGGAAGTCGATAGGGATAACCGTTATTTGCTTAATGGTTTTAATAGCTAAACGTAAATAACGTTATATAGCTTAACTGTTAACCAGTGGTTACGGCTAATGCAGCTAACTGTTTGTAAACGGTACTACACAGCTAGCTTGGCTAACGGCGCCGTTAGCAAGGAATCAAACATAAGTTATTGTAAATCTAAATAATCGAAACAGCAAAAGTGTGGTTTTAAAAGTCCGTCAGTCAGTTCCCACGGGGTGTTTATAGAAAGGCGGACACAATGCAACACGTCAAGATCAAGACGGAAAGGCCAGGTACCAGCAGCTGTCAATTTTTCCTTTCCTTTTCCGTTTCAGATTTTCCAAATTTTTGTGTGGTATAAATTCTTGTGATTGTTTTGGAGTACATTCGCTTGTAAACTTGAGTGGTTCGGATTATACAGGATTATACAGGATTCTTAAAAGCTAAGTAATACAGGTGGCGAGTGAGTATTGTTGTTGTCATTAATTATTTCATTATTACTTTTGCAGACTTAGACGGGGCTGGTGCACGCAGCAAATTAGAAGCTGTCTTAAAGGGACTGGTAGAGAAGAGTGAAAATGAAAGGTTAGCAAAATTAATTGTTTTGCATATAATTATTACAGAATCGATTTATTCTTAATAACAAAACTAATATAAAGATGTTTTCAGCAGAGAACAAAATGAAGGTGACCCAGGAAAATTGTCAGCAGACTCTTTGAACAAGTATGGACCAGTGATTTTGGTTTTATTTAGTTTTTAATGATCTGCTAATATAATATTTTACAATTGGGTGTGCTGATTCAATGATTTTATTTAAACATTTATTTTTTAATTGCAATTTATGCATATTCCACCTGTTGTCTCTAGGGATTTATCGCCAACATCGGCTGGAAAAAGGCAAGTGTTTATGTTTTAATTAAACTCGACTTGTCAGTAACTTTTTTCTATTTAGTAAGTAAAATTTTATCTATATAGCACCTTCCAAAACAAAGATCACAAAGTGCTTCACAAAGAAATACCAGGGCATTCAAAACAGGGTATATTTAGACTTTTTTTTTTTTTAATCTGTTTGTCTGGAAATGAAAATATAATTTTACGTAAATTGTATGAGAAATTACTTTGAATCTCTTTTAAGCTCCAAAAATATATTTCTTAAAAAAACATTTCTTTTGCAGACCGTCGGCTCGATTTCCACAGCACCGGAGAAAGAAGCGAAAAGAGATGGATGAGAGCATTCCAGAAAGCAATCAGCATAAGCAAAGTAAATGAATGAAAAATGATTGGAATTTTTTTTTGATGTACCTTGGTTACTGTGTAACCATCTTGTCTGTTGCACTTGTGACCATTTTCTTACCTTTAATTAATTTTTCTCTTGTTCTGCCTTTACTAGATGCTTACGTTATTAAGTTGTTTGACCGCAGTGTAGATCTGGCTCAGTTCAACACCGCCACCCCACTGTATCCTATCTGCCGTGCATGGATGAGGAATAATCCTTCCGTTCGAGAACCAGCTGCTTCCCCCAGCTCCCCACAGGGCATGGTAGAGGAAGAGGTGGGGTCATAAATGGATAAGATGCTGGAGGTTTTATTCAAATGTGCAACCAACAAATGCACAAAAAAACACAGGGGCACATTGATTTAAATTTAAACTTATCTCTTACATCTACGGTAACATAAAATGAGGTCTTTTAAATTTTGCTAATGTGGAACTTTGCAGGGTAGAGTGTAAGGGCCCTTTCTCATAGGATGTGGCACGCGCAGCTCTGTGCTCTTAACCCCATTCATTTCTATTGCTTGCGCCACACATTAACGTTGTACCGCTGTGCCAACCAAAGCTCTGAGCAAAGCACAGCCCAAGCGTGCCAGCGAGGGGTACTCATGCATGCAGCGATCAAAGTTCAAACAAGTTGGACTTTGACCACTGCGTGTTGTGACTTACCTTCACGTGACCAATAGAAACGATGCCTACAGCTGCTCTAAGTTTAACCAAATAATGAAGGGAAACATTCTGTGCGTATCTGAGTTCTGTGAATTTTTTGGCACAGGTTTATGTGCATATATAGTGATCTATAGAGCCTTTGAGTAAGTAATTAATTTCAACGACTCTGGGAGCCTAAGAGGAAAGCAGTGTTGAGGAAACGACACACTCTTCACTAGTAGGAGAGTTACAAAGCTTGTTCTGACGATATGTCAGAGACAAGTCAGAGACATACATGTTTTGAAATGAAAAGGAGCAGACGCATCTAGTGTATGTAGAGCAAAAGATGACACACAATCAGGGCGCAGTAACCAGTGCAACACATATTTGGGGTCCTTCGCTCTAGTTAGCGGTTAGCACAGGTCATGCCACATCTACTATTAAAGGGTCTTATCTCTTTTGCAGTCTCATAATTTGATTATTATTAATATTTCACAAGGTCTAATGTAATTAAATTAATTGTTTTCAAAGTAACTACAGTACGCTGTGTGCCAAACTATTGTCTCCTTTTGTTTTCCCTAGTGCAAATGTAACTGACTTGTTACACATGTTTCAATCAACGTTATCTGAATAAGACATAATGAAACTGTTTTTAATGGACGATCCCTACAGTGACAATATTTTTGAGTGAGGTTGTTTGTGAGAGGAAATGGTGCATAAAATGTATTTGAAACCTGATTGAATCTGATTGTGTACTCGTACTTTTGTTTTAGTCAATTTTTTTTTGCCCTAGGTTACAGACACAATCAACGGTAAAGGTCAGAATGTGTACCGACTTCCTCCTCCGACCGCCTGTCCAGTCAACTCCTCTGGTGAACCCATCAATCTCAGGATCCCGCCTACTGAAAAACCAACTGTTACCAAGGTTCTTGTATAAAATGCCTTTCACCAAAGTTATTATTGCATTGTGATTTGTTTAATTTTACAGATCTGTTCATACATGAAGGTCTTCAGGTAGTAAGACCATGAATTTTAACTACCTCTCTTTTCACAGTTGACAGATGTTGCTGTGTCAGGTTCTCTCATATGTGACCACATGGAACGTTGGAAAAAGATAAGGCAAAAGTATGTTTTTCTTGAAAAGTCATTTATGACAAAAAATAATATGTTCTTGGTTTGAAATGATTTAGTCACACACTGTAAACAACTAACTTTGTTCAAGGCTTCACCTCTGGACGTACTTATTCAGATGTTATTAATTTCACCAACTCTTTAGGGAGAAAGGGGTGTAACACTAATGATCAGGTACAAATGAGTGAAGGCAAACGTCAAATCTTTTAATAGATAATGAAAAGTTTTTACAGTGTGATTTACCACAAGAGGACAGCAACAGGCTGAATAGAGCTAACAAAGAAATGAATAAATGAGGCTATGAGCTGTTTTGACTAACTGTGGAAATCCAAATTATAAGATTAATAGATTATGTAATACATGTTTAAAATAATAAATTAATATTTAATCGTCTAAACATAAACATAAATAGCATTTTTTTAAAACAAAAAACTATTTTTCCTTGTTATGTCAAGGTGTCAGCTCAGCATAGAGCTGTGTGTGGTACTGTGGTACAACCAATGTGCCTGTGAAGTAAAACTGCCTCACAAAAACAACATTTGTCAATAACAGACAGTGTAGTTATTCTATGCATTTTTTAATATAAAGGATTTGAAGTATTCCTGAAAGACACCTATATGTTATCTGATCATATTTGGGCTCAAACAGGTGGATTTGTGAAGTTAGTCATTGCACCTTTCACAGTTTGATTTCACAGCTTGTGCAAAGCCAGCCAGTCAGCATGTTCAGTGACTCTAGAAAGTCAAAAGAAAGAAAGAAAAGATAAAACAAGGGCACAGGTTTTACAATAGACTGAGCCATGGATATTGAAATGTAAAAATATGACCTTCAATAATGCTCAGACTTAAAGTTCATCTGCCAGTGTTTACTCTGTTCAGTGTCTTTGGTGATTGACGAGCTGTTGTCTTGTGGGTATGAAGTAGTCTTTGTCATGGGACCCAAAATATAGCTTTGCAAAGTTTGATCCTCCATGAGTGCCACCTGCTGTTTAATAACTTTATTGAATTAAGAAGGGAGACTAAACAGTAAAATTTAGTATGTGCCTGTTTCATTTGGAAACAGCTGGACAAAAGGAGCGATCACAGTTGAGCAGTTGTATTAAAATTCCTTCAAAAGGCTGGCTCATAAAAATTGAACATTTAGCCCACCTCTGAACTACCATTCCTCCTCCTTCTAATATTGTTATTGCTGGATGAAAACTGTATGAATTTTCAGTTAGAAATGTTCAAAATCAGATTTTGTTATGTAGCAAGCATCATGTATGAAAGTTTTTATGAATCTTTTAAGAAGGAAAATAATATAATTTCAGTTTATTTCAAGGAAAAGGTAAAAGGTGCACAATTGAACTATTTCTTTTTTCTTTTCTTTTTTTCCATAGATGGAAGGAGTGCTCCAACAAGAATCAATTAAGATACAGTGAGAGCATAAAGGTCCTTAAGGAAATGAAGGAGCTCTATGATCACTGACTGGCTACTCTGTAGCTCTCCAGTACAGAGAGGACTTTGTTGGAAAGAAGCAGTCAGTGCTTGAATACACCTGTTTCTACACAGTCTGACTCATAGAAAAGCGTGTACATTTTTTTTTTTATTAATTTGTAAAAATCTAGTGTATACATCTGTTTCATCAGTAGTACTTTCCAGACACAATGACTTGTAAAATCTCAAGATTAATGAAATGTGTATTAAAGTGCTTTAATATAAATCTCTTCCACTTTTAGTTTTACTTCTTTAATCTTGGCATGTGTTAACGAGCATCCTGCAGGTAATGAGGTATATATCATGACTCATTCTTTCATTTGTATTCATGTCACACTTATAATAGTCATTGATGAAGTACCAAAACCTGCTTATGTCTTAAAATTTGCATGTCATTTTGTATAGAGTAAAATACACAACTGTGCAAAATTCTTGAGCCACTTTTCATAAACTTTATATTTTGGACTCTCTTAGGCAAGCTTTCTTGTCATTTCTTTAAGTAGTCTCCAGGTGTAGTTCTCCAGGCTTCTTGAAGAACATTCAAAGCTCTACTTGGGATGTTAGCTGTCTTTTTCATCTGTTCACTGTCAAGATGATCCCACATTGCTTCAATATTGCTGAGATCTGAGTTCCAGTGCCAACAGTTTTTTTTCTATCCAGGTATGCTTTTACTGATACTTTTATCATGCTGAAAAATAACGCTATGAGAATTGCATGCTTTCCAGGTGATATTGCAAGGCGGATCAAAATTTCATGGCAGATTTCTGCGTTCATGTTTCAGTTTTGACAAGATCGTCACGGCTACTGGTGGTAATGCAGCACCAAGCCATGGCGGGGCCTCCACTGTGTTTTCTATGCTGAGTGGCTAGAAACACAGTTGTGAGACTCTAGGCCCCCGTCCATGAATATTGACGACCATTTGAACATAAAATGTTCAAATTTGGATTCTTTACTTCGTAAGACCTGTTGTCACTGTTGTTGCTTTTCAGTCTAGTTCTTGTCTAATTTGGCATACCTCTGCCTTTTATCCCTACTTCCCTTCCTTAAGGACGGCTTCTGACAGCTACACTTACACTGAGACCATTTCTGATGAAGTTTCAGTGAACAGTAGATGGATCAACTGAAGGGTCCAATACATCTCTCAGGTCCTGTGTCAGGTGTCCTGTGTCCTGCTCGATGTTTTCCACCAGTTTTTTAAAGACATGACTGTTCATCTTCTGCAAATAGCCTATTTACACCTGCCAATTCATTATTTTTTAATTTTTACTTTTAAGGACAAATAATATCACATCTATAGTTCAGAATATCTTGCCAGCTACAGTTCTTTTGCAAGACTTTGGCACTCACAAGCACAATTACAGGGACACCTGAGAGGGGTGAATGGGAAGAATAGCGTGTTTGTTCTGAATCAGTGTGGTGCTTTATTATTATGTGTTAACCAGTTAACCAGGTTCAAGCACAAGGTTGCTTATAAGTGTGCTTGGTGTCAGTGCCCCTTTAGGCCAAAGGTCAATGATTGACTTTATAGTTCTGTCATCTGAGGCCTTGTCTTGTGGATACTTGGGTAATGTGACTAGCAATGGTGACCTGGATTACATGATGGTGAAGGCTGTCTGGGCAGACCTGGAAAACCTAAATGGGAAAATTTAGGAGTGTCTGGCAGATGCCCCAGTCCATAGGGTTTTTCACTCCATGTTTAAGACCTCTATTGCAGAGCCAGCAAGCAGAGGTTGTATTTATAAAGTTATTGGTGCCTGTTGTGGCAACCTAAGGATGAGATGTACTGCTAGGTACTAGTGGTTTACACTGGTCAGGGTAAAGGAGGATTTCTAGGCCTGGTTGACCCTTGGATCTTCTGAAGCAGCAGATGGGTAGTGAAGGGCCAAAAGGGCTGTGGTTTCTGAATTAACAGAAGTAAAAACTTGTGTGAATAGGTCAGGAGGACTTTCAGCTTACCTCAAGGAGATTCTGACAAACTGTTGGGTTAATACCACAAGAAAAAAAGGGCTTTATTCAGGTCATGTATGGTCAGTAAGGACAGTTGCTGACAAAGACTGTGGAAAGATAACTTTGAGGAACTCCAATTCCCAATCAAGATATCCTCTATGAAGAGGGCAGAGGTTGCTGAGAAGCTCCCCAGTGGCAAGGTGCAAGGTTTGGATTGAGATTCCTCTCGGGATGCTAAAGGCTCTGTGCATTGTCGGTTCTTGAGATCACTTGTGACTTTGGTCACAAGGTGGCAGCATTGTGAAATACAGTAGTTAGAATGTGCACATTGGTCTATTCGGGGCTGGGGCATTTTTGGTCTAGGCAGCCCATCATGATTGTATTTTGTAACTTTGTAATATAGTGTGTTATTTAATTTACTTTAGTTACTGTTCTTACTGACTTGGAGCAACTGTGACCAGTGATTCCTCTGGGATTAATAAAGTACTCTGATTCTGATAGATTAAAATGAAAATTTTCCAATTTCAATTAGATTGATGAAAAGACAGTGAGGGCTTCTAGTACTACTGTTGTTGGTGCATCCCGAGCAGCTAACTTCGCATAATTGGACACATTTTTCTTCATCTACTTTTAATTTTGTTTTCTTGTTTGCATTTTTACCGATACCTTTTCACTTTTAAATTTCTTTTCCATCTTTATCAACTACTTCTTCCACGCTAAGTTCTGTTCTACCAGGTGTTCTACAAGGATTATATATTTATTCATATTTGTGTGTGGACTGGATCATGTGCTTGGGAGTCTTCAAAAGTTACACACACATCACTGCACACATTTGTCAAGCTTAGTTTATCTTGTGGATTATATTGTACACATTCTTCTCCTTTCTTAAAGGATGGTCCAGTGTATCCCATGCTAAAGGAAGCAATCAAGAGAGCGATGAAGTTCATCCCACAGTAAAAATACATGCAGTTAGTAGGGTTATGTTAATTGGTGGCTCTAAATTGCCCATAGGTGTGAATGTGAGTGCAAATGGTTTGTGTTAGCCCTGTGAAAGACTGGCCATATACCAACGGTGTACCCTGCCTCTGTGTGTTACAGTTCAGTATTGATTCTCTTGTTAGGCAAATGCTCTTTAAAACTCTTTTTTTAGCAAAAACATTTCAATGTTTTTTATCTTTTAGTCTTAGAGTGGTAATGAAACTGACGAGTATCTTTTTATTTACAGTGTTAAAAAAGTGCAATAAGTGTTAATAAATCTATTATTACAGTTTAATGGAAAGTGTTGGGAAGTAACAGAATACATGTACCAATGTTACATATTTAAATAAAAAAATATGAGTAACTGTATTCTGCTACAGTTACTGTTTAAAAAGATTATAAGATTATAATTAGAATACAGTTACTTTGTTGAAATAAATTGATTACACAGCGGTCTTTTCTTGTTTCATATGTTAGCCTATCCCCTCTTTAATTTTGGTAATTCCACGCTTTGTTAGAAACCCAAACAAACACGCAATAAGATGCTCTAATGTAAGCGTCCTGTTAATGTTGCCGGAGTCCGTAACACAATTGACCCGGAGCCAGCACAACAAAGCCAGCAGTGCACGGGCAGGAATACATTCTCTACTTGGAAATTCCGACACAATGTCACATTTAAGGAAGAAAGGGATGGGCGAAATCTGACTGTTCAATGCAAACTGTGTTTGCCAGCAACCAAGCTGCTCTCAGGGTCAAAAGACTCCAACTTAAAGACACATCTGGAACCAAGTTCTTTAAAAAAACAAAAACAAAACTAACATTAGATTACTGCAACTACCTTGTTTTAGTTGTGGTAGCCACCTGGTTATGAGCCACCTCAGTATCTTCGATGTAGTATTGCTGTGTGATTTATTACTATTACTGAAGGCTACTCGGCACTGAGCTAACATTATTAGTTGGCTTTAGCTGAGGTTAGTTCATAATAGACTGCAGACTGTTAGACTTGATGGATAACTTTAACAACCTAGTAGCTGCAAATAAGCACGTGCAGTTCTGAAAGCAGACAAAAAGAAAACATACTGATACAGAAATAGTTTTACTGTTGCTCATTTTATATTAATTAATTATATAAATTAATCTGTTACTCATATTATATTGTTTAAAAATCTAGTTGGTATTGGTATGACGAGTAGCCTTCAGTAATATTAATAAATCACACAGCAATAGTACATTCAGTTGTAAAAAGCATAATAATGTATTAAACAATACAAAATATTCAGGATGCGTTATACTCTCATTGAGTAACTTAACAGAATGCGTTACAAATTACATTCTGGGGCATGTATTCTGTAATCAATAGTTTAATAAATTTTTAAAAGTAACCTTCCCAACACTGGAAATGGATGCTGATACTAATAAACATGGCCTAATAAGCTCAAACATGAAAAAGTTATGTACACAAATAGAAAACTTATTAAATGTAATCTTGAAAGTCTAAAAAAATTCACATAAAAGTCACATTGGTTTTTTAACCAATAAATTAATAATTACAACCCAAAGCTGCAGCACTTCCACATAGTTTTTCTGGTACTAAGATTGATCAGAGAAGTAGTAACTTTTCTTTCTTACACTTGAAGAGAGTACGGTGAGAGTACTCCCTGCAATAGTAAGAGCAGTTAAAAGTAAATCTGTGCTTTAACATGAAGTAACGTATTAACACAGTTCTGTGCATGAGTGCACGATTTAACTCAGTTTGATATGAAATAATGTATTTCAGTTTACATTGGCTGATGTTGAAATCTTATTCAGTGTTCGGTGTCTCCTCTGTGATCACTTTGCTTTCTGTGACGGATTTCAAATCAGCCGTGTCCATCCTATTTGAAGTTGCTGCAGCGTCTGACTTTTGGAAAGTCTTTAACAAAGTTAATGACATGGAGTGAGTGGACATAAATGATATGTGGTCCTCTGCCAGAGCACTCTCAAGTACAAAACATATGGACTGCCGAAGCTTCTTCGTGAATTCTTCACACATGAAAACATAGAGGATGGGGTTCAGGCAGCTGTTCAGAAAAGCCAGACTCACAGTCAGAGGACCCATGATTCTAACAATGTTCCTGAGATCTGGGTTAGTTGAAGCTGGTTCTATGAAGTTGAAAACGTGGAAGGGTAACCAGCAGATGAAGAATGTAAAAATGATGGCGAAAATGATTCGACAGGATCTCTGTCGCCTTGTTCTCGGCATGCGCATTGCACGGATGCCTATGGCTACATAAGTCACAAGTATTACCAGGAATGGAATCACAAAGCCCATAAGAAAGCGAAAAGTATATAGACTCCATGTTGATTCCTTGCTTGTAAAATTATAGTGACAATAATGACTCCCATTGCTTTCTGAAACAGTGCGAAAAGTGGCATAAGGAGTGCTGCAGACCGCAGCAATCACCCAGATACCAACACATATGAGCTGAGCTTTGCAGACTGTGCGCTTGTTGTGGGCCCACACCACCATCCAGATGGACAAATAACGATCCAAACTCATCACCATCAGAGTAAAGATGCTGGCAAACATGTTGACTACACTCACAAAGGTGTTGAGCTTGCACATGAATTGTCCAAAAGGCCATCGGTGACTCTGAGAGAGAGAAATGATCGAGAAAATCAGGAAGGCTGTGAAGAGAAAGTCAGCTATGGCCAGGTTGAGAAACCAAACTGTCTCCACTGTTTTCTGCATTTTGAAGCCTGTCACGTAGATAACCAAACCATTGCCCAGAGTGCCAACTATAAATATCACACAGTAGATGACAATAGAGACTGTTTGTATGTGTCTGGAAGCTGCTTCCAGCCCAGAGGATTGATATGCAGCTGAACTGATGTTACCTAAAAACAAAACAAAAAAGTTTGTGAAATCATATCACCTTTCACCTGATGACATTTAAGAGAAATGCTAATATGTGTTTAAACGATCTCACCATTCCCCATGTTCCTTTTAGCTGAGAGAGTCTGTGTTTATTCAATGTTGAACTTGATCTTTTGCTGCTTTTATTTGCTCTTGTTACTCCTCCCCCTCAGATTATGCACCAGAGAACAGAAACACCTTTATGTTTCTCCACCACACCTCTACCCATTTTTCTAATTACTCTAAAAAGGTTGGACAAACCTTAAAAGAGTAGCATTTATTGCAGTGCATTGTGTCTATGTTACATTTTCATTTAGTAACTCTTTGAGGATTTCAACACAAGATATCAAACAGATAGAAGCATCAGGTGAAATATCAATGCTCTGTGGAAGGTGTGAAACTTGTAATCATGTGTTTTTGTCTTTTATAGGATCCCTATTAGCTGTGCTCTAAAGTCGAGTAATCCTTCTTGCATGCATTTGCTGCAGATTTTACATGTGTTTGCACATTAGTGATAAGCAATAGTTTCGTTTATCCAGTTTTGCAGGTAGGACTCACTTATGAATCAGCATGGATTGGCTTGCTGGGACTGTGATGAAAAAAAATTCTAGTTTATTCTAACATTTGGATTTAGGTGGTTTGAAATTCACCATAGAGTTTTGCATAGCCTTTATTTGAAGGTCAATATGACATGGTGTAGCATGCTCAACTATGTTATCTGCTGACTATATGAAAATTCCCAGGGAGGCCAGCGCCAGGTGCTTCTTGGAGAAAGATAGTGGGAGTGGCTCTCTGCCCAGCAGCAACGCGGGTGGGAAAGAAACTCTAAGGTACAGGAGTTGTGTGTGTGAAGGTATAAAAGACGAGCTGCAATGTCCCAAAGACAGAGCTGTCGCGACTGTAGAACTGTGATGTTTGATTTGTGTCAGCTCTCCTGCATGCAATAATTCAAAAAGCTTGGCCACAGCTGATCATGTTGCAGACTTTATTAACAGAAAATTCAGTCACAGGACCAAGAATGAAGTGGGAAGAGTCTGATGGCATATTATGTTTTTTTTACATTTATTTATTTTATTATGATTATTTTTAGCATTTCATTTGTGTAAGCAAAACTGTGCAAATGTTCATGTAAATGTACCTGCAGTTTAGTCTAGCCTCATCCACTGATGAGGAAATACCAGAGAAAATACTGATAGACGACAGCAGGCAAACAAGTGACACACAGTCATGGCATGAATAAAGATGTGGTAATAAACCGTACATAAAATACTCCCATTCTGCAATAAAGAAGGTGGACAAGTAGCTGGTGGGTAGTAAATACATTCAGACAAGGGCTTGCATTTTAAGAGAGCTTTAATTCGTCTGGTGTTGTTGCTAAACCTGAAAATATACTTTATCTGAATTGACTCTTCATTGTAGGGGTGATCATATTCTTCCAGGATCCCACAGTGGACTGAAGAAAACAAAGAAGGTGTATTGTTATGGGACACTATAAGTGACTTACAATAGTCTGTATCAACTGCCATCCTGCAATAAAGAAGATGCATAAGCATCCAGAGGGCAAACACATAATTCTGTAGTTTAATTTCTGAGTAATGTGAAAGATTTATTCTGTTCGCTTTAAGGTTGGCAGTGAATTGATTGTTGTGAGGTACATTTCCAGAGTGCTGTAGGGGTTCACCTGAAGTTATGGACTTTGACCAGAAGGTGGCAAAATTGTAAAAGGCAGTGATTGCTCCACGAAGATGTTGACAGGTTTTGTTTTAGTTTTACCTTTGTTGTAGGTTGGGTTTGTGTTTGCTTTGTTTGCTTTGTGTCAAACTAGAGATTAATGGAGAATGAGGATGGTTGCTGTGTAGTAGTTACTAAATGTGTATGTAATTTGCTGAAATTTGCTCATGTACACAATTTAAAGTTACCATTCCATATTATAACAAGATGATGCTTGTCTTGATTACTCTTCTCTTTGAGCTGTTGATGTTAATAGCCTGTATTTGATGTGTGGGCTAGAGGCTGCCATCAGACACACTGCTCACCATCAGGCGAGGCAGGCAAATGCTTGGGGCACCAGACCACTGACAGGTCCTTGAGGGCTGACAAACTTTAAAGCACAGCAATGACAGTCCCCCAGGACCTGACAGCTGTCTGTAGCCCCAGGCAGATCCTCAAGGGCAGCATTTTACTGCCTTGCCTGATGGCAGGTACTTCAGAGCTAACAAACTTTAAAGTACAGCATTACCAGAATGCATGTTGTTCTGAAGAATGCGTTCTTCAGATGAACACATTTGACAAAAGTAACCCAAAGGTAATTGTGCATTTTTGTTTCAATGTTAGGATCCCCGTTAGCTGTGATGTAGTACAGATGCTACAGATTCGTTTGCACATTAGTTGTAAGCCACAGGAGCTGTATTTCCCTGGGGCAACAGGCTTTGGTATGAGTTCCAATTGCAAATTGGTCCCAGCAGTGACCATACTAAAATGATGAAATGGAAAATTGGAGTTGTGTAACGTCACTTGAAATGGGAAACCCGGACCCCCCCTTGAGGCAGCCCTAGGATAGAAACTCAAAGACAATTATAATTTTTTTTAGGGCTAGGCAAAATTACCTGGTGACCTACCAATTGCTGGGAAAAGCATCAGGCTCAGCTGCATGGGAGGGGTCTTGCAGTGAGCTCAAGGGGCACTTAATCAGCATGTTTTATTCACAGGTTAAAATCTGTATAAAGGCAGTGTAGTGGATTCCAGTACTAATAAACATGATTTAAAAAGCTTGAGGATGAAAAGTTACATTTGCAAATTAAAAAAATTATCAGCTAAAAACCTAAAAGTTTTTTTTTTTTTTAATCACATTATTTGTCACATTGATTGTTGTAGTCAAGAAATCAATAATTATAACCCAAAGCTTCAGCACAGTCTGGTGCACTTTGCCCACTTTCAAAAATCCTCACAGACACTGGATATGAAAAACAACAAACCAAGACAGCTGTTTATGGTGTTTTTAGTGTGCTGTTTATCATACATATAACATACATTGAGAGATGGTAAATATGTAACCATGTGTTTTTGTTAGGCTCCTCCTTAGCTGTGCCATAAAGCACAGTATTCCTTCTTGCATGCATGTGTTGGAGATTTTGTATTTGTTTGCACATTGCATGGTATAAGCAATAGTGTGGTTAATCCAGTGTTGCAGGTAGGACACACTGATGATGGGTCAGGACTGAGCAGGGGTGCATCAGTTTGTTTTACATAGCGAGGGCTTGCTAGGACGCACAATTAATGAGTCTAATGGAAAATGATGCCCCCCCTCCCATTTTTCTCTGGGAGATATTCTGGTTATGTAGAAGTGTTGGTTTTTTGGTTTTGGGGTTGTTGTTTTTTTTACATTTGTGTAGGCAAAACTGTGCAAATATTTATGCAAATTTAACTTTGGAAATAAAGTCACAGGTTTGTTCAGTCCAGCTCCAGCCAGTGACCACACATTTGGTTCAGTGGATGCTGCTGTTGGATAAGAGTAGACAAACAGATGAAGCACAGTATACCTGTGCTGAGGAGGACAGCTTTAGAAGTATGATGACACTGTTACACTTCTGGGAGTTGCAGTAGGGATCAAAGATGGCCTGAATGGGAGTTGGGGATAAACCACACATAAACCAGTCCTGTACTCTGATACATAAATGTATATAATTTGTGGTAATGACATTACTGATAAACAGAGCTTTGTGTTGTATTGTTGTTTACCCTGAAAATGTACTTGATCTGAACTGAATTTGATGTTTTAATGTACATTTCAAGTGTACTGTAGAAGTTCACCTGAAGTTTTAGACTTTGCTCACAAGGTGGCAGCACTGTAAAAGAGAGTGGGTACTCTGCCAAGATTTTGACATGTGCACACCACTCTATGTTAACTTCATGTTTGCTATAAGAGCTTGTGTTTGCTTTGGGTAAAGCTGCAGATGGTGGTGAAGTAAGATTGCTGTGTAAAGTAACTGGTAAATATGAATATAACTTTATGAATATAAATTTTATACATATCTCTGTACAATTTTATTTAGGCATAAGAACTTCGGTTGCTTATGTTTATAGGACCACTTTATGTCTATATTCCTCTTGCTATAAGAGCTGTGTAACACCCAAATTTCTCATTCATGGGATAATAAAGGTTTATTCTATTCTAATCTATTCTATAGTTTCCCGATATCCTAGTTTCCTGAAAAGTGCATAATTTATCAAGATTTTTCTTTAGCTCCTGGTGCTAATACACTGCATTTGACACTTGTGCTAGAGGCCTGCCATGTCCTCACATGTGTATCACTATGATATAAGTGATTGTAAAACAAACTAGTGTCCTTTTCAACACTACAGGAAGAAATCCAGTCATTATGCCCTGTTTTTAACAATAGATACTAAATATTAAATGTTATTGTGCACCACGCAAGATAGAGAGCGCACAATGTGCTTTGCCAAGAAAGGTGTAGTTTGTGTCTGTGAACACCTGTGTGCATACCTGTTTGGATCAGCACGCTTGTATTCAAAAGGTTTCTCCATGTAACGATCTGCTAGGGAGTGTGGGGAGCCATAGCCCCGTCCCCCAGGACATGAAGCAGGTATGGAGGAGGTCCAGACCCCAGACATCCAGACATCTGGGTCCCAGAGTATGAGGACCCAAGGAGGACCACCAAAGGGGCAACTGTGCCACCCTCCTGGGAAGAGCTGAGGAAAGCCCCAGACGAGGGGTCACCCAGCAGCCACGGAGCAGAGGCCAGAGGGGGTTGCAGTGACATGTCCGTGGGCTCTGCTGGCAGCCAGTGTGGAAACACACAAAAAACTGGAAACTGGAAAACTGGAAATGTGTTTGGTAAAAAAAAAAAACGGTGTTTAGGCATTTGAAATACAAATGGGGGGAAAAAGAAGCAAGCATGGCAGCCTGGCAGCCAGCTGTGCCAGAGAGGACCGAGCCCCAGGCCCAGAGGCCAGAGGCCTGAGGGTGCCCCACCCCCAGAAGGGGCCCAGCCGGGCCACAGGCACCAGGCCCCGCCAAGCCGCCAACAGGAGTGAGCCGGTACATACATGAGCTCCCAGCCCCAGACACCAAGAACCACCAACACACCGACGTCTGAGGGCATCAGCCACTGGCAGGGAGTGTGGTGAGGGGAGATAGGTCTCCATACCTCGAAGAGCTGGAGATGTTCCCAGAGAGGTGGAGTCTAAGACCCGACCTGACATATAGACACAGACAAACAGGCACACACAGGCACAAACGTGCATTCCCACCCCCATATACACATAAGCAAACATTCAGCACTCACCCGACGTGGAGACAGACAGAAACAGACACTGTACACACAATCACACTCCCCAAACATACTCTATATCCCAGGTCCAGGAGTTATTGTAGTTTTTGTCTTTAGTAACATCACGTTGAATGTGAGACTAAATTGGGCTACCTGAACCGGGACCTGCCAAATCTGCGCTGCGTGCATGCCATCATTCTGTCAGTATGTAATCCACTGAAATTGGCTTACAGCCACCAAGATCTTCAACTTCAGTTTAATGATTTATTGGTTAAAAACTGACCAAAAAAGTGCTATAACTTAGAAACTATGACTCTTACAAGTGTGGTGTACATTGTCTATATATGCAGAAACAAAACATTTACGCTGCCTGTCTGCATTCTACATGGACATCTTCGCCATTCTGCACATTCCTGGCTGAATACTTGTAAAATATTATGACTTCTATAGTTAAATAAACATCAACTATATTACCAAAAATTATTTAGTATTAGCTGAAACTGACAATGGGATGGATACATTTTTCAAACTATTCCTCAAAAAAACAACAACAAAAACCCAACCAAAAAACAAGAAGCAGTAATAACTGTTGTACTGGAAAACTGTGCATAAAATATCAAAAGTAAAAAATACTTTATATTGTGATTGACATCAAGCATACTTTATAAATCATATGCTTGTAGTGGCCTTTCTGTTTAAGGTCACTTACCTCTGGAAAAAAAGGTTAATGAGCTCATAAACACAGACCTACATCATGATTTTTCAAAAAGCATATTAAAAATGATTATAACAAAACGATAAAAGGCTCAACAGGCTAATCTGAAACTTCTGCTCAGTCTTCTCTGTGTCTGTTTTAACAGACTGAACATGCTCCAAGCTGTCGATCCCTCTTCATCATCATCACCCCTTTCCTTGTTAATGTAGTAGAAGCTTTAGAAACTTTTTCACGCTCCATCTTCTCTACATCTAAAATGTTGGCAATCGTGGTTAGCAAGAGAAAACTCATCTGTTAAATGGTACATGAATTACATTTTTTTTTACTTATTAATGCTAACTGTATTTCCACACGAAGCACAATTTCCAGCTGGTCTCAGAGCAGTGAAAGCAGAGACAGCTTGCCTGTCAGTTACCATCAAGGGTCAGCTGTTTATCCACAATGTGCATGCACAAACTACCAGAAGCTGCTGTCCTCTCCGCTCACCCAGCTCCAGCCATTGTGGCACGGCCTTAAAAAAAAGAGCTGCAGATTGAAAGTGCAGCTGTCAGCCACAAGATGGCAGTAATGTAAAGGCTACATGCACATAACTGACAAGCAAGGAGCTTTGTGACAGTACTGTCTGAGATGAAATGAAAATCTATCAATATATCACATGACATTTGATCCTTGACCTCTACCTTAAGATCAATAGATTGATCTGAAGGCAAATATGATGATAATGTTATTTAGAGCTATTTAAACCCATGTTTCTTACTGCATATGAAGCAAGAAGCAAGATAACTAGAATCAGCTGAGGGACTCATTTCCTACTCTCCATACTTTAATAACCTACAAATAATGCTAAGGAGTTAATGTGGTGAGGGACATTTTTCAAGGAGTTATTTTCCTTTTTGCTTTGCTTTGCTTCAAAGAGATGTGATGTGTGATGTAGTCAGATTTACATAGTGTGTTCCATTGTGCAAATGGAACAAGTCTATACTATATACAGTGGGGCAAAAAAGTATTTAGTCAGCCACCGATTGTGCAAGTTCCCCCACCTAAAATGATGACAGAGGTCAGTAATTTGCACCAGAG
>NW_005187485.1:11875-12892 GCF_000239375.1 Pundamilia nyererei | reverse complement strand
CGGCTGAAAATTGTGGAAGTAGTTAAGTGCCAAAAAGTGTACGGAAGTATCAAGAGGAACTCAATAGTGTGGATGCTTCCACACAATAACTCTCTAGGATTTTCCTTTGCATCTCTCTTTCCCATTTGAGTTTTATACAGTGCAAATTGTTCTCATTGCATTTTTGTAGGAAAACATAAAACAGTGTAGAACAGTTTTAGGTAGTATCTGTCTAATAGATGTCAGTATCATTTCCCCCACCACACTACTGGCAGCTGATAACTGTGGTTTCACCTGTGTGTCATAGAAGTGTCTTAACTGAAAATACCAGAACAAGTCTTTATTTTTTCTATTTTAATATCCAGTGTTGGTGAAGTTACATGAAAAGTAATCATTGACTCATTACTGATTACTTCCCCCAAAAAGTAACCCCAATACTTAGTTACTTTTTAAAAACATGATTTACAAACTGTATAGGTAATAAAGCGGTAGATCTTTCAGCCCAATTCTACTTTTTCTGCATAATCCATCATATAAAGTGTAATCAAATGAAAAAGTCTCTTTATAAAACTAGTTTTATTAGTTTTAATCTTTTAATTTTATGCATCAATCATAAATTAAATTATATGCAACATTCTCTGACTGGAAGAAATTTGTTTAACATTTAAACCTATTTTCAAATAGATGCAAGTAAAACACAGTAGAAAATAAATAAAATTAAAGATTTAGCCGTCCTGTTGCTTTATTTTCACCTGTATAGCAGAAGTGGCGCAGGCGGATGTTTGCCACAGCGGTCACTGGAAGGATTTGGGGGTTTCTCTGTGAATTTCCCATTCCGTGGTAGCGTACTCTGTGCTGGCTTGGAAATTTAGTTTTTTTTTTTGCTGTACAAAGTTTTCTTCCCATGCAGTGTACAGCGGATGCTAATGTTTTTGTCACTTTTTATGGAATCAAAGTCAAAATAAGGTCAGTACTTCCACCCTTTAACCCTTTAAGACCTACCATGGAACCAAGTCCGCCAGAGCTTATATTATATTT
>NW_005187485.1:2795-9471 GCF_000239375.1 Pundamilia nyererei | reverse complement strand
TGGAGCACTTCCGTTGTGTTTTGGAATTTGCATGTGTTTTTGAGTTTGTTCCCGTTCCTGTCAGCGGAGATCGCATTGACCACCGATGCTTCGGATGTAGCAGTGGGCGCCGTGTTGGAACAACGCGTCTCCAGCATCTGGCAGCCCCTTGCCTTTTTCAGTAGCACGCTCCGTGATATGGAGCGCAAGTACAGTGTTTTTGACAGAGAGTTACTGGCTCTGCATCTCGCGACGCAACATTTTCGATTTTTCCTCGAGGGCCACAATTTTACCCCATATGTTGACCATAAGCCTCTGACTTTTGCCATGTCCAAGGTTTCTGATCCTTGAAGCGCGCGCCAGCAGTGGTAGTTTTTGGCAATATCAGAGTTTACCATGGACATTCGGCACGTGGCTGATAAATCCAACCAGGTCGCTGATTGCCTGTCCCCAACCCCTCCACGTCCCCGGGGAATTTTTGCCTGAGAGCCCCCACCCATGTTTTGATGTCTCGGTGCTGGCTCTCCGCCCCCTGGAGCCCCCTTTTCTGTCCCTGGTCTTGTGCACCAATGCCTACCAGATGTTTTTGTTGGAATCTTCTCCTTTTGTTTTTGTTTGGCATGACGCCCATCAACCCCCTTTGCGTTTGCTTTATGACGGCCTGTTTCGGGTTATTGCACCAGGTCCCAATTATTTTGTTTTGGATTTTGGGGGCTGGCAGGAGGTAGTTTCAGTGTTCAGCCTGCACACGTTCTGAAGGATGCTCCTGTGGTGCCGGCCTGGGCCCCCCGCCGCGGCCGCCCACCTGCTGCCGGAACATTAGACTCTGACCCTCCTTCTTAGATTGCTCCGTGCCTGCTGGCACTTGTGTAGCCGGTGGAGGGTTTGGCCTGTCTTTCCCGGCCTGGTGAACCCACAGCCAGTTCTTGGACTTCCTGTTTCAGCCATTCTGGACGATTAAGCCCCGGGTCCTGGACTAGTGGACTGTTGTTTGGGTGTTCGGAGGGGGCATGTGTGACAACCCACTAGAGGGTTCCACTCACACCCAAGCTGGGAGGAAGGGTTCTGCTGTGTTTGGGCACAATATGCTCAGTTCATGTTTGGAGGTGAATAAAGTTGGAGTGTAAAACTAGAGCTCCTGTGTCGTGTGTCACATGCCTCCATAGTAACAATAGAAAGCCCAGGATGTCCCCTTGATCATAGCAGGACTTGTAAAGATTAGATAATTGGTGCTTGGTGTAGTGGTCTCAGACTCAGACAGAGGACAAAGTCTAATTGTTGGTTTTAGATGGAGATAATGTACTAAATCTCACGTTTTACTGGACTTTTGACTTTTTTGTCAAGGTCAATTAAGATCAAACTTCTATTCTTTTCTTTTACTCCGCTACAAACTTTGTAAAGTAGGCTATGTTTAAAAAGAACAAAACAAAAACAAATATTTAAAAATTACAGCACTATTTCCTTAAAAGTAAATGCTGCCCAGAGAGTGAACTGCGTTGGTGGAAGGGTGTGTTCTTGAAGTGCTTCTTGTATTTCTCTTCCAAGGAATCTGACTTTCTTGTAATGTTTTGCAGTTGATCAAGGGATCTTGAGCAATAGTTCTTCAGCCTTCCTGAAGGTTTTCCTTTTGACATCAGCTGCTTTTTCATTCACTTTCAGTTCAGTCCTTGTAGCTGATCATTTTCAGAGGATTTTTTAAAGCCATTTAACACTGACATATGAGTAAGGTAGTAAGATAGTAAGTAAGAAATGATAAGTATAAAAATGCATCTAGCTCAAGGAATGAATGAGTGTTGTGTCAACACATAACAGACAACTTAGCAACGGACTCATTTTAAATTGTTCCTTTCAGTTTGCAATTTGTTATTAGCAGACTCACAAAAACATAATTTGTTTTCATTTCTTTTGTTGGCTCTGTGAAAAAATGTCAATGATGACACAGTTTGACATTCATAAAATTGCATTTTTGTGTGCTTAAAAAATGAGGAACCGGAAAAGAAGTAGCAGGCCTACAGACTATTTGCAGTCAAATAGTGTAGTACTCTCTTTCAGTACTACAAAAAGTATCTGAAAGTCATGTCCTTAAGAGTTAGGAGAAAAAACAAGCATTTAATTGACACAAAACATTAGACATGCATCTGGCCCTTCAGCTGATCCATCTACTGCTCATGATGAAGGCTCATCAAGGTGGCTGTCAAGAAGCCACTTTTAAGGTAGGGAAACAGGGAAAAATAGCTGAGGAATGCTGAATTACACAAGGACTGGACTGAAAGATCCAAAGCCATTCAAAAGCCACACCTCATTAAAACCACTGAAGAACTGTGCATTGCATTGTCACAGGAATGTGTGTATGATTGATGTGAGTGATTTATAACATATATAAAATGTTTTTACACTCCTTCTTCTTACTTCCTTTTATACTGCTAGAATTGCAGCTAGTAGAAGAAAGGACACAAATGATGAAGACCAGTTCAGAAATGTATGTTAAGTGCAGTGTAGTGTAGGCAAAGTGATAAATATATCAGTATAATATATAGCAATATATTGTATAATTTTACAGTTCTGCAGAATCTACTGGATATAAATCATAGAAAGTTTTGATGATGCTGACTTGGCAAATAACCTTGCTTACCTCTGGAAATCCTTAGTGAAAACCAAACATTACTGATATTTACTATGGCTTTTACCGTTCAATATCTTTCCTCATGAAAGGCAACTGTTAGCAACTTTTTTAGTAAGAACATTTAGAGTGAATAGTGTAATTACTACTGCTCTGATATTGAGTCCCAGAGTGAGAAAGGCCTGAACAGTATATGCGTGCAGCAAGATACCTAGAACTAGCTGAGTGAATCTGTGGTTCATTTCCTACACTTCATAGTTATTTACATAGTGTGTTCCAAGTCAAATATAGAACACTGTGACATCCTGTTAGATCAGCGGTGAAGCAGTGTGTATGTCAGGTTTGTCATGAAGACAGACAAAAGCATTTAATCGGCATGTTTTTATTCACAGGTTAAAAATACATAGAGACCAATAAATGTTGAGTATCTGACAGTGTAATAGATGCAGATACTAATAAACATGGTTTAACAAGCTCGAAGATTAAAAAGTTATGTACACAAATAGAAATCTTACCAAATGTAATCTTGAAAACCCTTAAAACAGGTTGTTTTAATCAGTAAATCAATAATCACAACTTTAAGCTGAAGCAAAGCCACAAAGGGTTTCTGTTACTGTGACTAATCAGAAAAGTCGTAACATTTCTTTCTTACACTTGGAGGGAGCACAGCGAGATACTCCCTGCAACAGTAAGAACAATTTATAACAAAGTAACAATTTAACACACACTTTTTAATATCTATGCATGACTGCACTGTGTCAGTCAATTTGACACGAACAATTAAAAAAGTTTTTTTTTTCAGTTGAAATCTTATTCAGTGCTCGGTGTCTCCTGAGTGACGATCACTTTGCTTTCTGTGAAGGATTTCAAATCAGCCGTGTCAGTCCTCTTTGAAGTTGCAGCAGCTTCTGACTTTTGGGCAGTATTTGAAAAGGTTGACATGGAGCGAGTGGACAAGAACGACATGTGGTCCTCTGCCAGAGCACTCTCAAGTACAAAACATACGGACTGCCGAAGCTTCTTCATGAATTCTTCACACATGAAAACATAAAGGATGGGGTTCAGGCAGCTGTTCAGAAAAGCCAGACTCAAAGTCAGAGGACCCATGGTTCTAACAATGTTCCTGAGGTCTGGGTTAGTCACAGCCTTTATTTCTATAAAACTGCAAACATGGAAGGGCAACCAGCAGATGAAGAATGCAAAAATGATGGAGAAAATGATTCGGCGAGATCTGCGTCTCCTTGTTCTTGACATGCGCATTGCACGTATGCCTATGGCCACATAAGAGACGAATATGACCAGGAATGGGATCACAAAGCCCATAAGAAAGCGAAAAATGTGGAGACTCCATTTCTGTTCATGTGTCATAGAATAACCACAGGAATGTGCCCCATTGTATTCCACAACAGTGCGAAAAGTGGCATAAGGAGTGCTGCAGATCGCAGCAGTCACCCAGATACCAACACATATGAGCCGAGCTTTGCAGACTGTGCGCTTGTTGTGTGCCCACACCACCACCCAGATGGACAAACAACGATCAGCACTCATAGCTGTCAGACTAAAAATGCTGGCAAACATGTTGACTAAAGTGACAAAGTTGTTGAGCTTGCACATGAATTGTCCAAAAGGCCATCGGTGACTCTGAGAGAGAGAAATGATCGAGAAAATCAGGAAGGCTGTGAAGAGGAAGTCAGCTATGGCCAGGTTGAGAAACCAAACTGTCTCGACTGTTTTCTTCATTTTTAACCCCGTCACATAGATAACCAGAGCATTGCCCAAAGTTCCAACTATAAATATCACACAGTAGATGAGAATGGAGGCTGTTTGTATGTGTCTCAAAGCTGATTCCAGTCCATGTGATGGATTTGCAGCCAAACTAATGTTACCTAAAACAAAAATCACTTTATTCAGTTTATCAAAAATTCATATTATCTTTTAGCTGACATAGTTTAAAAGAAATGCTAATGTATGTCAAAAGTTTCTCACCAGACCCCATGTTCCTTTTAGCTGAGCGAGTCGGTCTTTAATCTACACTCGTCTCTGTCTTTTACTGCTTTTATTTGCTGCCATTACTCCTCCCTCTCAGTTTATGCAAAAGAGAAGAGAAACATCTCAGAATATGCTCATGCAGCAGGAAAGGCTGAGTGATATATTTGCTGGATATTATTTAATATTTCCATGATTAAACTGAAAGGTTGAACAAATCTTGGAAGAGCAGTATTTATTTCACTAAGAGTGTTATCATATTTCACTGAAAAATTATTTGTAGTTACATATATTTTATTAATGTTTTCCTGGAAACATTGCTGGAAACACCTTTTAGAGGTGCGAAATTAGAGGTGTGAACGTGCGAAGTCTCTGACTGATCAACTTAAACAGTCATGTGTATTAACAAGTCAAGGCAGTGCAGTCAACTGCTGCTTTTCCCACTCTGACCCCCAGTTTGGTGCACCTGACTCAGTAACAACAGACTTTGGTGTGCCTAGCAAGACATACTAAGGTACTAGCTAAGATAACTATTGTTAAATGTCAAAGTCTGGCATTGGGCTCCAAGCCTCTGCCTGCCTTTGATGGTGGCCTATAGGCACTAAGCAAGTATAGGGCAAAAGCACCAACCGGTCAATAATTAGATAAATAAATAAATACACAACATAGATCATCTTGTTAAATATGGACGGGTGACTCCTTAAAAGTGTTCACCTAAGCAAATACACATTTACCAAGAACTTTACACAGCATCATGACATCATTATTCTCTATGCTTCACCCAAGATAAATGCAAACAGATTCATAGAAAGGTGGAAGTGAAACAGACAAGATGCATCAATGCTATTTCTCTAAAAGTATTCACTCACCCATCCAAATCATTGAATTTAGGTGTTTCGATCACTTTCATGTCAACAGTGTATATAATCAAGCAGGTAGCCATGCAGACTGCTTCAGCAAACATTTGTGAAAGAAAGTGTAGCTTTCAGGAGCTCAGGGAATTCCAGTGTGGTACCAGACTAGAATGCTACAAACTACTAACAAGTTCAGTCATGAAATTTCCTCATTACTAAACATTCCAGAGTCAGCTGTTTGTGGTATTATAATAAAGTTTAAGGGACAACAGCAACTCAGCCATAAAGTTGTAGGCAACGGAAAATCATACAGTGGGGTCAGTGTATGCTGAGGCAATTGGTGTGTAGAAGTCACTTTCTGCAGAATCAGTTGCTGCAGACGTTGAAACTTCACATGGGCTCCAGATGAGCTCAAAAACAGCACATAGAGAGCTCCATGGAATTTCCATGGCTGAGCAGCTACTTCCAGGCCTTAGATCACCGAGCACAATGGACAGCATTAGATGCAGTGCGGTAAAGTAGGCTGGCACTAGATTCTAAAGCAGTGAAGACTTGTGATAAGGTTTCTTAAAGGGACTCACACACAGGCCAGGTTTTCCTTAGGTGAAAGATAGTGCATTTATTTACAGTGAACACAACACCAAGTGAATATACACAATGTGCAGGGGAAAGGGGTCCGTGGGGAAACAGGCTGGGAAGAGGCGCTCCACACCTTCTGTACAAAACTCCAACTCCTTCTCCACTGCCACTCCTCTTGTAGTCCATAATCAGGTTCCAGAAAAGATCTACACACACAAAAGGTCCGGTTAGCAGGATAGTCACAACACGCACAGATACACAGGTTCAGATTTGCAGGTTTGACTGACGCCGATAGCTCAACGATTCAGCGAAGACTAGCGCAGATCCGCCATCTTAAATAGCAATCAGCTGGGATCAGCGACCGGTGTGGTGATGAGAGCAGGTGTGTGGGCCAGCAGCGGGAGCCCGTAATGAGCATCGCTGCGGCGAAAGACAGAGAGCGAGAGCGGGAGAGGAAGGAGGGAGAGAGTAAAAAACAGAAACAACTATGTTGCCTAATGGAGAGTCGACCAGCGAGGCACAAGGACCATGACAACTTGTTCTCTGGAGTGACCAATCACACCTCTCCATTTGGAAATGTAGCCAAGTACAGGATAGGGTAGGGGAAATTAAAGTAAGATGGAGAGAATGGGCCAATAGCTAGATTCGTAGGAGGGAT
>NW_005187485.1:0-1589 GCF_000239375.1 Pundamilia nyererei | reverse complement strand
ATCTTGTTCAACTCTCAGAGAGGATCTTGTCCACTTCATCCGCTCCCGTGCAGATCTACAACATTGAAATCGGGCCATTATATTCCCTGTTAACTTCTTGTTAGCCTTTTAGCTTCAAGGTTAGCTCTGACTCACCGCGATGGTTTCAAGATCCGAAATGTTCACAATAAATCAGGTCCGTTTCTCCAAGGTCCATGCAGATCTCCGGTATGGATATTTGCTCAATTTATCAAGTTAATAGTTATCTTCCAGCGAAAAGCTTGGCGGTGAAAATCAGCGATGGTCTCGTGCACCTCCGTCTCTCTCTGTGTCTGAGCACGTGACGGTACAGAGCAGGGGAAGGCGGGGCTTGTTCCTTCCTAACCAGTAGGGGTGTTAAATATACTCTTTGGGTTTTATTCTTATATTTATAGTATTTATCTTTTATTATTGATTATTGATTATTGATTTATTTTTGACCAACCAAGTCGTGTAAACTCACTGGGTTACAGAAATTCCACAGACAAATCTGGGTTTGGTGGTTCCCAGGTAAATGCTACTTGTCTGATTGCATTGCAGCAAGTGTAAAGTTTGGTGTGAGCCAGGATTTCTCATCCTAATAAATCTGCTTCTGGAAGAATGGCCAAAACTTCCCATAAACACACTCCTAAACCTTGTGGATAGCTTTCCCTGAAGATTTGTAGGGTGGACCTGCTTCATATTAAACCTTATAGTTTGAAGAATGCGATGTCACTCGAGTTAGGGGTTTACAGAGAATACTTTTGGCAATGTAATGTATTAAAATCTTTCCGGCTTAACCCTCACCTTTCTGAATTCTGGCACCTTGTGACCAAAGTCCATAACGTCATGTGAACCTCTGCAGCACACTTGAAATATACTTTACAACATCAAATTCACTATCAACTTTAAACCTGAAAGAATAAATGTTTCACTTAACTATGAAACTACAATTCACTAGCTGGGCCCACGTCCTCATTTTAGGTTTGACAGCGTTTTAGTAGGTAAAGGTGAATGGCTTTGACATGAATTAAGCTGCAGTTTGGGGAAGGCCTCGAAGGGGACTGGCGATGTCTCCCGGGCCTGGCAGATCCCCATGTACTAAATAAAAGCGAAGAAGTTAAAGAATAGAGAACAAGGAGGGAGGGAGGGTGGGGCACGTAAACGAGAATGATCAGCTTGCAGAACTGGGGGAACCTATATAGATGACAGCCGGAAGGAGCGTGTTTGGAGGCATGGTCCTGCTCCTGAAATTCCGATACATAATCTCCAATAAACTGACAACATTGACAAACATTGATCCCTACTGCAACTCCCAGAAGTGTAACAATGACATCACAATTCTATTCCCCAGCACCTTCCTCTCCTACACGCTCTCTTACGGTGTGTTCACCCCGAACGCGATAGACGCGAACGAAAACGCCCCAAACGGCCCTAATTTGACGCGTGCACATTTGCACCTCAACGCGTGTCCAAGAAAAATCCATCGCGCCTCAAAATTGCATACTTTGACGCGCGTGAACCGGAAATGTGGGAGGGATGTGGGAGGAAGTTGTGCCAGACCGGTATCTTTGTCAGCTGTCGAGCTAGCG
>NW_005187484.1:2741486-2804753 GCF_000239375.1 Pundamilia nyererei | reverse complement strand
TTTCTGTGTCTTACCCTCTTGCTTGAGGGTGTCAATGATGGCCTTCTGGACAGCAGTCAGGTCGGCAGTCTTACCCATGATTGCGGTTTTGAGTAATGAACCAGGCTGGGAGTTTTTAAAAGCCTCAGGAATCTTTTGCAGGTGTTTAGAGTTAATTCGTTGATTCAGATGATTAGGTTAATGGCTCGTTTAGAGAACCTTTTCATGATATGCTAATTTTTTGAGATAGGAATTTTGGGTTTTCATGAGCTGTATGCCAAAATCATCAATATTAAAACAATGAAAGGCTTGAACTACTTCAGTTGTGTGTAATGAATCTAAAATATATGAAAGTCTAATGTTTATCAGTACATTACAGAAAATAATGAACTTTATCACAATATGCTGATTTTTTGAGAAGGACCTGTATGTGTACAGCTGAACATTGACGAAAAATGTCTGATTTAAGTATAAGATGGGGAAAATCCCTAAATTACACAATACTTAAAATAACAAAACTCTAAAAATTTAATTGACTATTATTTTTTATTTTTTTATTTTCAATGTTCTTGAAAGTTAAAAAAATAAAGTGAGGGAAGGAAATAAGGCAAGCTGACTGCAGATTAGTGAACTTCAGTTTGGAAGCCGTTCATGTGTGAATTTTATCATGGTCCTGCCTGCAGTGGAGTCACAGTGGTTGCAATGCCCTAGATTAAAGACGCAACTCAAAAATAATACTGTCATTTCCTATATTTCTAAACCATCATGATCTGAGGCTGCAGATTGTGTGAGACCAATCAGTGAAGACCAGAATGAAGACCACACAGGAGAAATTGGTAAAAGAAAACAAGACGTTTATTTTGTATTTTGGCTGACACAAACCTGACCTGGGAAAATACTTTATAGAAGTAAAGTTTATATTACAAAAAAACCATCCCCCAAATAAATAAACTCAGAGACATTAAAAGAACTAAACTCAAGACTAAACCATATTGCAAAGGAAAGAATCAAGAATCTAAAAATAAACTCATTACAGTCAGAGCGTATTAAAAATGTGTATTACAGGAATCATAATCAGAGATCCCATCTTCAAAGCACAAATATAGAGGCAGAGCTTATGAGATGAGATGAGATGAGCTTGAGTTTCCTGTAGTGAGACAAGTCACAGTCACAAACTAGTCACGCCTCACTCACAAAGAAAAACCACACAAAGAGGAACCTTTGCCACTCTGCTTCAGTTCTTTAAAAAGGACATTCAGACATTTCCTTTCTCATCATGAACACATCAAACAGCTCCACAGAAGATGACCGGGTTTATGCTGGGGTCTTTGGCTGCATTATGGTGATAGGTCTGCCACTGAATGCAGTCTCACTGTGGATTCTTCTTCGCCGCCACAGCCTCAAATCACCCAACGCTGTCTTCATGGTGAACCTGGCACTCTCAGACCTGCTAGCCATCTTCTCTTTGCCCATGAGGATCTACTATCATGCAACAGGCACCTCGCTGGGAATTTTCACATGCCACTTCAGCGTAATAATCTTTCGCAACAACCTCCGCTCCAGCGCCTCCTTCATCACCTTCATAAGCGTGGACCGACTGCTGGCTGTGGTTTATCCTCTGAGGTCTCGCCATCTTCGGACCTCGTGCAATGCCTGGAAAGGAGCAGCGCTCGTCTGGGGGGTTTTGCTGGTGGTAAATATCCCAGAGGGCATAGGATTTGTAAAACACATACAGAACCACACAGATCACATTTGTTTTGAACTTCATGAATATAAAAGTGTAACACGATCAGCAATTATTTACCTTCAGATTGTGTTACTGGTCACAATGCTAGCAGTCAACATTGTGTGCACCGTTATGGTTTCCTGGACTCTACACAAACATCTCAGTGACTCTGCAAAGGTCAGAAACAAGGTGAACGTAATGCTGATTTTTGCCATCAACTTGCTTATATTCTGCACATGTTTTCTGCCCATGCCACTACACATACTTACAAAAAGCAAAACCAGCATAGCTCCACTGGCATGTCTGATTGTTTTGAGCTGCTGTCTGGATCCACTGATGTATTATTTTTCTTTTGACTCCTTCTGGAAGAAAAAAGAGGACACGGGAAGAGAACTATAGATTAGTGACCTGCTAGAGTTGCTATCAGATGTCCCACGATACATGCCTGTTTTTTGTTTTTTTTGTTTTTGTTTTTTACAAAGTAGCTCGTTTGTGCACAAGATTCTTAAGTAGTTCAACCACATGCACAGTTTTCAGCAGTTAACCATCAATGTTCATTTCTTCAGTAACATTTGTGTCAAGCCCAGAAAGTGAAGGAGTGAAAGAGGCTTGGCTTAGTTGTTTCATGTTCTATTTTTACTGCAACATGAAAACCTCAACCACAGACTTACTAGAAACTGTGAAAAAAGGAAGCTGCAACACTTTTTTCTGTTTGCAAAACTGCGTCCTTACTTGTCTTCAGTTTACATGAAGTCAATATCCTGATCAGTATCATGTAATAAGTTTGTCAGATTTAACACTCTGACATGAGAAGATGTCCCCTCCCCCCAGAAAAAACAGAGTCTTCCGGAAGTCACGTGTGTGGAACTACATACTGTCAGGGACATGAAACAAACAACCTTTTCTCATATCGTTGTTGCTTTGGCCTAATATTTAATCAAGACGTATAAGAGTAATATCAATCTCCTCATTTCTCTTTTGGCAAATAAAACAGCATATACATAAGAATAACTCTGACAGATGGGTGTGTGTACGCATGTAAAGTACCACATGAATGAATAATGTTGAGGATAGATTAAGAATAATTAAACATTCAGCAGAAAAGCTGGTTTAAGATTGACTAATCACAATATTTTGTAAATATTTTTGAAAACATTACATACAGCACTGTTTAAGCCCATCTCTTCTGTATATTTTAAGTCCTTTCATAAGACTCAGGCCTTTGGTTTTTTTTTTGCGAGTGCCTCAGTAGTGGAGCCAACGGCTCAAGGCCTAATTAAGTCCCACCAGATGGAAGGGTGTTGGTGTAAGCCTACAACAGACTGTAAGACGACTGATTATCTCATCTGCAGATTTAAAATTATCCAAAGGTTATCACTGAAAATGCTATTAGACACTGAAGATTGGTTGAATTTCCCAGACTGGCCATTACATTTTACTGTTGTTAATGTTTACTATTGTACACGAAAGTTGATTGTGTCATATTCAATATAGTCATCATTTGCCAAGACCTAGTGATCATAATTGACTACAACTGGTAGTTTCTACTTGCCAGGATATAAGCTGAAATTTACACCATCCAAAGAAACAATGATTGAGTTATTTGGCCACAATGGCAAGATGTATGCTTGTTTAGGTATGTTTAAACCTGAGGCTTTCAAACCTAAGAACACTGTATCAGACATCAAGCATGGTGGTGGCAGCACTTTTGTTGTGCATGGAGTAATGAAGGACAAATGTCATGATCCTATGTCTTTGACACAGTTTGTGAGTTTATGATGGTTTTGTGAATCTTTCTTTTGGATTGAACAGATTTTCATCTTCTTGTCCTGTATTAGTTAGTCTGTAGTTTTGTATTTCCTAGTGCATCTGTGTTTAATATTTCTATTTTTTAGTTTTTGCCTGCTCTCATGTCTGTTCTGTCTTCAGCATCTCCTGCTGCTTTCTGTTCTGTGTTTTTTCTCTCCAGTCTGTCGTGTGTTTCCATGTTTATCCCCGTCCTGATGTCAAGCTTTTGTGTCCTTGTCTCAGTCTCTCGTCTCTTGTTTTTTGTTGTGTGTTTTCAGGTCTCCCGGTTCTGAGTTTCCAAGTTTAGCTTTTTACCTGATTTCTTGTATTTTTTTATACCACTTTTGAAACTTTTAAGTCACAGCATTAAAGTTGCTTTTTTTTCAAGTCATATCCTCGACTCAGAGTCCTGCATTTGGGTCCTAGTCTGCCTGCCACACAGCCGTGAATGACATTCAAATTCTTCAGCTTCACCTCAAATCAACACCTAGCTGTTTGAAACTTGGACACAGTTGGGTGTTCCAGTTGGACAATGATCTCAAAGACACATTAAAACTGGTTAATTGATAAAGCAGTCTATCATTAAGGTTCTGGAATTACCAGCACTATAGAAAATTTGTGGACTATGGTTAAAATGAACTCCATCAATCTGCCAGAATTACAATAGAAGCTTTTTCATGGCTACCAAAAGCATCTTGCCAAAGTGCAACTTGCTAAGGACATTAATAGAGCCTGTATGAGCGTTTACGTATAGCTTTGACCCTGTGTGGATTGGAGAAAATCCCCCCAAAAAGTCAAATGTCTGCAGTCAGTACTTGAGGCTTTTTTAAAGTCATTAAAGACAGAATTCATTAAAGGTTATCTGATGACATGATGGCATCAGATAACAATGTACAAGCTCTACTTCCAATATAAACAGAAAAGATAATCCTGAGACCAAAAGCAGTGGTTGAATCACAGTGGCTACGTCCATGTTTTATCCCATCTGTGTAATACAGTCATCATTTCTTCTAATATTACCCTACATTAACCTACTACAAGTTTCACACAGCATGTAGTTCAAATCACTGACAAAGACTGGAAGATGTAAAAAGCAACTATAAGGCGCATATGTCAAATACAAATAGCAGTTAAGAGCGATTTCATTATGCAAAACAAATAACCAACACATCAAAGTCACCTCTTTTACTTTAAGAGATTTCTTTAGAAAATCTAGGGAGATTTTATGTTTTTGATTAATGGTGACTGGAAATGTAGTTGCTGGCAGAGCTGCAGGTTCACACGAGGATTTTACTATAGAAATGTTTAAATCGGTACAGAACACAAAATAGAAACCATAAAATGAAAAATACTGGCAGCAGCCAGCGTCAACCCTCAGCCTCCTACTGGATGCTCCCATGGTGTTGAATTCAAAATCCTTTGTCAGCTTTTTCTCCAGTTATCGCATTCACAGAATTTTCAAAAAAACTTGACCTCTGACCTCCAACCTCGAAGTCTAGGTCACTGAGATTAAAACTTGTCGAAGATACACCTACGCTGTCACTTTGAAACTCCTGCATCGCTTCTTTCTTGAGTCATTGTATTCACAAATTTGGGTGTCCACATTGCTTGCCCACCCACTCGTATGGTGACAACAAAACCCCCTTAGCCTTTTTACATTCATAAGATACTGACTGAAGCCTAGTAACGTTTGAAATAAAGTAACATATGCCTCAACTCAGTCATTTTTTTTACTACTTTATTCACAGACAGATTTCATTGGCAGACAAAATATACAGATCACAGTTGGTTTTGTTCATCTAACATATAATACGCTCCCTTTCACTTGTTTTGACTTTAGTCCAGTCTCTGACTCTGGACTAAGGCTTTAAACGTGGTTTTACAAAACATTCTAAGAGTGCTGTTTCTCTTATACATAAACACATGCAAGGGAAAACAAAGGTTAGTCTAAAACGATTCAGAAAAGTAGTGGGGACGGGGGGGGGAAGAAAAAGTGTGACAAATTAGAGGTCAAAAAGAAATATGGGTCTGTGTTTCAGGGGCAGAATATTATTCCCAAAGAAGAAAAATAGTAAGTGTAATGCCCAATGCAGCCTGGTCTAAAGTCTACTGTGCGATAGTGCTTTTTAACAGGATGAAGGCAGAAGCGAGGAAGCAACAGGTAAGCAAGAGGCTAAAGATGCAAGCAAGCTACTAGTCATCAACAGTTACATTACACTGAACATGAGAAAATATAAATGAATCCATGTTTGCTCAGGAAGGCAATACCTCATGCTTTGTGTAGATAACTAAGGAAAACAACGTAACCTCAAGGGGAGCATAACAAAACAACATGGGGAGAAAGTCGTCTCCCCCGGCAACGGTAACCATCATACAAATCCCCAAAGAGGAGATGTCTTGAAATCATTATTTTTGGCTTAAGGCCTTTGCTACATGGAAAATCCTGTGACATAACCAGCAGCTTAGTATTGCATCACACTTTAGGGTAAATATTACCTAATTCGAAACAGAATAAAGGGGAGGTACTGAAATAAAATTAAAAACAAAACAAAAACAAGTAAAGTGCAACTCAGACATGATCAGATCCACAGGAGGGTGCTACAGTGGCTGGAGACATGACTGGTGATGTGCCTTTGTGTGGGCGGGAATCTCACAGATGACAGTCGCGTTTACGCTTCATCGCAGATAACCGTCTCCACCACAAATGTATTCTCAAAGTGGCGGATGTGGTGGCAGTCCTTCGTGTCACGCTTGTTGATGCCTATGAGGGAAAATGGGGCGAGACACAGAGAGGCGATCAGCCGAGTCGCTGAACTTCAGATACCATCACAGCTTAAACGATAAAACCTCTTAATCCCCCAAAAGAAAACAAAAACACAGGCATGTATCAGCTCTTTTTAATGGCCCCATTAACCCCAACGTACGCCTGCGGGTGACGCGGCGGTTCAGGCGGTACGTGTCCTTCCCGTTGCACAGGCGATAGATGAAAGGTCCCAGCTGACGCATGTTGTGCACTTTGCCGGTCACCACCATCTCTTCATGGATGATGTAGGTCTGAGGCAAGTATGTGCCCTTCTGCAAGAGACACAGTAACAAGCTCGGTGGGAACACAAAGGGGCTGATGATGCTGCAATACTAATTCTTGAGGGGACTGACATCTGTGGAAATTTTCCCGAGTGACTTTTAATGCTGGCAAATTGTAGCAGAGGAATGTTTCCAGTTAAACAACACCAAAATGGTGTTAATCCACCAAAATTAATTTTAACTTTGCCAAAAGTATCAACTCCTTCGAACATCAGCAAAGTAGGTTACATTTTTTTTTCTTTAAATTAAAAAGCTTGGGAAGCTGTGACAGACTTACTAAGCCATGCTAGTTGTTAGTGTGTCCACATAATAAGCAGTGTATCAATACATCACAGAGTACACCAACGATATTACAAATAAAGGAAGAAAAAAAGTGGGGTGGTTTTCTTCTTATTCATTTCTTACACTGCTAAATATGTTAGCTTCCAGCATTTGGTAACAGCTGAAGATGTTGCCTAAGATTGGGGCTGTGTTACCTTGACATTGATAAGCAGCTCCCAGAGGTTGCGCGGAGGCATCACGATGGTGGTGTTGAGCTCGATAACGTAGCACTTGTCCAGAGCAATGTCATGGTATGCAGTCAGTCCCTGGAAACAACAACAAAGCAATCTAATTATGACCAGTTCTCCATTACTGTAGAGTCTTTACCTTACAATGTAAAGCACCTTTAGCTGACTAGAATTTCATTTGGTGCTTTACCAATAAAATTAAACTCATTTAAAAACAAAAGCAGGTCAGTATTTCACTGACTGAACTTTGATATTTAAAGTAAGTCAGTAATGTTAGCCTTTCTGTGTATTTTGCAACATTTGTGGTTGAAAGATAAAGCCAATGTGGAATGGGTGAAGACCGCAGTTCCTCAAAAGGCCACTTGTTTACAAAACACAGTTTTGTGTTTTGTAAAAAAAATAAAAAAAAATTGTAAAAAGCCTTAAATATGAATGATTATCAGGCTCACTGTATAAGTGCATGGGGCTAAATTCCATCATTTATTTACTTATTTTCTCAGCACCAAGTAGCAGGTGTCTGTGTCTGCAGTGCAATAAACCCATGTAGTCTATGGATGCACTTTGCTAACAAAGCTAGTTAGCATTAGACGACAGCTTTGCACTTTGGCCAAATGAGCAATGAGTATACAGTATAGTTAGAGTCCACTTTCTGCTAGCTGTATGCTTCTTTCCGATGCTCTGCACTCACTCCCTCTGATGCAGCCGAATGAGCAATGAAATCTGCCTCATGTTCATATTTTTCCATTCTTGTCAGCTGACAAAGACAACGAATATGAAGTCTTGTTTTTAAAGCAGCCTATGAGCTGTGTGGAAAAACTCTAGCTGTTCTATACTCCTGGACTGCAGATTTTCATGAACTCAGACAAACTCCATGTTCACATTTACTAGAAGAAGAAAAAAAAAGAAGTTATCATACTGAAAAAATGTTACAACCCACATTTTGGCTCAGAACTGCATCTATATGCGTTGTATTTGAGGCTGAAACTTGAAATACACATTCTGGAGACATGTGAGTGTGGCGTTAATGTGTCTTTAAGGGGTAGAATATCAGACCTATATGTAACATGTGTATATTTGTCCTCACTCTGTGGAAATCATGGATTATATCAGCAGGGTCACTTCCTCCAAAGTGAGGCACGGGCACAGTGATCTTCTCGTAGTTGTCGGCCAGGTAGATGCCGACATTCTCCTCCAACTCCTGACGGCCACGCAGCGGAGCGTACACAGAGTCTTCATACAGCACCCTGCAGTGGAACAAGTTCTCCTCTGGGATCTACACACATGCACACAGATCAGCTTTTAATGCAACACAGCAGCCAAGAAACACGACTGCAGCAACATTACAATTATTTATTGTCTTTAAAAAGAAGGACATTTCCCCCCCCCCCCCCCATTTTTTAGTGCAGTGTTTCATTGCAAGGCCAACAAGGGCACACTGCAGAGAATAATCGGGTCTTACATGAGGTATGAAGTAGTAGCGGTAGACAAAGATGGAGGCTAAAACCAGACCAGCCATGAAGACCACCAGACCAAACGTCAGGCAGCACAGGCCATTGAGAGGAGACTTCTTGGGCCGCAGGGGTAGGACCAGCTCCTCCTCATCCTGGAGGACACCACAAATGCACACATTAAAACTTCGAGAAGTGCACAGAGCAGCATTTCTAGCCAGCTTCGATTCGATCGCGTGACGGGTGGCTGAAAAGAAATCTGAATTTAACTGCAGGAATTAGCAGCATGGATCTCGGACAGGAGGAAAGGCTGACGGAGACGGCGGGTAATGAAAACTTGACTTAGATAGTGAGTAATCTTCCCAGACGCCTCCAGTCTCGCAGCCCATCTGCTGATGCCACGCGCCCAGCCAGTGTTTGGAGGGTGGCACTACACACGGTTAGTCATTATTTTTGTAAAAGGAAACGCGCACACACACACAGCGAGTGGCTACTATCTGAGAACTGGCTCAGCGAATTACTGTAGATGTGCTGCAGAGTAACTACAGCAGGAGAAATTATCTTGTGAAAAGCAGACTGTAAGGAAACAAAGGGCTGCTATTCTTAGCTGGAGCTATGAAGGGAAAAATAACAACTGTGTGCATGTGAAAAAAAAAAACTCTTTGAGGATACCTCAAAGAAAAATGATGGCAACTGTGTTTGCGTGTGTTCCTATTATTATTAGTTTTTTAAAGGGAGAAGACTTCAAAATGCTTGAAAGCTTTCACCAACCACCCCCCTCACCCCACCAACATTGCGTGGTATGGCCCGAGTGCCTAATTCCAGGACACCGCTTTTGCTATTTGAGCTGAATTTGATTCTTCAAGCCTTTGTTCTTTGGAAGGAGCATTTGGAGGGTGCACAAGGACAAGGAGACAGCAGTGTATGTGTGAAGGCAGACTTTTGCAAGTTCTTTGTGTTCCTCCGTCCCACTGAGATGGGATTGTGGTGGCAGCAGCTGAGTGCGTGTCACACCATGAGGCCTTGTCTGTCTGTCTGTCTCCTGTTCAGTACATTTGGAGGAGCGCAAGTCACTCAGGGGCCGCAGCTCTGCACTCCTGCGATATTCACTTCCTATGCAATGCCGGACGCCTCCTCTGTATTCTGTCGGTGTTTGTCGTCTCTGCTGCTCAGCCATATATTTTTTAATAAGAGCGATGCAGGGGGATTCCGCAGCACAGCAAACTTCAGGACTCCGCAGCTCTGCCTCCCTTTAGAGCTGTGACAAATAATCCTGCATGCGCTGCAAGCCTCGGCAACCCATCTGCCATTTTGTCATCCCAAAGCTCTGCATTTCTTGCATTCTACCCCCCCTTTTTTTTTACCCCCCCTACCCTTTTTTTGAAAGCTTGAGGGTTTTGTTTTTGTTGAATACATCAGCACTGCAGGGGAAATCGACAGATAAACCAAGTACAAAGCCTTTAAATTGGTACATTGTGGCTTTTTTTGGGGGGGGGGGTAATCCCCCCAAAGCAGCCCTGATTAAAGAGCAAGCATTTTTGCACATTGGAATAACTTGCATCAAACGTGCACAAAGCGCGCTGGCGCACAGGAAAGCGTCACAGCAATGACATGTTTTTGTTCCCAACCAAATGTCGATAGATGCTGTCAAAAAAAGGGGAAAAAAATCCCCCTGCTGCTGCTTATGACCGAGCAGGTGCAGGCTGCCCTGCGGACCAAGCAGGCAGGTGAGCCTGCTGGACACACAGCAGGCATCGGGTTACATAAAGACCATCTACACACAAGAGTTGATATCATGCTCGATTATAATGGGTTAAATGTGAACAGGCGACTCTTTTGCTCACCATCGGATGAGGAATGAGGATCTCGGTCTTGTCGCCATCGCTCTCTTTTTCCACTTTCTGTCCCGAGACAGCCTGGAAACTGATCTTCACCATGGCTCCGGGGTAGTGGGGCGGTCACTGCTCGCCTGTCTATCCGCTGCAGGGGACTTCACTCTCGGGCTGTGTTGACGATAGCTGGCCACCTTTCTCAGACAGATCCCTTACTCTCGCCCTCTTCTCTGCTGTCACCACCGGGGTGCCTCTCTGTTTTTGTCTCTGCCCACCGGAAGTGTGCTTTTTTGTAATCGTCCTTTAAAGGACCAATCTGCCGCTTTACTGTTCAGAGGAACAGCTTTATTAACGAGACAAACAGTTTCCATATAAAACTAAGGCTGTCGCTATAATGATATTTTACAATAATATATGCTGATATATTCAAACGTATCTACCCCTCAGCTTAAATTTCTGCTTGAAATTATTAAAATCTTTTAAAATTAACTAAACCTATCAACAGAATATGAAGAAACGGCTAAAGTCTGTGTGCAAAATATCCATCTATCCATAATTAACCTAACCCCACTAATTGCATGTCTTTAGACTGCGGGAGCGAGTACCCAGCGATAACCCACGCAGACACGGGGAGAACATGCAAACTCCACATAGAAAGGCCAGATGGTGGATTCAAAACCACGACCTTCTTTCTGTGAGGCAGAGTGGTAACCGTGCTATGTATGCACTGTGTTAAAGAAGTATGGAGTGGCCGCTGTACTACCACTTTGTACCACAAGATGATGTAGTGAGTAATTATTAGTCTTTTCTCACACTTCTGACCCTGATCTGGTTGTCTTCATCAGTGACTGCATGAAACGGTCATCGGTCTGCATTCACACACAGCTTAATGTGTTCATTTCTCAGCGTCTCAAACTTTTTCTCAGACTGGCTCTGATTTCATGCACATACATGATCTTGAAGAGCACTTTATGGTTTGACACTTAAATTTTGATACTCAAGTAGTGATAGGTCAGTTTTCCAACAACAGTATTTCTACACTGGAATATTGCTATGTGGTGTGGTATAGGTCCTGCCTTAATATAGCGAGAAACCAGGGTTGTTTCTTCAGGAATAGTTCTCCAAACTCCTTGAAGGACATTCAAAGCGCTTCTTTGCCTTTTGGTATGTTCTCTGTTAAGATGACCCCACACTGCTTTCGTAATGTTGAGGTCCGGGTTCTAGGGACACCAATCCGTGACTTGTAGAAAAACACACAGTGGAACACTGTCTAGATATGGGTTTACTGCACTGGCAGAAAAATGAAATTACTGCCAATCAGATGCTTTCTAGATGATCTTTCACAGTGGATCAAAGTCTGACAGTTGTGTGTTCGTAATTCCATCAATTTTGGTAAAATCACAAACCATGGCAGACCCTCCACTGTGTTTTACAGACGACACTACATTCACTGTTCTACCTCTCGCCTGAAGTCCTCCATAAACATGGATTCAGACACCGTTTATCTGTTGTAGCGTTAAGGCCTGAAACTTCTTTCATCCTCCACATTTCTAGCTTCCTTATTTAAGGACACCCTTCACACCATGCTGGGATATTATACGTTTTGAGCTAACAGCTCCTTAGGAATCACCTCGGTGTTTCAGAAATACTTTTTTGTGTCTGTCGCCATTTTATCTTTGGCAGTTTCCATAGGTTCAACTAAAGAATGGTAACAAAGTTCCTAAAGATTCAATTACAACTTTTGCTTTTTGTAAGTTGTCTGTTCTGCATAGACTGAGCGATTCCCTTCTTTATGTTAGAAGGATTCATCAGTCAGTGTTAATGGTCAGGTACAAGGACTGGACTGAAAATGAGTGGAGAAATTAGAAAAGGCTATTTACAAGACACTTGACTTTGTAATGCTTTTACCAAGTACCCACATGAACCTTAGAATCACAGAGCACACATACAATCAACAGCCGAGACTTTGATAGTCAGAAGGAAAGCAACAACAGGCTTTGTTTTATTCCAAATTTTTTTTTTTGTTTGTTTTGTGTTTATTCCTTTATTTCGATTGTAGGGCCCAAGCCTTTGACACTTCTGAAAGCACCCACACGCTCGTTGCTGAAACTGGAGTCAAAGCCAGCGTACAGCCATGTAGCCAAGAGTTCAACTGGACATTTCAATGTTGTTAAATAGCTGGAAAAACCAATTCCAGTACAACATCTTTAGTACAGCATCATGCACAGCCAGTGGAGCAACATGCTTGTTCAATGCTCATGGAAGAACTATGGGCTTCTGGTTTCTGTCTAAATTGCTTGAATGTGTTGACCATAACACGTTGCCCGAGTTCAGTGTAAATGCAGAAAAATCTGTGGTTTCATCAGTTTTGCTCAGCACCATGAGGACAATCCAAGATGCCCAAAGTACTCTGCTACCCACAATGCTTTACGCTCACAATTGTACTGGAATTAAATCAACCCTCTGAAGAGACAGGCTCAAACACAAGGGGAAAAAAAGGGTGTAGGGGGTGGGGTAAGAATGTGGAAAGATGTGCTGAGTTTCCAAAGTCCTAACGAGGTCACCCCAGAAGTACACTCACTGTGGGGCTGCACAGCACTCTGGGGCCTCATGCCAAACAGTGAGAAAGAAAAAAAAAAAAAACAAGTTAATGAAGAAACTGGGGAAATCTTCATCACCCTAACTCCAGTTAAGTGATGCTGATCATCCAGTACTTCACAAAGTGCACAAACACACAGGCTTTAATGTTTCAGTAAATGCTCTGCGCCTACATCACCTCCCCCAATACATATTCAGCAGTCTGAGTCTGAAATACTCAAAAATGTAGATGGAGAATAAAAAGAAGATTAAGAGATCCAGAGCTAATACAATGACATTCCTCTGCTGGACAAATTGTTAATATCCTATAAGGTTAGCTAAATGTGAGCTGGCCCTTCAAAGTATGTACAAAGAAACCCACCAGCAATCAGCAGTAAAATGAAATGCAAAAACAATGTCACTTAACTTGTGTTGTTTTTTATGGTTTAGAAAGCAATTTGATTACAATTAACCGAAAACATTATGTTTAAGGTAATATATATAATATATATTCATGTGTCAAGGTTAAACAAAAATCTACAAAGCAAAAGAAAAGAAACAAAAAGGCATATGTACATGTTCATCCTGTCCCAGAAAACAATAAAAATGTCCATGTCTTGGGCTTCACCAGAATTATACCTTTCCTCCCTCCCTGCTTTGTGCCTGTGCTTCATGTGCCCTGTGGTGATGAAGCACACGGGAGGTAAACGGTGCGATGGCGTCTGAGAGTTCGCCCCTGTAAAACGAGCCGCCGCTGTTGCTTTGTTGGATGAAGGCATACATGTTGCTGTGATGCACACAAATTTCAGTTTGTGGCACTGAACGTGGGTGCCGGGCTCGGCAGGCCATCACAGAGCCGACGCCGGGCACAGCAATGGATCGGTCACATTTCGAGGCATGCAACGACCACACACACACACACCAATGTTCAACTTGCTCGTACCATTTCCAAGATGTTAGGTGACATTCTTGCAGCGTGTGTGTATGCATGTTTTGGTTTTTTTGTAATACGCATGTTTGTGTAAACGGGTCCATTTTTGTTGCAGGAAGTCTGCCTTACTTTAAACGCACAGATATTTTCTGCCACTATGTTTGATGGGTTGTGTCAATATAATATACCGTAAATGTCTCGATGTGCAAGAAAGCAGCAGCAACTATTATTTTCTCTTTTGAGGGAAAAAGACTGAAAGGAACAAAAAGAAAAAAGTTCCGGGGTGCAGAGGAGCTGGCAACTTCCTGACGAGTTGATACGAGTAGATTTGTTCTTCTTCTTTTCTTTTTTTTTTTTAAATTTGTTTCTTAAATTTTGTTCAGAAACCAGAACAGCAGCTGCTGATGGGGTCCATTAAGCAAATGTCGCCTGGATGTTGTCCAGACATGGTCCTGGTGGCTCCCCCCCTAAACTTCTGCACGCTCTTCGCCTCAGGCCTCCTGAGGTGCAGGCTTCTTAAGATCCCTGATCTGTTTGACCAGGTAAGTCTTTTCATCGTTGAACTGTTCGTCTTCTGTCCTGTCGTTTTGGAACTTGCTCAGAAACTCGATGAGTTTGGTCTGGTTCTTCAGCAGGATGTCGAGGATGGGCTGTGTCTTGTTCGGGTTGGCCACAAACACCTGTGGAGAGACACAGAAAGAGGGAATTTTTCATGATTTTGTTTTCTACAGAATCTGTATCTGTGGTGCTAGCAGGACCACATGTGCTCACAAGAAGAGGCTCACCAACACTTCACCAAATAACTCACTAAATAGTAACAATATATATTGCACTATTGATTATATTAGTAACCGAGTACTCTGTTATTCCATCGATTAATGAAAAATCTGATGAGAAATACTTTTGTCCTATTAATGAGCAATAATAAATATTTCAAAGAGAAAAGAGGATCTTTCAGAATAAAAAGCTCAGATTTGCCAAAAAACAAACAAAAACAACAACTAAACCCTTTGACTGTATGTAGAGGTCATATAAAAATTTATTCTTTAAAGAAAACATTTTCTTAAATGCAAAAACATAAATATCTCAAGTAGAGTCATATGTCAGAGTTGAATAAAATTCGATGCATATACAACAAGGTAGAAGAGGTGTGTGTTCATGTGTTTTCATTGTAAGCCTTTAAAGAAGAAAGTGGTGGCTGCAAGAAACGCGAGCATACCAGCATTTTGAAGTGTGCTCTGTGCTTTGATGCCAAATTCTTATACTGCTGCTATGAAAACATTAATGATAATAATAACATTAATATCAACAACCCTATCCCGGACAGGGTGAACTGTTCCCTCAATGGTCTTCTCATAGGGGTCTTCTCAATTGCTCTTTGTCTGGTCCCTCACCCAGAACCAATTTTCCATGGGAGACCCTACCAGGGGCCAAAAACAAACAAAAGAAAAAAAAACCCTAACAACATCGCCCCTGGGATCCCTGGGACACACAAACCCTTCAACCACGATAAGGTAGAGGGAATCTAAGTCTCTCCCTTAGACATAGGATGAGAAGCTCAGCCATCCGGGAGGGGCTCAGAGTAGAGCCACTGCTCCTTCACATCGAAAGGAGCCTTTTGAGGTGGTTTGGGCATCTGACAAGGATGCCCCCTGGGCGCCTCCTGGGCAAGGTTTTCCGGGCATGTCCCACCGGGAGGAGGCCCCGGGACACACCCAGGACATACTGTAGAGATCATCTCTCTAGCCTGGCCTGGGAACGCCTTGGTGTTCCAACGGACAAGCTGGAGGAGGTGGCTGGGGAGAGGGAGGTCAGGGCTGGGCTGCTGCCCCACGATCGATGTATGTATGGATGATAATAATACCAATGTGTCCAACCTAACAACCCTCAGGTCAGTGGCTCAGAGTTTTACTGGCCCATATACATTTTTATTTTTTTTTAAAAGCTATTTTTTCTTATTTTTAAATATTAATGTAATTTAGTGAACACTATAATTTGTTTCATTTTCAATCTGAAAAATGTTTGAAATAAATATGATCTAGTGCATCCCATGTCCGCCATGAGACTCACCCCGTTTGCTGCATGTACGTTAAACTGTGCCTGTGTCATCATCACTGCTGCTGTTGTGTTGTCAGTGTTTGTTTAAAACTCTGTGGGCTTAATGTTGTCAGATTTCTTTATTCACACGTTGCTCCTAAATACGTTTGTACTGCAGGTCTGTTTTTAGTCACAAATGTAGTTGAAATGCTCATGTTTACATTGTTTAACACATCGATGCGCTGCACAGCTGTGTGTTAAATGAAGCACTGAAGCAAAACATTTGTGTCAGGAATTTTTTATAATTGAACTACTCCATGAACTGGTGCAGCTCTGTCTTGAACTGCAGGCAGTGACAGTAGTCTGTGCTCTGCATTGCAGGCTCAGTGAATTCAGCGTATTGGCACATGAATCAGTTCTCTACCTGCTGCTTCTTCCACTAAGCAAAAGAAAGCAGAACAGAACTAGAAATGATCCACATGAAAAGTAGAAGAAATTAGAAGAAAGTCTGCCTGATGTCTTGAATACAACACTATTAACACAACACTATTAAATCAGGAAGTGCATTAAGCACCTTAATATTTTCTTTGCCTCTTCTGTAGAAAGGACTAGCATACAGTGCTTTGATTCTACCTTAAAAACGTGGAAAGCCTCGAACTGGATGTTGCGGCTCTTGTCCCGTAGCAGGTTCATCATGAGTTTGAGATTCTCTGGCTTGCTGATGTATTTTGTCATAATGGTGAAGTTGTGCCGGTCGAGGAGCAACTCCCCCAACAACTAGAGTGAGAAAAGAAATAAAAATGTATTCCATCAGTGTATTTCTTCTACTATATTTAAATAAGTAGTCACGCTTTACTCGTTTGTATATAATCATTAGTGATCATGAATAAGGCAATAAAAATGTGTTCGAGAATCACCAGTGGTCAAACATCTGGATTACAGATTTAGTCATCAAGTACTCAGTCTTCAGACTGAAATCGAATTAAACACTCCAAACATGAGGCCAGTGAAGGAGCCATTAAAGCTCTTTAAATAACCGCGTACGTTTGTGGTCTAACCACTAGATGGCAGTCATGTTAAGAGTGATTCAGAGAAACCCAACACTAGAAACCATTTTTAAATAGCTCTCTGAATAGAGTTGCACCACTACTTGAAACCTCTTTACTGGCACAATCCTGGGCTCTTACCTTGAGGGACTGCCTTTTAGTCACGTAGTTTTCTGAGTGGAGCAGCTTCTCATATTCACTAAAGAACTAGAGCAGCAGAGAAAGAGGCAGTGAGGCAGACAAAATACAAGTGGTCAGCGAGAGAGGCAGTCATCTAAATGCTTCAAGCGGTGTTTTCACAATTACATCTGTATCTTGTATCAAAACACTGTGACAGGAAAATGAGAGCTTTTCCTCTCACGGACTGACAGCTATGTTGTGCTCCCAGCCTGCAAATTATCTCCCAAATGGCTGGTTTGATGTTGTTAGAAAAAGAGATTGCCAGCATCTTAAACCGCCTGACTAACAGAGACAGACCTAATTCACACGTAATTGGTCAAAAGAAACTGTTTTTGTTTTTTAATCTAAAGCTTATAGTTGTCTCAAACACTATCCTTGGCAGGGGTGAGGCTATATGGTTTATTTAAGAGTACATTTTTTACATATTTTGATCTAATCTAGATATTTTTAGTTAAATGTGAACTTACTCTGTCATAATGTTGTTCCAGAAACTCTGCGCTGAGTAGCTTGTGTCTTGTAAGGAGGTCCTGGAAACAGACAAAGCCAACTATCAGCGACACATTCAGACCTGACAGTTATGACTGGGTCCCATCTGTCTCCTATTTGTACAGCGCAGATACAAACCACAACCCAAAGAAATCCATTTACGTTTTGTCACTAAATGAACCACTCTGAAGCTAAAAATTAGCGAGAAAAGACATGTCAGCTCACTGTCTGATGACTGAAACTCTTCCAAGACAGCAGACAAATGCTTTATTACAATGGTTTATCAAAGTTATCTCTTGCTGGATGGAATGAATACGTTTACTGTCAAGACTAACATGCCAGTACCTGTATTCAATAAGTAAAGGTGTAAAAGTCTTTTTGAATAGCACAAGATTTAAAATAGTCAAAGAACTCCACAGTAACTACACAGCTTGTTTGGTTTCTATCAAAGTTAACAAAGGGCCGTGCACTTAAAACACTTGACTACTTGGATTTATCAGGTTTTTCTTTCTTTTTTCTTTTAAATATGTGTCTAGAAGAAAACCCCTCTCACTCACAGCAGTAATCATCCTGCTTCAGTTCACATCGCTGTCTTGTACTTAGTGACTTTGTTGCCTGATTTAGCCATTTTCAGATACCCTTTAGTGGAGAATCCCCCCCAAAAAAAGAATAAAATAAAAAAAATCTCTCAGCATGACAGAGAACAGCTGTGTGTCATGCCAGGGGAATAAAGTAATAAACTTTCTGTTGCTTCTTACACTCTCTTTGAGTGATTATTTTACATGTACTGCAACTTGGCCCTCGATTTGCATGCTCAAAGCTGGCACTGGCCTGTCGTCCCCATCCTGAAAAAATACCATCTTAAACATGAGCTGCTCCAATGGGACACTGAAGTAGCAAACTACAAGCAAGGGCTTACATAATAATATAAACAGCTATTTAAACTGTCATAAACATAAAAGCATGACCAGGTTTTCCCTTTTGAATCTAAGAGGCAGATCATGAGAGCTGAAGTGTTGAGATCTGGTTTTTAATTCAAGGCATTGCTTTCATCATTTCTGCAGCAGCAGCCGACGCACGTTTGGTGACTGTGCTTTGTCAAGTCTGTTTTCTTTAAGCTGTTTAGGTAGTTACAGCTATGAGGAACCACAGATGTTTTTAGAGCATTACTTCAATAGATTAACAACTTTGCTGACTTACTTTGAAAGTGGCAAATGCGTCTGAGGCAATGTCGAATGTGGACATCTCCACGTATCTGAAGAAGTCGTAGAATTGTTCTGACCACAGTGTGATTTTGGCCAGTGGCTCATGTCTGATGCACTCCCTCAGCATGATACCGCAGTTCAGTGCAATCTCTGGAGACTCATACCTGCATATAACATCAACATATGGAAAATGATTTCTCATTTTGTATTTCACATGCACGCAAACACAAGCGGCAGGAGGATGGATGGTTTCCTGAAAAACTGAAAACAAGAACACAGTGAGCTGCAAAATGTTTGGCATAATAATGGTGTACAGAACAAGAGCAGGCCGATATGACTACAAATATTTATCACGATATACATTGAAAATTTGCGATAACAATATAACTGACGATATAATTGACACTAGACAAGATACTTTACAACTCCACAACTTTATTAGTGCAAAAAAACTTTGTTGTGTAGCTGACGGACGAAAAGCTAAACCAGTTCCACATCACTGAAGTTGCAGCATTTTTACAAATCAATTCTGGTTCATCTGTTTCATTCAACAATCCGCTTTCGCCCTTCTCATTCTCCGTCGCTGGCATGCTTTTTCCGCCATGTGCATATGAAAACAAAGGCACTGCGCATGCGCGTTTTACCCATATTCTATGGCAATATTTCATTTTCTTATCGTTGCCCAACATTATACTGGTATTACCGTGAACGGTATGATATGGCCCCACCAGTTTCACATAAAACAGACTTCCAGTGTTTAAACTGAGTGCAGCCAGCCAAAGATCCTTCAGTTTTCAGGAAAGACAAAGCAGGGATAGTGACTGAGCTGGGTGAAAGCTTATGATGTTTACACTACTGATAATGAGGATCAATTCCACTGTGCAACACACAACAAGGGAAATCCTCATTAGTCCTATCACAATGGGAGTATGCGCACAAGATGCATGTTCTTTCAGAGCACCACTTTACTGCAGACATTTAAATAGTTTCCCTTGGGATTAATTGAACAAACACAAAGAACAGAAAGCTTCAGTCACGTCAAGCTGTGCAGTACAGTAGTGCATCTATTCACCGTGCCCCTGGCACAAAATGACTGATCCTCGTGTCGTGTGCTTGGTTTTCACAAAACAGGTTTAAGAAGAGATTTTTAAATCCTTTGGAGTCGCTAGGATTTCTGCACAGGTGACTCCAAATATTCTCATATCTTCATCCAAGTCAGAAAGACAGAAACAATCTGACTAAACTGACAACACAAAACCAGTTGTGCTTCTCATGTGTTGTATAACCTCTCCACTTACCTTTTCAAACCTTCACTGAACTACTGAATCTGAGAAGCGCAGACTTCCAATTCTATCTAACTGAAACACCTGACATTTTGAGCACAGTGATTCACAAACTTATTCCAGCCTGGACTTGCATGTAGCTTGTTGTACTCTAAAAAACAAGAAAAGTGTAACTGTTTGTGTTACTAGTAGCTGCTCTATTACTGCAAAATTAGACAAGGTGAAGGGCAGACCAGGGGATATCTGTAAGCGTGGATGAGGTGCACAGAAACGAGCCACCTTCCACAAGGTGTAGCACTCTAGGATGCCTTATACTGGTGTTTTTATAATCTGTAGTGAACTGGACTGCTTGTTCTATTTTTACTTTTCTTATATAGGCAGCAGCTCTCATTTCCCTTTATGCTAGGAAGAAGTTACTTGGTTCCTTGGTCTTTTCAATACCAAGTACTGTTAACAACAACAATTATAATGAAATAATCATTGGGGGGGGGCAGTATTACTACGTGTATATGCTCTTACCCTTTAAGCAGCATGAAGAGAATATTCTGCTGGGTGCAAAGATACTCCACCGTGGGTGTCCGAGTACCAATCTGACGCCTCAGGATGTTGTTGAAAATCTGAGCCACATCTTTTTTACCCTGACAGAAAAATACCACATGAAGGCTTAGACAGAACAGAAATGCACACAATAGAGAATTTATACATGAAGTCATTTTACAACAAGCTCTCTGGGTGGAAAGCCAAGAGGCCGTTGTAAATGTAAGGTGTGGTGCTTTATTACATAACAGCTAATGAATGGCTAGGAATCTGCTGCATTTTTAATTTTCTGCAGTGTGGCAATAAAACCTTGATGAAAGATTCGTTCTCTTGAGGTTTGAACATATTGACAGGAAACCGCACTAAACAGAGGAGCCAAAAAGAGAGACACTGTCGTATACTGGCAAAACTGAACATATAAAGTGTGTAAAGTTATCAGAAATATCAAATTACTGTCACACTTTGATATTGGACTCTTGTGCTTTGCAACTGTTCACCAGGCTTTTCTTTTGAGCAAGGAGGCAGTATGAGCGAGGGTAAAAGAGGAAGAAGGATCACACAGCACAGTGAGTCACACTGTGATGGGGTGAGTCAGGGAAGCCTGCAGCAGTTACCACACACACCATGACATATTGCAGCGAGACATGAGTTTGCTCACATATCAAAACAGGCAGGTTTGTCATTAATAGCAAGCTGTCAATCCACGTGCACTTTTTCGAAACATCCTGCTTTTTCTTTCTCATACATAGTTTAGTTCCTGCACCATTGTTTTAAAAACAAAATGCTTTAAAAAACCTTTAAAGACAAAAACAACAGTACTACAGTACTTTTTAGCTTTTATTTTTAAGCAATCAATTACATATTTACAAGAAGCATACTTAAATAATTTTTTTACCCAAGTTCAGGAACCTAATTTAATTTGCAGACCCGAATATTGCTCTTAAGTCATTTTATCCATGCATCCATTCGCTCTATTCTTATCAGGGTCATCAGGGGGCTGGATCCTACCTCAGGTATTATAGGGAAAGAGGCGGATTAAACCCTAGACAGGTTATCCTTTGACACTAACACAGAGGGCATTTTATATTTAGTTATATCATTTGCTATACTGCATTTGATTTGTGCATTTGCTACTGTGAATTAGTGGGGAAAAAAACAAAAACAAATCATCAGTGAGTGTAAAGTTACTGCAGGTCCACTGCCAACACACAATGATGACCAACAGAACACTGACATGTTAAACATCATTTATGATGCACATGTGTCTGTCTGCGTATGCGTACACTTTTGTGTTTGGATGGGAGGGGCGGGGTTTTCACCCATGGCAGATGCACTCCTCCTAAATCCTGACTGCGTGTTGCTGGAAGCAGATGACACATACTTCTGCCAAATGCCAATTGGTTGACAAGTAGACTGGAATAGGCATGGGAGCAACAGCAGAGTTAACCGGGAACTGCAGAACCGCAAAAAGAAATTCAAAGATAAAAAACAAAAAAAACAAATAGCATGAAAAGCACAGACAGTGCTGAAGTGACACTTTTCATAGTTCTTAACACTCTGTTTCACTTCAGCTCTTTGTTTATTGGAACTTCACTCTTCTGCACAGCTGGCAGACGGACAAAAGCATAAGCAAGAGTGGTCCACACAACGACTGTACAACAGAGCTCTCTGCAGGCAGATTGGACATCCCCAGAGTGCAAGCATACCACAAACGCAAGAATAATTTTTTATTTTCATTTACTGTTTCCATTTTGTGAATCAAAGTAAGGCACATGTCACAACATAAAGTGATTCTTCAACTAATATTAATGTGAAGTGATTTTAAACAAATTAAAAACAACACCTGAAACAATTAGTGGATCAACAAAGTTCCTAAAATAAATAGCAAGAATGGGACAAACATTATGACTTAACACTGTTTTGCTTTCAGATCATCAATATCCATCCACTTATACTGACTGATTAATGTAGGCTTAAGTCCTTGCTGTTAGTGAACAGGGTAAACGTTAGTGCTCTCTAGTTGGTTTTATTGTGCGTTCCCTTTATGTTTGCAGTGAGAAATAAAATGTATCCACACCTTTTCAAACTTTCTCACCACAATCGGAATCCTCTACATCATGTGTGCTAAGTGCTAGACCTTACATGTCACTGTAAAGCTGCTAATGGCTTCTAACTGCAGATATTTTATTAGGTTAGTGCCCCTGTAAGACGCATTCTTGCAATGCTTGCATACCTTGGATAAATTGAGACCACTGTTCAATATCTACCAGTAGTTCCTGTTCTTTCAACTTCACATCAAAAGTCTCACCTCAAAGTCGATGAGCTGCAGGTCTGCTATCAGGGTGCTGAGTAATCCACTGTTGTAGAGTTCCTGGGCGAGCTGGGCCACTGCTTCTGTCTGGGGCTCTTTTTCATTAGTCCCATACAAGATCTCCTTCATGGCCACAAGACTCTTTGACACCTCCTCTGTAGCCTGAACACACAAATTAATCCAGGGCACAACATCAACATATCAGATTATCTCAAAGTTTAAACAAATTCCTTCAAACTCGTGTCACTAAGTACAGTGAACTCTCTTAGGTGACGGACACTGCACCTGACAGATGAAGAGATTCACCCTACCTTCTCTGCCTTTTTGTCTGAGATGTCGTGCTTCTCAAGCACAGTCATGCTGTCCTTAAGATTCTTGACGATGTCCGCCGGCGACTTGTGGGACTTGCCAAAGGGGAAAGGCATGGCGGAGAGTTACCACGAGTGACCAGGCAGCCGACTGTCCACCTGAGGAAAGAAATGTAAAACAAATCCACCTTTCAGATAAGACCAAGTACAATCACAGAAATGGTAAAACGAGCAGACACAAAACCCTGAACAGGAGAAGTTTGAAAGGTTAAATACCGCAGAAACAGGAAATGTATTGACTGCTGCTGCACTTACAGGTGTGCATGGTAGCAGTAAATGTATCCCTCTACTTGTTACTGTATTCAAGACAAGAAGAGATTTTTTTTTTTTTTTTATCTTATGAATTAGCGTTTTTGGCAAATGTTCATTGGATAAGCAGAAATGCTGCTCATGTCATTACTCTGGATTGAGCCTTTGATGAAGTTGTATTGTTATGCAACTTTGAGCTGAGAAGTAGAAGTTGGGTGGGGGCAGGGCAGTGGTGCACTCCATATATCCTGTAACAAACACTAACCTACGTAGTAAGTCCCAAAGAAGCTCTCAATGCTAATAAAAGTCAAGCTCATGTTAGTTATAGAAATAAATTTGTGGAAATATGTTTTTTTAATGATTTGCACATATCTAGATCTGACCTTTAAAGCTTCATTTAGCAGCTGTAAAAGCTTGTGAAGTTTTTTGGTCATTATTAGTAAATGATTAACTGTGAAATGAGCTTACTATGACACAGGGCCACATAAATGAAGACACCACCTCAGACCTTTGTATGCCCGACTCCTTCACTTCAATAGCATACCTAAACAGACACTACATTGCCAAATATACTTTATCAGTTCAAATTTAGGTTTGTAAATACACCCTTTGAGTCACAAATCTATAAAACTAAATCCTCAAACGATACCAAAAAAACAAACACTAAAGACCCTAGCAAGGCCACGGGTGGTGCAATCGACTGATGTCACCATCTCATATCTCACTGCTGCTCCTGTTTAACTGTGTGCCTTAACAAGGACCCCTTTCTAAGAAATTCTCCAACCCACCCAACAACCCTAAGTTCACAGGGCAGGGCAAAAGTCAAAGTTTCATGAACAGTCACGAAGAGGCAACACCAGGCCAGTGAACTGTAATCCCATTCTCATGATCAGGTTAGCTGGAGGAAAAATAGAAAGCGTGCTGCCCTTTTAGGACATATTTCTACTTGATGTTTGGTGAATTTAGTGATCTAAAAAGGTACAAATCTGGCACTGCCACCAACCTGTTTTCCAGCCAGGATCCTCTAAACTGTGCACACAAACCCTGGAGCTGTCACACACTTCCTCTTATATCTTGGCAGGGAGTCCACATTTAGAAAGCAATGCTGGAGCCAGGAATATAAAACCGAGCAGCAACCAAAGTGGGGTGGCAGGCTGCTGCTGTTGCCCACCATTCATATATGATGTGTCATGTGTGACAGAGCTGAAACAGGAGAGCCTTATGTTCCCAAGCGGATGGTTTTTGCTTGCTCACAGCTTCGTTAACGTACACAGGCTTCAGCTTCGCCAGGTGGCCACATGCGTCTTTCGCGCAGGCTAATGCTCGTTAATGTAGGCAGCAGAAGCGCCTCTCTGCTCCTGACCTGACACAGTACCAGTGACGCAAATAGGAGGGAAATACATATGGTGCGTTCAAAATCGGTAGATCACATCTAACCCACAATGACTCCGGTACTAATCAGGAGTCCGAGTAAAATTGTGCCAACCTGTCTGTGTTAGGACAGACAAAAAAATAGAGAGAGAAAAAAGAAAATCCAAACCCGCTCGACCTCTCTTTGGGTAAATTAGCCTAGAAATACTTGTCGTGGCAAGTGACAGTGAATCCTGTCCTATAAGTACCTACCAGAACTCAAACAATACAGTGCCATAGAACAGCTCAACGTTAACCTCACCATCTCTCAGTCCAGACAGCAGCGGGTGCCCTGCTACCTGAAGGTAAGCTAGCAACCGCTACTCGCTGCTAGCAAGTGCTAGTCAAGTCCCCTGATTTATTTAAAACATTTTCCAAGCGATATATTAAAAAATATTATACACACCAACACATCTATTTAATGAAAGTATTACCACTCGTACAACTTAAAAGCTAATTGCAAACCTACGGCCCAATAAGCTGTGCAACATAAACCTGACAGTGAGCACCGCCCATCTCTGTTATCCATGCCTGGTTTGTGATGGTGTGAAGTCTGCCAACTTTGCGCAATGTTAACAAAATGGATACTGAATAACATGGAGTCTAGCAAACAAAAGAGCATTTACCGCAAAGCTGGAACAATATGCCACTTAGCTTTCTTTCATTTCTGCAGGACAGCGAACTTTATTTGTTTGCAAGGTAGCGTGGCCTATAGTTTTTCAATCACAGTCCACCAAACAACCGTGCTACTGTTGGCTGGCTTATGGAAGTGTGTATATGACTGTGTGTGTGCTGTCGACACACGGGAGGCCTCGGCAGGCCCACTGCTTACAAGCATTTTCCAGCTGCTAAACCTTCATTTCCAGCTGCTAGGAGTTGTGGCAATATATTACCAACTCACTAGCTATCATAAGGTAAAAGTGGCTACGTTAATTAGCTAACTCGGCCTAACGTTAGCCAGGCCTGACTGAGGCTCCTCGCGTTAGTGCTTTGAAAACCATGCCTGGCTTTAGCAACTATCAGCAGCAGGCTAGGTTCAGCTAAACCGTTTCCACTTGCTCAGAAAGCTATGCCTGCAAACCACAATTCATAGGATATTATTCACAACACAATACCTTGCAAACGGCGTTTTCACTCGTTTCTCCCGGTTTGTCAAGACAGTAAAAGGCAATCCAGGTGCTCCTCGGAACAAAAACCGCTTTGTTTTCCTTGCTCGTGTCGCCTCCCCTTGTTTGTACTGTTGTTAATTGTGCAGCCCCTGTTTCCTCCTAGTGCTTTCTCTGAGCCCGACTGGTAATGTTAGCAGAGAGCGGCTGTCACTGCAGTGTCGTCTAGCGCCTCCGGTGGTCGCCTCGTGCAACAACAGTGGGGGTTACACTGCAGGGACATGCGAGATCACCGCATGAGGGCGCGCTTGCTCCATAGACAGATCATGGGACCTATAAGATGAATTAGGTAGAACCCCAAGCGACAATCTGCCTGCAAATAAATGTACGTATGAGGTGTCTTAAAAGCTCAAAAGCACTTCCTTTAGCAACAACAACATTTCACTTGCACTGAACCACATGATCCCACTTCTACAGTTTCCCTGCAACCGTCCAGTGTGCAATATGAATACTAACATCGGTCACAATCTGTACATGCACTAAACTTCAATAGAAATGTGTCTTCTTGCTTATAAATATCTTCATGTCCTCTGATCAGTAATAAAACGTTCAAGATATTTTACTTTATTACAAACTTTAGGATTATTGACTTAAAATCAGGAAATTTGAAATATTTGTCTTCCTTTTATAACTATTTCAGTGTACAGAGAGCATATGTGGAACAAAACCTTAGCACCCCATTTAAGGTTAGAAACCAAGGCATTTTAGGATGCAGTTAGCCTAAATCTGGAGTACACTGTATCAAATGTCACCTGAAGGAAATATTGTACTTACAGGTTATGATTTGAACTCAAAGCATTATTATTTCATCCAGTTTTGACAAATGAAATGATCTACATTAACACATTTGAAATAAGTCTACATTTTGCTTGAAATAAAACTGAACTTTGTTTGAAATGGTTTTTTTTAAGTTGTGTGGTATGCTCTCTCTATTAGCACAAACGCTTCCTTAACTCTAAACAAAGCAAATATTGGATGCATTGCATCCTTCCAAATTTCTAAATTAATTAGTTGTACTTTAAGTTGTTTTCTAAGTGATGATGCATAGTATTGCCAACAGCCAGAGTATTTTAAAGCCTCTTGTATAGGAAAAATGTTTTGTTAATGTACAATACACAAAACCATTAACTCCTTAGATATTAAGTTAAGAATGTGCAGGCAGTGGCTTGGGAAACAGACAGCTGTGATTCACTTTAATAACCAAAGCCTCTGGTGAGAGCTAACAGAAGCAGGAAGAGGCTTTAATTTTATAGCTGTCTGTTTAGCTGCATGAAGTGGAGTTTAGCAGCTGTTAGCTCCAAACTCTGTTTTTCATCTAAAGGTGTAGTAAGGGTTCACCTAGAGCTGAAAGTTACATGTTGGGGGATAAGACAGAAGGAGAAGGCTGGTTTCTAAACAAGAGAAGCCTCAGGTGGAGGATAGTGGTGGGATATGGCTGACTATCAAAAAGTAATTGCAGCAAATATGGCCCCCTCATAAAGCATTATCTGCTTTTGCTGGCAAACTTCTAACGAAAAATGAAACCTTGTTTCATCATTTCATCAAATGTTCATCATAATCATCAGATTTGATCTTAACCCGTAAACAGTTAACTGAGTAAAGTCAATTGCAACGTAAAATTCAAAGCAACTACATCACTCAGATGGTTTGAGATACCCACTCCCCAAAGCAAACACTGATGGGATTGGCAGTCCTGCATGTCAAGCCCTTGCATAGAGGTAACATACCTGGTGTATTTGTGCAGTCTGTTATACTGTAACAATTCAGATCCTCTGTGTTATTGATTCCATTAGAATTCAGAATTCAGTAGTACTGACATTACACTCGCTGACCATGCTGGTGCAGGGTCAGATTTCAGAACTGCTTTAAATCTGCAGAGTTTCCATTCCACCACAACCCAGAGGTGCACTAGTGGATTGAGATCTCAGAGATTCAGAGATTCACTTTCACATAATTTTTTAAACAACTGGTTATTGCAGTTATTGTTGCCTTGGTACTACTCAAAGCTATCTGGCCATTTTCCTCTGACCTCTGGCATCAAAAAATAATTTTCTCAGAGAGAACTGCAACTCACTGAAAGTTTTCTTTTTTCAGAAAACTTTTTTCCCTTTTTCTCTGCAAACTGTAGAGATGGATGTACGAGGAAATCCCAGTAGATCAGCAGTTTCTAAGATACTCTGACTTGTCTCTCTCTGTAGCTCATGAGCTGTTTCGGGGCCTATTTTGCCTTTGTTTTTGCCACTGTCTGCCACTGAACACTGGAAAAAGATGGATCAGTAAAATCAAAACTCTATTACAAACACTTTTGTTATAGTAGTGCGACAACAGCCCCACAGTGGCTTCAAAAACCCACTCCCTTTAAAAATACAGACGCCTACTTAACGCTTCTCTGAGGGATTGATGTATTTGGATTGGTTGCTATGTGTTACACCTGGCCTCGTCACCGGCTATCTACTGGTCACTTGCCAAAGGCCGAGCCTCCTCCTCGTCCTCCTCTGGTCGGGCCCTGTGTGAAGGTTATTACTCACTTCATGCTGATTAAGTTTGGGTGAATAGCGCTCTTTGTCCGACCTCGATTCCCACGACCCGGCATTCGCCTGGCAGTCGCGTGGCTCTGAAACAAGGGCTCCCACTTTAGGGGACCCAAAAGGTAGGAGGACGGGGAGGGAGCGAGAGAGGGTTGAAGGGGGAGGGGGTATCTGGTCAATCTGACATCTGCTCGTAAACAGTTAACAGCAGATGTCTCACATTTTAAAAACACCGAATGTGATCAAAGCAGGCTAAATACACAGCGTGTTTCCCCCCCTCTTCTGCGCTTCCACGAAGGTACAACCTCTCCCAGTGCAACCAGCTTCTGTTAAAGTAATTCAGGGGTTTTAAAGGATATGATTATGAATTATAACAGGTGACAGAAATATATTCTCAGGTGATTTGTCAGCCTTTTTGTGTCGTCCCGTGAGCTCTGAGGAAATAGGTTTGGTCTTTTTTTGCAGGTGTAATGTTGCCCTTGAATAGAATAGACGTGGGGGTCCCGGGAGTAAAGCACGGTAATTGCACACTCTTGTTCATGCCTGGGAGAAGAGGAAACTGCAGTTTTTTGGTGTTGTTGTCGGGTGAAGAGGGGGGAAGGGGGGTGTAGCGCAATGGTTTCAGGCTGGACATCTGTCGCTTGTGAGCTTTTTTTTTTTTTTTTTTCTAGGCCGGGTCTCTCAGTTATTCAATGGAGCCAGTGACCTGTCAGTCTTGACTGATGGGACCCCGTGTGTGGGAAAATCCCGCAGCCAAAGAGTTGGCGCATTCACATGCTAATTGCGCCCTATAAATAAGAGGGTCGCGCCGCGCCGAGGACCCTAGAGACGAACTGAGATTCAGAGGAGAAGGGACAAAAAAGCGCGCACACAAACACACACATATACACATACACACACACCATCACACACCACAGGTTAAAACATGACTGCTTCATCCATGGCGCACAACCTGGGGAAACATCCTAGCGCAAAGGAGGAAAGAAAGGTACTGGACATACTGAAGACGGGTTTCTTTTTGACCAATTTTTTAAATGAATCCAGCATGGTGCCTCTCCATCTTGTTTTTGCTGCTCTTACCTGATTTGGTTACTTTTTTACAGCTCAGAAAGCCGCTCATTGAGAGAAAGCGGCGGGAGAGGATAAACAACTGTTTGGATCAGCTCAAAGAAACCGTGATCGGAGCGTTCAGGCTGGACGTGAGTATTGTCCTCACGTGTCTCCTCTGAGCAAACAGCGAGGGCTCAATAATAACTGAGGTTTCTCTTCTCTCGACAGCAATCCAAACTGGAGAAAGCGGATATTTTGGAGATGACGGTGAAACATCTGCAGAACATCCAGAACAACAAAGTTAACGGTAAGGAGCCGGGCACTTGATTGATTACGATATTACGAGCTTTGTTACTGCTGTTATTCATCGTAATAAAAGAGATTTATATCTCGGTTTTTTTTTTTTAATTTGGTTAGGCGTAATAAACCGATAACGCGTGAGAATGAAAAATCCACTGACCTATTTGGCATTAGGCAGCAGGGGGCAGCATCAGCACATATCATGGCATATGTTGGAGGTCTGACAATGTTTTCACTGGGTGGTGGTTAGAGCAGCGTGGTATGTGGAGCTGCTGGATGGGCGAAAGTGGAAAAATTAGAAAATGATGGCTGTCTGAGGTGCTGAGCCATGGATGGAAATGTCATTGCAGCCAACCGGTTATACTGGTTGTGCTGTTTCCTGTTACCACCAGGGTTCGCTGTGACACATGTATCTTTTTCTCTCTTCATTCAGACCCCACGTTAGGCCTTGAGGCCCAGCAGAGATACAGCACGGGCTACATCCAGTGCATGCACGAGGTTCACAACATGCTCCTGACTTGTGATTGGATGGACAAAACTCTGGGCTCCCGTCTTCTCAACCACCTCCTCAAGTCTCTGCCTAGGTCCACCGATGAGCACCCCCTCACCCTGCCCACACCCAGACTCGATGCTGCTCTTCCAGCCACCCAAGCCGTCCCAGGGTCCCCCCTCAGAGTAGAGCAGTTCCAGAGAGAGGCTGGACCTCAGGAAAGGCCAGCACTCCACAGTTCCCACCTGGGGACACTTGAGATGTGGAGGCCCTGGTGAACTGCTGGATTGATGATCTTGGTTGTCCATTCCGTTAGACCATCCTTTGTTATGTATCTTATAGATATGCTGCTCAGAAGACAAACATGTGGGGCGGTTTTTGTTCCAGTGATTATTATTGTAGGTGTGCTATAATGATTCTATACAGACCTTTTCTCAGTACTTCCCTTCAGAAGTTGACCGCTTGTAGCCTGCATTATAGAAGGCTCTTATTAATCTTTCGTGTATTTATTGTATTAACAGCTTTATTTATTGTTATTATAAGGCATGACTTTGCTTCTTAGACCACCTGCTTGGCCTTTGCATAGATTCCTCCTTTGCTGTACTATTAACCTAAACATTATTAATAATAAAACTTATTTTGCACTCACTCAGATTGTATGATCTTTGCAGGTGCTCTTTTCTGTTGGATCTTGACAGGAGTACTTTAAGGTCTAAGAGGCCTACAAGTGTTTATTGTAATATGATGTTACAGTAGTATGGATTAAGATTTTTAGGGATTATACAGCATTCGACTGTGACAGGTTCCAGCCTTCTTGTGGCCCTGGATGCGATAAACTAGGAAAATGGATTCATGGATGGACTATTGTCATGTAATGGACATGAAACAAGTCAAATAAGTGCTAAACTCAACTGCCTAATGGAAACGTGTCAAAGTCAGAAAGAAAACACTTAAGTACTACATAGACTCATATCCTTATGCTCAGTTGTAGTTTAGCTGATTAAGCAGAACAGAGAAGCAGCTAATATTTGGACTTTTCATAAAGGGGTGAGAACAGATGTCAAAATTTCATTTCCACTGTCCCAGTAAGCTAATATGTCTAACATGAACACCCTGGGACCAACAAATCTACAAACTGGATATCATAAAATCTGGCATGCTGCATAAAATGTAAATAAAAATAGAATGCAGTGATCTGCCCCCTAATCTTATTCACAATAGAGCTTAGAAAATATATCAAATGCTTAAACAGAGAAATTTTATCGACAAATATTAACTTGTTTTGAACTTTATGACAGTCATCTTTAAAAAAAAGGGTAAAGTAAAAAAGAAAAGTAAGTGGCACTAACACCAAAGAGCTGGAAAAACATGTGAAATCATTAGGTTAGCGGGCCAGTAACATGACTGGGTAGAAAAAGAGCATCTTTGAGAGGCAGAGTTTCACCAATCTGTAAAAACTGCCTCTGCATATCGGAGAACATTTTCAGAGTTCTTGAATATAAAATTGCAATCATTTCAAATATGTAATGATCTACATCTACATCATGTCATGAAGAGAATGTGTAGAAATGTGCGCATTAGACAAGGCCCAAAATCAATACTGGATCTTCAGGCCCTCATAAAGCATAGCATTAAATCATGGAAATAAGTGCAAGGGCCTTAGAAAACTTCCAGGAATTACTATCTATGAGTAAAATTCACAGTGCCATCCACAAATTCAGGTTAAAGCTCTATGGTGCAAAAGAGAAGCCATTCCTGATCATGATCAGAAAACTCTGCCATCTTCTCTGAGCCAAGGTTTATCTAAAATCCACCGAGGTAAAGTAGAAAACTGTTCTGTGATCAAACAAATAAAAATCTCAAATTCTTGTGTCATCTGGACTAAAGCGGAGACGGACCATCCAGCTTGTTATCAGTTTTCAGTTCAAAATCTCTGATGGTATGGAAGTGCATTAGGTGGATGACAAACTTGCACATCTCAAGTTATATACAGATTTTAGAGCAACACATGCTCTCATCCAGATACCCTCTTTTTCCTGATAGGCTTTTCATTTTTCAGCAAGAGAACGCTAAACCGCAACTGTACTTATTACAACAGCAAGTCCAGGGGATGAGCAGACATTTGAAGCATGATAAAAGGGAAAAAATGATGACAAATAAGACCCTGGACTGCAGTTAGAATTGGACAAGAATGAGATATTCCTCTCCCAAAAGTCCCACAGCTGCCTTTCTGCAGTTCCCAGATGCTTACAGACTGTTGTTAAAAGCAGAGGGATGCTACACAGTAGTAAACATGATTCCGTCCCAACATTTCGACATAATGTTGTATCAAATTGAAAACAAGCTTTTATTTTTTTCTCTTAAAATTGTACTTTCTCAGTTTAAATATTGGATATGATTTTTAGATTCTTTTGTGAATCAAATGTGAGTTTATGAGATTCGCAAATCATTGCATGCTGTTTTTATTTACATTTTATACAGCATGCCAATAGACAACATGAGCTAACATGAGCTAAAACAACTTTGTGAGTAATATATATTAGAATTGAGGTTCTTTTGCTCAACCCTAATATATATATTTGCACTGACTATAACTACAGTCAGTGCACCCAAATCATAACACAACCGTTTCCTGTCTCACCTCTAATTGTGCAAAGCAGATTCCAGTATGCAACTCAAATTCTGCTGTGGTATCCCCCCCACCCCCTCATATAAGACATTTCTAATAGGTCATGGCAATAAAAGAAGTGTGAAAAGAGAGTCATTTTTAATGTTTCTTTATTAGAACTGCTTCCAATGAAACCTCTTTGCAGAAGGTCTGTGGATTATTCTGAGATGGAGGAAGCTGCTCGACATATTTGTTCCATTTGACTTTATCCAGATACACCTGAACTCTGTATGTTTGTGGAAAACAACTCAGTCATAACGATTGTTTCTTTATGATTTGATGATTTGGGAGGATATGACATATAGATAAGTACCCACCAACACTTATCACTTGTGTGCAGGTTTGCCTGGCTAGCACGATTTGTAATTATAAATGATGCCAGCATTGTATAGTGTGTATGTGAGATGAGAGGATAAGCTTATTTATGCTTCACGCTATGTCGCCAAGCTTGATTAGCTTCGTTCCGAGTTCGTTACATTACAATAAGGGAAGCAGATAAATACAGTGAGGATCTAAACGAGTTGTGTGCGTGTGTGTGTGGGGGGGGGGGATACATAGCCATCTGGAAGCAAAACAAACGTGTCAGAGATGGCTCATACATTCACGTTTTAATAAAGATGCAATTCATTATAAGCTTCTGAGAAGTGCAAACGTGCGAGTGTCCCATTCCCCAGCTATTATAGTCCCTGTGATTGGCCGCCACATGGAGCCAGGCGGCTGGTCTGAAGAGAGAGGGAGAGAGGGAGACAGAAAGGGGGACGCCTGGTCCCTCGGCGGAGCTCGCCAACAAAAGCGAGCCGAGACAGCTGCTCTCTCCACAGTCCACACCATTAAAGCTCTCTGGAACAAGAGATCTGGGGGTGGCGAGGTGCCAAAAAAAAAACCTTCACTTCAAAGGTCTGAAGGGCTTCATTCATTCGGGGCACGGGGCTTCAGTGGCGCGTCTTAGCGGAAATGCTGCTGCGCAATTATGGAAACAGCGCGTAAAACACGAACTTAGCACGCAGCCCTGCATTTACCTGGAAGCTTTCACAGATGCACGCTGACCCAGCCACTCTGCTCTGCTGTGAGGGTGATCTGAATAAAAATGACGTAAACAAAACATGTAATAACCAGGCCAGAGGTTTCTCTCAATGCGCCATATGCACGCTCACCAGCAAAGCGCCCCAACGAATTCCAGGCGAATTAAATCATCAAAATTGGTATTATGAGAACAGCTTTTGACTTATTCACAGTTGTGCAAATGTGTATATTGCAGTGTGTTTGAACACACATAAAAAAGAGAAAAAAAAGTCGTCCACGTTGCACAGCAGCCAATGTGAGAATGCAGTTGCGCACAAATCAGAAGTCACAACAACAACGGGGAGAACAAACGAGGCGCAGGCCAACACCTGTCGCTTTCTTTGGAGAAGGGCCCTTAATTCCCCGAACTGATTTAGTTTTGGCCGAGGGGCCGCCAGCAGCAGCAGCTGCCAACTGAAGGCATCGCGTTACATCCGCCAAACAGACGGGTAAATCTACTGAGGCTCGGACACAAAAGCCAGCAAAGAGGAAAAGAGGTCGGGCAGAAAAGAGACGGGGGCAGGGTTTAAATGCCTCGATGTGGTGTAGGTGCAGCGTCGTGCTGCAATCATTTTGGTTGGGCTGGTTTGAATAAGTAACTGACTGGTTTATATTTGACAGCCTGAAGAATTTCATTTTTGTCTTGAGTTAAACTTATATTTGAGGCTTCTTCTAACATATGAACAGTCAAACAAAAACGAAAATAAAAACAAACAGCACTATTCTAACACTGTACTCTGTGTCTCTGTGCTGATTCGTTTTGTGCAGATGAATTATAAATGCGAGCAGTTCACTGAAACTAACTGAAAGGGGGACAAAAAACGAGCGTTCGTTCCCCTAACCCAAAAAATTGTCTGATTAAAGCCAGTCCAGCTCCTCGGGGCGCAGACCTGGGCTGACCGCAGACAAAGGGGGAGAGCGCTCATTGGCTCCGACCGTGTGCGCTCTGTTGTTCCCCAGCGAGAGCAGCACAGCCCCTATTCACATGTTAATAAGCCCCTATAAATACTAACAACAGCCACTCAGCGCCAGCAGCACGTCTGACTAGGATTACACAATAAACAGAGGGCGCCTCGCCTCGCCTACGAGTTTGTCGATTTTTTTTCTGCCTCTAACCGGTTCCGTTTGCCAGCTGCCCCTCGAGGACCACTCAGGAGGTACGAGCAGCGGTGGGAGAAGCCACAGTAACGGCGATCCAACCAACATGGCCCCCTCGGCTCGGCCAAACGGCCTCGGACTTGATGTGAAAGATGAAGATGAGTCCTACTGCGGGATACAGAAAGCGGATAGAAAGGTGTGGGACCGGTGGAGTCACTGTCCAGAGACACTTGGCAGTGACGCACTTGTCACGCCGCTTTAACGCTGCGTGTGCACAGTTATGAGGCAGGGATGGTTAGTTTGAGAGGAACCCCTCAATGATTCAAAGTTAGTTACATGCTTTAGTGAGAGAAGAATGACGCTGGGTTGCCTTTGCGCACCAACCGCGGACAGGTGGACGCTTATGACTTTGAATGGTGCTTCTTTCCTCATGTCACTGAAGTGTTTTCTTTCTGTGCTCCCGCAGACTAGGAAACCTCTGGTGGAGAAGAAGAGGCGAGCTCGCATCAACGAGAGTTTGCAGGAGCTGCGGACTTTGCTGGCAGACACAGACGTGAGTACGGAGCGCACACAGCTCCTGCACTGGAGTTTCACTTTTGCTCTGCACCAACAATGAAGGCGTAAACTGTGGTCTTGGTGGTGCTCATCTGGTTTCTTTCCTCAGTTTCATTCCAAGATGGAGAACGCAGAGGTGCTGGAGCTGACCGTGAAAAAGGTGGAGGACATACTGAAGAACCGGAAACAAGGTGTGCCCAAATTTATCCAGCCCGTGTAACTGTTTTGTTGAGCGCTCAGAGTGCCAAATAATAAAACGCTTGAGTATTGCATTATCGAGAATTACTCTCATTATTATGGCAAGACAGGCGTACATTTTCACCCTGCTCTAATAAAAGAGCATGTGAAGAGTCAGGAAATGCTTGATTTAAAAATATAAACAGTGATGAGCAAACAAGAGCTCAGTGGGGTCTTTTAAATTACAATTTCCGTGTGTTTTATACCATTAACTCTCATCTAAATATCTTATACAGTATTTTACAAGAAAAAACACTTTTTCCGCAGAATGGTCACCATCGGAGGTTTGTATCAACATGCTTATATGTAGAGCTAGAGCAATTTGCAATTATCTTATAAGAGGAAGTGATATTTTATCACATAAAAGGCTGAAAAGTAACATTTTTAGCTGTTAAGTAATTGTAGTGTAGTGAAGGAGAAACATTTAGCTGTCACGTGTCTGCAGTCAATAAAGTAGGAGTTCTTCAGTCTTGTATTATCAATGCTTTGGATGCTGAGCAGTTGTGTCTCTCCTCTCACAGAGGCAGAGACACTAAACCGAGAAGCCAATGAGCGGTTTGCAGCTGGTTACATCCAGTGCATGCACGAGGTCCACATGTTTGTGTCCAGCTGTCCTGGGATAGATGCGACGGTGGCGGCTGAGCTCCTCAACCATCTCCTGGAGTGCATGCCCCTGAATGAGGACCACCTGCAGGACATGCTGACGGATCTAATCACGGACACTTCTGAGGGCAACAGCAGCAGCAGCACTTGGCATGGAGGCAGCGAGGCGCTCTGCGCTTCTCTCGCTTCTCCTGGTGAACGGAGTTTCTCCTGCGGGTCATCTTCTGCCCTCTCCCCAACCCCTTCCTCCATGGCCAGTGAAGACTTGTGCTCTGACCTGGATGAGACTGACAGTGATCACAACCAGAGCTCTACAGAGGGCATGGAGAACAGGGAGCCTCCCAGTATGCCCACCATGACCTACCCCTGGTCTATGTGGAGACCTTGGTAGAGTAGTGGTGGGAGTTTGGAGGGAATACAGTTGGGATGTGTTGAAAGGGGGATTATGGGCTTTCATTTTTATGGTGTGACACAGCACGTCCCACTGAAAGAGAAAATTCCACCCTACAATACAAGAGGATTTTGTGGCTGTACCAGTTTTGGCCTCCTATAAGACCGGTTAAGAAGGCTGACTACATGCATGGATTTTTTTTCTTAGGCCTCCTGAACTCATGGCACTGATGTCCAATAATTAAAGTCTGTTCTCTTGAGACCAATTTAGGCACCAACAAAAGCCTCAGCTGATCACTCTGCAGTGATTCTGAATACCGGCGTGCAGATGGATTTTCTTCACAGTCACTACTGAATACAAGTTTACAGAGATTTCCCCCAATTCTGGGAAATGTTTGGAATCAGAAAATGTAAGAGAACATTTCATCAGAAGTCATTCCTGGAGTACTTTGGACATTTATATATATTTCAAATTAAAAGTGGATTCTCCTTTATGCCATCAGAGGGATCTGCTACACTCTGCTACGCTTTCAGCTGGAGGCTCAGAAAAATAGCCCTCCTGTTCTTTTCAGTAGTAACACCCTGGCTTTGAGTCCTCTTGTGACTTGTCTTTACACCTGGAGAAACAAAAAGCAATCCCTCTCAACACCCAACAAAGCACAGAAAAGGCAACAGTGCAGGACTCTCCCTCTTGTTTGGTCTATACTTCAGTGTAAATAGGATTTGTACAAGGAGAAAAGCTCTTTCTAGAAACTGAGAAGTCGGGCGATGCCCCAATTAATATAAATATTTCTATTGCATTTCAGAGGTTCCTTTAGTTTATCGGACCAGTAGTTCCTTTAAGAATGACCATTTTATGTTGTAAAGCTGTTTAGAAATGTCTTGCGAATAAAATGTCTGAATTTTTCTAAATAAAATAACGTAACTGAAAACTTCTTTGTCTGACGTGACTCCAGCTTTGGAATAGAAGAGAGAAACTGGGTCAACGTGTTTGTGTCTGAAAATACTGATAAAGCAAACCGTTTCTGAAAACAACAGCAACCCAAACACTTGAATAAGTAGCCCAGTGCATTCAAAAGGAAAAGTATGTCCTTCACTTAAACTTTCATCGATTCATACAGTGAATCGATGAAAGTTTAAGTGAAGTTTAAAGCGCGTGCATGCGCGCGCGCGTAAAGCAGTCGCACCTCTCCGAAAGTGTCTTCGCTCTCACCTCTGTCACAATGACCGTGTTAACAAATGCGTGTTAGATCCTGTCTGGACCAGTCACCCAGACGCACCGTCGGAGGTCCTCACAAAGGGGCAACTCCCCTCATCCCTGCTATAATCGCATGCAGTAAGAGTCGGGTGTTGTGCCACAAAGTGATTTGCGGTATTTGCCAAAAAAAAAAAAAAAAGATTTCCCCCAATTAAACAGCTATAAATGACTTGCTGGCGCATAATCTGTCAAACATATCTGTCATCACACCAACAACAAGTCATTCTGAGCCACAATCAGCTGAAATCCATTTTTGGCAAAGTGATGTTTATATATCCTTTATTTATGCTGCTAAAAAGTCTCGTTGACATTAAAATGCCTTTTTTTTAACGAGTGATCTGGCCGAAAGGGCAGCGGAAATTATAAACAAATATAACACAAGACTTCTATAAAGATATTTTCGACTGGAATGATTATAGTGTAGGTATACTTACGCAGAGCCATAAAGATACTTGCACCTGTTTCTACTCGTAAAAGTAAATAACATGTCATATTTCACAACCATTAGGTTACAGCTAATAACCTAGGTGGGGGAACCGCACGTTGAGCACGTTGTTCACTGTCTGATGATCCTGGATTACTGGAGGAGGAGGCAGGCTAATTATCAACCCCCGGTGGAGTATGGGGGCTTGGAGGCTCTGGGTGTGAGCGTCGGAGGAAACATATGCGAAGAGGAGCTGATCAAAGCTTTGAGCCACTGTTTGACAGCGGAGCGTCAAAGTATGTGGAGGTTTGGGGGGGGGGGGTACTAAAATGGTCCAAGTGCATGCTGAGATTCTTCACCAGGGCACAGCACACACACTAATACACTTGCAGGGATATCTGTGTGAGGACATCTTTTGACATAGTGCACTCCTTTCCCCAGTCGTTGCAAATGCCATAGTCTAACCCTAAAGCCTCCTAACTCTGAAAGAGGAGGTGTGGAACAGGAAAATGATCTAACAATGTTATGATCTAAAGGTTGAAATGAAACAAATGAATCACACTAGAATCAAACTCAGACAACTGCACTTGTGCTAGTTTCACTCCCCTTTGTCTGGTATTTCTGTTCCTCTCAGTATTATTTTGTGTGAACTAACAGATTCAACGAAAACATGATGAGGGAGGTCAAATTATTTTTAAAATAAGGAAAATTTGGAGCAGGCCGTTTCATCGGCTAGCTAGCACAAAAATGGCTTTAAGATAGTCAATATACAGAAAATGTTTCTGTGCTTGTGACTTATGTTTAATAGCTCAAAACCTGGGATGTTATGATAAATCCGGTGACTGTTAGCCAGTCATATCTGGTTTCAGACAGTTAAGTCCATAAATGTATGCTTTTTACCCAAACACACCTTTAAGATGTTATCAAAGGTACTTAGACACATTCAATTACACCCACACACCCATTCTGTCTACCACAGGACTCCACAGAAATCCCCAAAGCTTTCATTTAACCAAAACGTACCTGATGCAAACTCACAGCATCATAGGAAATGTACATTTTTAGTCAGATATTTCCAGTAATGAGATCAGTGTACATACAATTAACAACCGTGAATCAAAAGCTGAGTCTTAAGACTTTGTCCTTGGGCAAGATACTAACCCTAGGTTTCTCTCCAATGCATCCATCAGAGTATGAATGTGTGTGAATATTGGAAGCACTTGTACAGGAAAAAAAAGAAAGAAAAAGTTCTTGCATGAACAGGTGTGAGTGGGTGTAAGAGGAAAGTTGCATAAAGCACCTTTGAGTGCTGAATTACAGTAGGAAAAAAAAGAACCAGTCCATGTACCATTCAGATATTACACATCGTGAATGTGTGGTCGGATTTTATGCTGACAGGCCGACAACATTGAGGGGAGGGAAGGCGATCAGTCATGAGGAAGACTTATCTGACCAAATACATCAGCTGTGGGTTTGCGACTACGCTTGTGAATTCTGAGGTTAAAGGTCAGTGCAGTGCAACAGTTGGTGTGAGAGAGGTTCAACAGCAGAAGAGAGCATATGGTGCTGAAACAGATCCCCAGGGGACCCTGAAAAACACCCTCAGGACTCTCAACTGTTTTTGACTGTTCGAGAGAACAATCGCCTCTTATGAGCCGGCGGGGGGGATGCTTCTGTGTCCCATGTAAGACACAAATTTATCACATTATGCATTTGCTTTTTAAAATAAATGTCAAAATGTCGTTGCAGCCCTTATGCTGCTACGATCAAACCTAATTATTCAGATTTCCAGCTCCAATAGAGGATTGTTACAGACCCCCTCCTTTCCCTCCAAATTCACCTGCTTGTCTGAAATGATGCATTTCAGCTTCTCTCCATTTAAGCCAGTTTCCTTGGCTGCCCTTTGCAAGTTAAAGGTTTGAACAGCAAGTGGTTGGAGCTCTGAAGCTGAGATGAACGTATTAGGGTATCCACTCTCCCTGACATCATACAGAGCCAGGAGTAGGAAAAAAAAACCCTTTGCGTTAAGAGCAGTCTAAACTCTTAAGTCTCAGCTTTTGATTTACAGCCATTACTCGTACATACACTGACCTCATTACTGAACATTTTGCAATGTTGAATGACTGAATTTTGATGCACGTTCGTTTCAAGTGTTAGCAGAAACATTAAAAAGGAGTCAAGCAATATTTTTTTCTAGAATTTAAATGTGATTTGTGTGAATGCCAAACACGAAAAGCCATTTAACTGGACTCCATACGCCCTCTTTAGTGTTTAGCTTCATGTATAATAAAAGAACACAGAAATCAGAGTGGTTCTATTTTTGCAGCTTTATTACACAATCCCACTTTCCAAAAATGTTCGAACACTGCATAAAACAAAATAAAAGCAAAAGCTACACATTTAAACTCTCTCTTATACATATGTATAAAGACAACATATTTAATGTTAAAACGGACACATTTCAGAAAAGAAAATGCAGCATTTTGAATTTGTCTCTAGGATTTGCAGGTCCATGCTTTTAAGTTTTCATTTAAAATTTTATGCCACATCCCAACATTTTTGGAAATGGCGCTGTTCAACATTGTCAAACAAGACATCTCACCTCAAAATTTTAAAAAGCACAGAAATGTGCCAGATTCTTATACCACAGACTCAGTAATGAGACAGGTTTATATAACCATACACGACATCACGTGTCGATACTGTGTGTACGCATTTACAGGTCAAGGAACGTCCAACAGATCACCAGTGCAGTGTTTAAAATCCGTCTCTCTCTTTATGGAGACTTATGAAACAAAGTCAGTTTTAAACTGAGACATATCCGGTCTTTTATACACAGGTGAGCGTTGCAGGCTCCTTGGAGATACTTTGCACAGAAAAAGAGATTAATGACAGAGAAAGATGCAGTTACTAAAGGTGGTGAGAGGCGCCGTACTCTCCTCAGGAGGAGTCCATAAACCTTTGCCAGTCCGAGGCAAAGAGTCTCCGTACGAGCCCTCAGTCACTGGAATCACTCAAAGTATCTCACCACTCTGTCCATTGCTCTTTGCCCACAGGTGCATACACATTCCACATACGTTCTGCTTACAGTAACATGAACCCGGGATTTATAAGAGGTAGGGTTCGTCCCCAATGACAAACAAACAAAATAAAGACACACAAATAAGAGAAATAGAAAAACAGAATATTTAAAAAAGGACTGCCAAGTTAATGAGAAACCAAAAACCATGAAAAAAAAAAAATAAGTTGGTGAGATGCTCTTGGTCCAGGTACACTTGCAAGCCCTGCCCAACAGTTTCTCTGCCTTAGCACCAGAGTGGTCTCCACTTCTTGTACGGGTTGTGTCAATTAAGCAGAGGCAGGGTGGACCCATTTACTTCATACTTCAGGAGCTGATGTTTCTCAGGCCAAAGTGTAAAAAACCCCACTTTCACCCAAAAAAAAAAAAAAAAAAAAAAAAAAAAAGAGGAAAAAAAATAGCAGGGAAATATCACCCCTCTTATTTGCTACACATGTAATACTGCTTTCCCACCTTCATGCAGACGTCAGTGCCAATGCTGAGCAATGACGTCAGCGTCGCGCATTTGCTCTGGCCAATAGGCTTCACAGTACTCCAGGATCTGTATTGCTGCACCTGCAGATACTCATGATTTAGTCCTTTCGACATGCATTATTTAAAAAATAAAAATAAAAATAAAAACGATTTAAAAAAAAAAAAGAAAAGAAAAATTAGGCATTGGGTTCTAATTTTTGATGCAAAAATAGATCCAGAAAAGAAGGAAAAAGGACTGCATTAAAAACAAAAAAAATCCCTAAAAATGTAGTTATTTGTTCCAAAAGTGAAATTATGTAGTGGAGCTGCACCACACTGACAGAAAAGATATTACTCATCTTTCTAGAAAATGTACGGCTGCAAGTTTCTCTTTAAAAAGAAACAAAAAAGGAGAGTTGGAGTTTGAAGTTTCTACAAGTCCTCGCTCTTAGTGCATCGCTCCTCTGTCATTTGCTTCGTTTTACAAAAATACTTTGGCAGCTTCTTGATCTTTGATGATGCCCACTTTTTGTTATAGCACCTGAGCTGCTCTGTAAGGTCTGCAGAGGCCTGCAACACTTACAGACTGTGCTGTGAAAAAAGGAGAGGCTAGCTCTGCTGCTTAAGCGACTTTAAAATTCCTGTAGCGTTTCCAAGCTTTTAGAAATGCAATACATTAGTCTTTCAGATGAACAGATTCGGCTTAAAAATATTCTGGCCAGATCCTTTGCTAGATAATAAATAACACCCATAAACGGATAGCTTTTATCATTAGGCATAAGATTGTCAGAGTTGAGGAAAGTTCCGGCCAGCCTCCGCATGTCACTCTGCTGGCTGTTGTCTGGTGCTAACACTGCTGCGCCTGCGTACTTTGACTACTCAGGTCCAGGACGAGCAGTGACATAAAAACTCATTCAAAATACAAAAAGTGCCAATCCCTACCCACTGACCTTCATCATCCAATGAGAATCCCCATTATTCTACTATTCAGCTATTCCTAACAAGAAAATGTGGATCCCGGGGCTGTGAGGTTTTTTGGGTTTTTTTTGTCGTTTTTCCGTTTTTGTTATTAAATGGGATCATGTGGGGAGTCAGGAATAAACAAACAAAATTGGGCAGGAGAAACTTCTAACAGCAAAGCCTGGCTGCTTCTGACAGCTTGACACTTAGAATAATAATAAAAAACATTTCAAAATCTTACATATTTAAAAGTAGTATCTCTCAGTCATTAGCTTTAGATTTATAATGTGCTCTGCCTTTAAAAGAGAAATAAATAAAAAAAATAGAGACAGGTCTTTTCAAAGAATGTGTGTGTGAGAGATGGAAAAAGTGACTTGCTGTAACAGCACTACTGCCCCCTGTTGGGGTGCATTAGGAACTGGACCACAGTAGCAGTCCTACACCCACACACAAGCAGTGTACACCCTCCTAACCATCACACTCACAACACAGAGTTCTGCTTGTAGTGTGCATGTATGTGTTCTTCAGGATGGTCAGGCACACAGCTGTTTGTCACATCCATAGTGTCTATTTATGCACATGCCCTCTGCTGGCTGTTTAGGAGCCTGATTCCATTTGAGGCTGAGGCTCCCCAGACTGGCTCTGGGTGTTCTGACTGTCTCTGCTCAGCTCCTCGCCCAGCTCGCTCATGTCCATGTCAGGCAGATCCTCTTCGATGGGTGCCGCTGCCGCATCCTCGCAGTACACACACTCCTGAACACAAACACATGCCATTGTTACCTTACAACATTTATAGATATACATTTAGCTCATTTGAATCCATTTTACGGTTATATTTTTAATTGTTTTGCTTCATTACATTTGTTTTGTCTCATTATTGGCTTGTCAGTTATCTGTAATGACTTTGAGCAGCACTAACTTGCATGAAAACTGCCATCTTCCCTATAAAGTTCATTTGCAGAAAGTAGTGTACAACTATTGTGTTTTTTGCAGAACACAAGTCACGTTATTTTCCATGGTATACTTTTTCAAATTATTTGCAATGGGAGTGCTGTGCGTGTTTTTTTTTTTTAAACTATGCTTAAAGCGTGTTGACAAACTGTGTCTGTCCCCCACCTTAACGTTGATGGCAGCAGGCAGGCCTCCCCTCCTCATCCAGGGGTGTTCCTCCACTAGCTCTCGTCGCTGGTCTGATGTGAAGTGAGGCTGGCTCTTCTGCATCTGCCTCAGCCTCTCCTTGTCTTCCCTCAAAACCCTTTGAATATCTCTGATGGTCAGAAAACAAATACATTTGTGTGAACGATATTTAATGGAGTTAAAAGGTTAATACTTCATACAGGTGGTGAAGCTTATAATATTTAATTCCACTTAGTGACTCACCTGGATGGCATTTGATATGTCATCATGACCTTGTCATCAACGTTGGCCATCAGCAGCCAGAGGGGCTCCTGTAGGACATACTTGATGAAATGCTCTCCCTCCCCTCGAGATGAGACTTTGTCCTGCGGCTTGCCGCCTTCAGACCCGCCCTCTCCCCTCATCTTGTTTTTAGACTTGGGGTCGTGCTCAATAGAGTCGACACTGCCAAAGTATTTGCTGGTGTTGCTGCTCCCTGTGGGGGAGACAAAGACAGAGTCACAAAAACCCCCCCAAAAAAACTTCAATTTTGTGGAAACACTTGTCAGACCTCAATGTTCAACTACTGACCTGTTCTGCTGCCAGAACCGCCGCTAGCTGAGGTACCACAGCCAATGCAGCCTGAGCCTAATCCCGAGCCCAGTCCAGAGCCTGACCCTGAGCCCATGGATCCAGACGTGGCTGATCCGGTACCAGAGTGAGAGTCTTCCTGTTCCTGCAGCAAGATGTCCAGCAGGTCGCAGGATGATGAGTTCCCGTCACTGTGAGCCCCGTCTCCTGGAGACTCCACCTAAGACACAAGGTGGTGCACACATCAGAGATAATTCCACACTCACTCTCCACTGGCACGCTGTGACACAGTTTGTGTTTAAGTGCTGGCACCTGTACAAGTTAGTAACTTTGTTTCAATTCACTGTGTTAGTATTTGTAAATGTCCTGTGGCTCCTACCTGCTGTTGGCTATCAGGCTTGGAGGCGCCTCCGTTCTTATCCCCTGTTGTTCCCACTCCTATAGATGCTGTTGCCGCACTGCCGCCCTGTCCTCCAGCAGAGGCTACTGTAGTGTCCTGACGCTCCACTGAGCGCTGCCCCTCCTCCATGCTCAGCAGATTGAGCTGCAGGGGCGAGCTGCAGCGGGACTCAAACAGCGGCGGTGATGTGGCGGGCTCTCTCGCCCCAGAAGCAGGGGTGGAAGATCGGGACGCCGCACCCTCACGAGGCTCTGCTGCAGGGGTTTTGGGAGGCTCGCTGGAGAGACTGTAGGGGAAAGGTTGAGGTGGAAAGGGGGCTTGAGCTACAAACTGGGCCTGCATTGGGAAAGACGGCTGGGCGGTGAACGGCTGCTGAGTAGCGAATGCGGACTGAGCAGCCTGGAAAGGCTGCTGGGTAGTATAAGGGGTCTGGGCAGCTTGGAATGGCTGCTGGGGGGTGAAGCCAGTCTGCACAGGAAATGGCTGTTGGCTGGTGAAGGGGGGTTGCGTCTGTATGGTGTAGGCTGGCTGAGGGGGCTGAAAGGGCTGCTGGGTAGCGAATGCAGGCTGTGGCTGGGCCTGCTCAGGGAAAAATGGTGGTCTCGGAGCAGCTCCTATTTGTCCTATTTGGGGGAAGATGTAATTGGGTAGCACCAGAGCTACCACAGGTGTAACAATGGGTGCAGGAAACGGAGTGGCAGTGGGTGGGGCTTGGGTGCTCTGCCCTTCTCCAAATCCTGTAGAGAGAGAGGGGTCCGGTCGGGGAGCCTGAGCTGGAGCAGCAGGTGTTGGTGGGTAGAGCGGATATGCAGGGACCATGGTGGGGTAGGACACATTAAAAGCTGACTGCGATGCTTCTGATGGGGACCAAGAGGTCTGGTTGAGGCCCTGGAGAGGGGGGCGTGGTTTACGGTTTGACACAGCGCTGTCTGATGAATCGGGATGCTTCATCCGTGGCTTCTTGGACTTCCTGTTGCGGTTACCCTTCTTGGCAGTAGTTTCTGGCCTAACGGTGCCTTGTTTAGCAGTGCTTCGTGGTCCAGGTGATTCTGAAATGAGGATATAGACGCAGAGGTCAGAATGTCATTTTTGTTGAGCTGGAGAATTAAAAAAAAAAATGCATGTAGATGCGCACTAACTGGAGACCAGGAATATACTCCCCACATGAACTGGGAATTTGGTAAAATCATGAGATTAAAAAAGATAAGATTAAAAAAAGATAGTCAATCTAAAGGTGAGCCTTATTTCCTCTTTGTAGAACTTTTATTGTGTTTGGTAGCCTCAGTTGTTAAGCTTCTAGCTAAACTATATCTTCTCCCAACAAAGCAGAAAAGCTCAATTTGAAGCTTACAGTACCTTCAACACTGGGTGGACCTCTGTGCTTGTACAGGTATGTGGAACAGTCCCTCTGGAAGCTCCTGGAATTACGGAGCTCTCTGCATCGGTTGAGGAAGGCCTGCTCCTCTTTCTGGGTATGTGCTGCCAGCACCTGCTTGGTCAGGCCCAGCCTCTTGTAGGTCTCCTTTCCTTGGCTGGGTGGAGACACCATACTGACAGGCAGCGCAGGGGGTGCTGGGCTCTCTGCAACATCCTCAATTATCTCTGTACAAAGCAGTGCCATAAACATCAGTCAAATAAACTCATTAAAACACGGCTAAAGACAGTCCTGCTATGTTTCTACGGACACAGAAACTCACCAGACTCTGGCTGAGGCTTCTTGTCCCCCACATGTACGATGGTGCTGCTATAGCTGCACTGAGAAGTGATGGACACCACACTCTCCGCCTTACTGGGCAGAGTGAGGGGTGCCAGGGGGCCTCCCACCACAGCAGCTGCCCCAGATGGAGGCTTCTTTAGTGCTTTCATGTTTGACAGGCCTGACTGAGAATCCAACATCAAGGGATCTAAATGAGAAAGATTCTGTTAGTGCTGAGCCAGTACCTTAGACTTTGTGTGCACAGATGCATGATTACTACATACCTGCATTTGTATTCTGAGGCACTTGCATGCCATCCTCTGAGCCTTTCTTGTCATCATCTGAGTTGGAGGAGGTGGTGTTTGAGGAGAACTGGTATTTTCTTTTCACTGTGATGGGTATATTACAACTCTCCAGATACCTAAGAAACAAGAAGGAGTTTTAAATGAGAGAGCTTTGATATTGTGCAAACAGAGCATGATCTCTCTGCCTTTGCACAGGGATTACTGTGCAGATGACTTCATGACCAAATCTATGCCTGACCTGATGACACTATCCAGGCAGCTAATCTGCTGGTAGGAGCACACAGTCTGGTCTTTGTAGGTGAAGCCCTCCATGCTGGCTGCAGTACTGTCTCTGGCCTGCAGAGGGGGCACTGAGTCTTTTGGACGCACAGTTGAATATCTTTGAGCTGCCAATGCTAAAGAGAAGAGGAGATAATATGAGAAACACACACGAGAAGACAGACAGGAGAACCAAAAGACACTCTGCGTGTGTTTCTGATGTACTTAAATTAATAATCACTTTATTTTGAACTTAATAGTTGCCAACTGGACTCACTCTCATGGGTCTTCTTCTGCTCATGTTTGGGGAGAGAAGGTGACGGCGCGGGAGATGGGGAATGCAGACCGATCTGAGGGTCCTGATTCCTGAGCATGTGGACATCTTTACAGACCTCCTGGAAAGTCCTGGCGGGCTTGGTCTTGCCTGTGTCCTCTGCTGTGTTCCCTGCTGTAATGTTCCCATTGCTTTCACTGGATGAGCTGATGCTCACCAGCTGCTCATGGGATCCATTGCTGCCATGGCTACCATAACCACTGGAGCCCATATTGTGGACCGGCTGCAGAGAGAGTAACTGTTAGAGGAGCTGTCAAATGCCTCTTGTGTGTGTGTAAAAGTGAACCGTGTGCGTGCATACTTGAAGCAGCAGCCGGTGAATCTGTTCACTGATTTCCTGGATGTCTGAATCTATGATCTTCCCTCCATGGAAAGCCGGTGCTGCGAAAACATCTTCGTTCACAGGACCCCTGAAACATGCAGGCATAGAGCTGTCACCTAATGTCCTCATAAATACAGATGTCCAAAAAACAACAAAAAACCCCACCACAGTGGGAATACTTACATGCGCACTTTGTGCCTGCCAATGACGAAGGACACCTTGCGGCTCCAGGGATTGACAAAGCTGGACCAGCTGGTGTCGATTGTGATGTACTCACCGTTTCTTGCACAGAAACGTATTGACGAATGATCGAACGGCTGACCAGCGTACTGCAGAACTGTTGGTAACAGAAGGTAAAGTGTGAGCAGAAGAGCTCAGAGTATAAGAACGCAGTGAGACAGTCCAGGTATGCATGCAAATGTTCGTACTTTTGCGATGTATTGCCAGCATCAAGGGTCGGTCACTCGGGTGTAGGTTGAGCAGCACGGGGGTCCCTATCAGGTCCTGAGGGAGGTACCCCAATAAAGGCACAGCCCTATTGGGAAAACAGTAATTACTTTAGTAGAAAACAGGCCAGCAGGATGACTTAACACAAGGCACCACTGTAAGGATCATAGAAGGATTCAGTCCACTCACCTCTCATCCACATCCTGGAACACACAGTTAGGGGTGTGTGTTGTAGTGAAGATACGCTTGTCAGGAGGTATTCTGGGAGCTAGGTGTGCGAAGGGAAGGGAAAAAATGTCAGTAAACAAAATGATTGTACAGTAATCCCCTGAAACAAAAGGATGATAGCATCTCTTGGTTCACATTAAAAGGATTAAACTCACACGAGCTGGTTTTGAACTCTCAAAACACGAGCAAGGGGATTGATCGGTAATAAACTGATCAATTGGATAAAAAACCAACCAACCAACCAACCAACCACTTTTGAACCATTGATTTTTTTTTTGATTTTTAGGCCTTTTTTGAGGGTTGTTTTTTTTTTTAAGGGGGCCTTGGCCCTTTTTCCACTTATTTGTTTTATTTAAACCTTTTTTTAACCTTTTGCCTCTTAAAAAAAGGAAAGGAAGTTTATTCGGTTTAAATTGGCTTTGCGGAAAAAATGTAACACTATTTCCTTGTTTTCCAGGTGATCAGTTTTTATAGTGGCGACAGTATTGGGTGGATGATAACTTGTTTATAGAGATTATCATAAGGCTCACCATCTGTTCGAGTACATACATGGATAAAAACAATAACTAATAAAAAATCCCATAAGCATCTTTCTCTGCTACATTTCAGGCTGTCATCTCTGATTTGCATAGTCTAACTAGTATAAGTTTAACTAGTCTGTGCCATCTATGGTTCAACTTCTAAACGTGTGAAACAAATGACTTTATTTTCCATCTGATACATGTCAGAAGTAACTGGTAAACAAAATAAAACTGCATTCATTACTGGGTGATACGCTTGAGTGCTTTATTAAAACAGTGCACAGTTCTCACCTTCATATCCAGAGTGCACCCTCTCAGCCAGCAGGAGGCAGCAGAACTGCTCCTCAGCCAGCTCAGCGTCCTGGACCTTCATCAGGTACGGAGTCATCCGGAAAGGATAGTATTGGAGGTCTCCTTTGCGGTCCTTGCCACCACTAGAATGCAAACACACAATGTCAAGACCCTTTCATAATAATGAATGCTGGGTTTTTTTGGCTTTCAAAATAAAATATTTTTAAAAAAGAAAGAAAAACGAGCTAAAAGCATTAAGAGATCCTTTTACCAGTTTATCTACTGATCATGTAGTGAAATTACTGTAATTATTTAGTTAACTGTGGTTTTAGTCCTAAGCTCATCATTTCTTTCATAAAAACAACATTTGTGGTAGAAAATACTGCATCTTGTAGAAAAATTAACTCAAACTTACAATGCTCAACCTAACCCTCTTCTGTCACACCAACAATCCTCTTTCTACATCCATGAACCTTTCTTTTGATCCTCCTGTTATCCATGTTCAGGCATATTCCTCCTCTATACATGTCCAAACTAGCTCAACCTATATTATATAAATATACAACTTTAAAGTTTAAATGAGCAATAGCAGGTACCCCATCTGGCCACTAGATGGAGATGAAGTTCAAAAGCTCAAAGCTGCTGACTTCCTTCCTCCCTCTCACTTTTCCCCTCTCCTACCCACCATCCCTCCTCTGACTCAGAGCTTGCTTGGACAGGAAACTGTGGCTCAAAGCATCTGCCGACTGCTGCCACTGACCTGATGCGGCAAAAGAAGGATTTCTCCTGCATGCACTCCGTGGGAGATGACTCTGAATAAAAAGAAGAGGGGAAAAAGGTCGGATGAATAATTGAATTAGCATGAGTAGTTCCCACTCAGCCATCTGTCAGTCATCAATATTCAAAATACTCTTCAGCAGACCTGAGATGTTTGCCTCTCATGTGTCATAGATAAGAATGCAAGAGATGCAATTATACTACAAAAGTTAATTTTTTTTTTAAAAAGTCATTTTTGAGACAATTTACAAAAAAAAAAAAAAAATTATAGATGCTTATGAGTGGAAATGCTGGAATTCACTGGACCGATACCAGCTTCCAGTTGTTAAAGTGGGAGTGCAATCAACTATAGAACATAAGTCCCTTTGGAGAAAATTTTTGAAAGATAATGCACAAATTTGTAATCTCTGAAATGAGTTTTAGTAGAATTTATATGACCACTGGGCAGAAAATTATATTACAACCCACTAATTCACCAACTCTGTGATAAGAAGAACCTAAATGCAATACAACCTGAAGGTGTACACATCATCAGTTAACACAGACCTGACTGCCAAACATGCCACATTTGTTAGCGTCATACATTTATTAATGTGTGATTGAGAATGCTAATGAAATATGTGCTATGCATGTATGAACATGAGTATGTGGAGGAAATACTTCCATGTGCAGGTGGTGCATGTGTTTCATATTGGTTTGCTGCGTGACCCTATTTTGGAAATTTTACAATCCGTGTCTACAGTGCCCCTTACCATACTGTACGACCAATTATGTCAAGGAGGCAAAAATTTATCTAATTTATATTTATACATATACACGTGTGTGCTTTTGTGGAGCATTCGTCATCCTTACCTGCTCCTGTGCACATGCTCCATGAGGGCAGGCGGTATGGTGTGGTGAAGCTGTAGAACACGCTGACATCCTGAGGAGTCAAGAACTCCACAAACTTGGCGTTGTCGAACACTTCCCGCTTGCAGTTCAAGATGGATGCTGCCTGGTCAGAGATGTAAACAATCTTCCCCGTGATGAGAGACACTGCTACAGCGAATATATCCTAAAGGCAAAAACAAAAAGATATTAATCATTTAGGATTACCAAATTAGGTACTTCTAGCCCTCTCAGAAAATTTAAAAACACATCTTCAAACTGACTACTACTCAGATGACAGATCGGCTGCTCCTTATCATCCCCCACTTTATTCTTTATCTTACGTCTGTTATTTTTTCCACATCAACTTCAAGAATAAATAAACAATAAAGCTTGTTCTTTTTCTTTTTTATAATGGTCATCACCCCTGTGGAGAAAACTCTGCCTTTTCTGGCTTCCCTCTTGAATGCTATAATTAGGTTTCTTGAGACAGACTTTCTCCTGCTTTTGTTGCCTTAACAGTGCAGGGAAATGGGGGTGGTGGTGGTGGTGGTGGTATCCAAATAAAACTGTAAGATAAGATTGTAGGTAGTGAGCCTAGAGTCTTAGGCTCACTACCTGCAAGCCCATGGATGCGTCTGATTTACTAACATACATACATGCACTGACACACACTTTACACGAATAAAAGTGTTGGGCCACAACTCTTAATCTGTAAATTCAGGTGTTTTCAGTCTCATGGCTACGAGTGTATATAATCAAGCATCTAGTTATGCAGTTATGCAACTAGATCTTCCTAAATTTGAGTCTGGCTGAGTGTTACTGGACTAGGATGCCACTGTTGTAACAAGTCAGCTTGTTAAATGTCTTCCCTCTAAGATCTTCCATGATCAGCTGTAAGTGGTATTATTGCAATGGGCGAGTCACAGCATATCAACCACAAAGCAGCAGACCACATAAAGTTAGAGAGCTGTATTGACTGTAAGTGCTGAGGTGCATAGTGCAAAAGTAAAAGTCGTCAATAATGTGCTGATTCCGTAACTGCAGACTTCCAAAACTGATATGGTATTAACATCAGCACACAAACTGTGTACCAAGAGCTTCATGGCACAACCTTTTATGGCTGAGCAGCTGTATGCAAACTTTACATCAACAAGCACAAACTCAACCGCTGGACGGAGCGGCGTCGAAAGTGAGCGATAAATTGCACCTCTCTTTAGTGAAAGAACTTTGACTGCACAGAGCCCTGACCTGAACCCCATCTAACATCTATGGGAAGAACTAGAAATTGGAAGTTGTATCCAATATTGCTATCTAACCTCACAAAGGCACTTCTGGATGAATGGGAAACAAATTCCCACACACGAACACGCACATACGCACGCGCACACACACACACCAGCTGACTGGCCATATCTCACTTGCCAACTTCATTGCTTCCAAATCTAAGTAGAAATGAAAGTTGGCTAACTTGCCAAGTTACTTCACCAGCTAATATGACTCATGATACAAACTTCTGAATAATGTTGAAAAAACACGGACGATACTTAACAGTAAATCATAAAATGTCTCAAAGAAAGAAAATAACTAACAGTTGTTTTCTATAGTAACAGCTAATAGCTAGCCAATTAGCTATATTGCATGTATCTAATATTGGTAGTTTGCTCATCTCCATAACTTTGTTATCACGGTTATCATTAATAACATTAGCTCAGGTGGCAGAGCAGGTCAGCCACTAGTCAGAAGGTTGGTGGTTCGATCCCAGGCTGCCTCCTGGCTGCATGCCAAATATCCTTGGGCAAGATACTAACCCCATGTTTGCCTACTGGTGGTGGTCAGAGAGCCCGGCAGCCTCGCCTCTGTCAGTGCGCCCCAGGGCAGCTGTGGCTACAATGTAGCTTGCCATTGCAAGTGTGTGAATGTGTGTGTGAATGGGTGAATGACTGAATGTAGTGTGAAGCGCTTTGGGGTCCTTAGGGACTAGAAAAGCGCTATACAAATGCAGGCCATTTACCATAACATTGGTTTTCACCATTCAGGCATAAGACTGGTTTAGCGGTTTATCCTTTAAGATGAGGTAAAGAGCGGTGGTACTTACGGTGTTTTTAAGGGTGTATTCCGAGGTGATGCTGTTGATTTCCTCAATGGTGTAAGATGTTACATCAAACCCTGGTGGCTGACTGTCGTTAATCATCAGCATCTGGTAGTACTCCTCATTGGCTGCAACCAAGACAATATGGATAAGTGAACACGTGAGATAAAAGTTTATTTTCAGTATGTAAGTAAGTATAACATCAGTCATACAACATGAACACACAGATAAAAACAATGCACACAAGGCAAGTCTTACCTTTCACCTGTTTGACACAGCGCAGTGCATACTTGAGAGTGTTGACAGTGCTCGACTTGCCCTTGCTCCTTTTTTCTGACGGCAAGTGCATCTTCAGCTCCTTGAGCGTCTTGAAGAGCTCCTTCTGTGTCTTAGCTTTGGCTGACTGTTCACTGCTGCAGGACCCAAATGAGACAGAGACATGTGTGTCAACATGACAAGATCTCACCATTGATGTCACACTCGGCTTTCCAGCAAAGGAAGCAGAACAGGAGGGGAACGTACTGACAAGGGGTTTTAGACCTTTCTGTTCACATTTCCAATTGTTGTTGCATTAAATACCAGTAGATTTGGGCTGGGCTTTTTTTCAGAAGTGTACTAACCTGCAGCCACTGGTTGATGGGTTGTCCTGCTCGGAGCTCACCAGACTGAAAGCATTGGAGCTGCTTGGCGGGGAGGGGCTATGAGAGTTTGAGCTGTAATCACAAGGACAATGTCATGTTATGAACAAAGGTGTGCAGGAAAACCAGAAAACGCATAATGAAGAGCAAACATTTTAAGTGATTCAGGAATTTGATGCTATAGGCTGTTCTTAGAATTGCACCGTCATATGAACTGCTCTTTTTTTTAAATATTGGAAGGACAAATAAAGAAAGTGAACAAGTGTTAAGTGTAATTAACCAATTATATCCACGTGCGCTTTTCAAGTCACATGAAAATTTATATTTAAAAAGAAAATTTCAAGTCCTTAATTAATTTAGTTACCTCTGAGGCAAATACTAAACCTTGAAAAGAAGACTACTATGATAATGTACAGTGGAAAAAAAGAAAGAAAAAAAAGGAGCATTCAAGAAACACAAATTGCAATGGAAAGTTCTGTGGGCAGTTAAACAACCAGGTCAAGCCACCCACAAAAAGCTTTTTTTGAACAAGTTATAAACTGACTTTTGGCATAGACTTTTTACAAACATGCATTTTATTTCTCTTGGATGTTTGCCTCAAATTTAAGTCGTGACAAAAAGGTTCACAAAGTTTGTTCTTAAACGTGATAACGTCCTATTTTGAAACAGAGTATGAAGAGTATGACAAACGGATGTGGTTCTGTGGACACTGTACAGTCGATGCACAGACAGTATAAAAGATGGATGCAGCTACCGTGATGTCATCCACTGGTTTCTGATGTACCATTTAGTCTCTTAAGTCTCGAGATTAGCACTTTCACCTTTGCAATCTTCTTTTCCCTTTTTAAATTTTAGATGACATGAAATTAGTCACTGAAGCAATAAACTTATTAAGAAGGACATTAAGTTAGAAAGACATTTTCTCATATACTTCTAAGGAATAGGGCTTTTAAGCAAGCCCTATTATAAATCCCAAGTTCAATCTATCAGAGTCAGTGGAATGAAGGAAACACAGTATTAGGTGTGGAGTCTAATCAAGATGAGGCGTCACTGTTGCAAGTATAGCTGACATGTGTTTCCAGTATTTTCTCCCCCCTTGTGGATGTAAATGGAGATGGAGAAAGCATCAGCATTGGATATGTAACAACAATCTTCACCAAGTGTGCCATTTTCTTCAAACAAGACTATTATTTAAAGGATTGCATCTCAGAATCCCATATGGTTAATCAAAAAAAGATGAGGCCACCAGAAAACTATAAGTGGGACCCGAATTGAAATCAAATTTAATGACATGTAATTATTAGGTCCAATAATATGAGTGTGAGCTGAGTATTTCACACCCTAATGAGTATGGGAAATAGTGAAATATCAATAAACTAGAAAGAGTCTCAATAATATTCACTTTTCCTGCAGTTTCTCTTCCAAAAAACAAAACAAAACAACAACAACAACAAACAAACAAAAAAACCCCAAAACAAAACATTTTGATATGAACCTATATGTCATGATTAGGAATAAACACCAATTCCCAAGTTGCTTTCCTCCAGCTTAAGCAGTCTACTGGACTATAGCAATGACTCAGCCCAGCAAAACTCAAACAGCCCTTCAATGACTTTAATGAACCTTACTTCCGTGACCTAGTTGGTCCGCTCCCCCACCGTGGTGGGAAAAAGAAAAAGAAAACAAAAAAAACTTCATTTACCACGATTCAGTGGTTTCGATGAGTTCTCACCTCTTGTTGCTCCCCGAGGACTCCATGAGAGCGGAATCCTTGCCATTGCCGTTTGAGCTGCCCACCGACTCGTTGCCGTGGGACTCATTGCCATGTGACTCGTTGCCATGGGATTCTGTCCCGCTCCCGCTCGAACCACTGCCACCCATCTCCACATCCTCGTGCAAAGGTGGGCGCGGTCTCTTCCTGTCATCATGCGGGGACCCCGGGTGCTCGTGGCTGCTATCGCTCCCCTCGGAGGCCAATCCTAACTCTGGTTCGAGTTCGACCCCATCTTGCCCGCCACAACCCTCCCTGTAGCTGGCCATGCGGTGAAGCTGGCTAATGGAGCTGCAGGGAGTGCCCTGCGCTTCCTCCACGTGCAAGCCTGCCCTTTCCCGGTTCCGTTCACGCCCGTCCAGGGTTGAGTACAGGTACTGCTTTGGATCACTATCCTCAGACATGGGACAAGTTAGTGATGGAAGATTAAGTTACCTTCCACATGGCAATGCCACAAAGTTGATGGCACTTTAGCATAAATGGGGTTGTTGTCTCAGGAGTGGAAATGCAGTCTGAAATAAACAAACAAGACAAAAAACAAAACAAAAACAGGTGAAATTACTCATACCAACACTTTACAGCACAGTACACTTCTAATGATAGAAGATCAATAGCAGAAGGAACACAACTCTAATATTAGAAGCAATCAATGTGGATTAAATCAACCCATCTATCAAAGTACAGTAGCCATGACTTTGATCTGATCAACCTGTGTGGCCTCACATCTCCACATTTTCAAAAGTCAATCATAAATAAAAAAAGGCACCACAGCACAGATAAAATGATCTTGCTGTTACACAAACACAGTCACACCAAAGGAGCTGCCATACACTTTCAAAAGGTTTGCACAGTAAATAGGCCAGTCGTTTGCCCTTTCCAGGTAGACATCAGTCCCAGACCAGCTTAATCTGGTTCAGTTTTTCAAATAAAAGGTGAGTCTCCAGAGATGAAACACAGGTCTGCTGACACAGTACAAACAAAAACCTCCGCTGCCTGCACATAATCAGGACCAACTTGGATGTGAGAAGCAGAAACAAAACAAAAGCATGAAAATTGGGTTTTATTGTTTAAATAGTCTCCTGTATGGATGGCTGCATCACAAATTACACGATGAAGCAGTAGGAGGAAAACCTGACAAGCAGTCTTTAAGAGAAACAGCCGTATCATTAATGTTAAAGATACAGCTCCCACACATACACATTAACTGTCCATATTAAAAATCAAAGATAGCCTTATGTAACACAGTACAGTGACTGTGGATGCACAGTCCTTTTAGCAATTACCTTTAAAAAAACAAAACAAAAAAAAACATATTATATTTCATAATTATTTAAGTGAATATATATGGCCTGTGTTCTCATTCAAGTCAGTGTTAGAACTGACCTGATCATTGTGTGGCCCCTAGACCACATTAGGCCCTTTAATTGTCCCTGAGCAGCCCTCATGAGTTTAATGGGAAATTAGGACTTCCCAATGCTTCCCATTTTAGCCACCAATAGCACTTTATACTATATAATACTGAACAGAACTAAGTTCAGCTTATTGGTGTGACCCTCCAAAACAGTGGCCCCTTGAGAAAACTAATTGTCCACTTCTGTGTTAGAAGTTCAGCCATGCTGTAAATAGAGACCTTTTTTCACTTGCTTCTGGAAAGCCGCAATTAAATAAGAGCCTTTAGAAGATCTTGGGGAGTAAAAGCTGGTCTCCAAAAGACAAATACAAGATCCAGTTTTATCAGTTTTTATCCTCCTACAATTACCTCAGCAGTGGTTGGAGCTATTCGTGTCTTTCAAAGCTGAACAGGAAATACCGGCAACAGGTACTGAGGCCAAATCCAAACTATTTTACTGTTTTGCTGCTCTCCAGTGTCAGGTTGCAGCTATTTATGTAAGCGCGCACATTCAGCAGCCTGTCTATTCTTCTTTCTCTTTACATAAGCACTTTTACATAACTTCTCAAAGTTTTAAGAGTAGGTTGTTCTTTTTTTTTTTTAAAAACTAGAATATATATATATATAAATAAAAACACAACCCAGCAGTCTTTCCAAACCACCCACTCCACTTAGAAAATGACCCACTCTTGTTTAAAGGAGGCAGCAGCCAGGCGCTGTGAAGAGATGTTTTATTGGCTGCTGGAAATGACCAATCGGCAGAGAGCAAGGAGTTACAACTGGTTAGAATAATGTCACCCAAACAAAAGAGAGACCACAGCTTGTAATCATGGCAACAAAATATTTATTCCTATTACTATTATTTACATTCTCTTTGAGGAAATAAGACCAGCATTTCCTAGAATTGTGTCCTCTAGTTACTTTCTATACATGTCAGCACATATCTCATAAAATCACACGGGGAAATTTTGTTTATAATATACGAGCTAAAGTTAGTTTTATTGCTCAGATTATTTCATATAGGGAGCCTGAAGAGCTAATAATAAATGCACAAAAAGAGAAAAAACATTAGGTTAACAGACAAAAAACTAAGTAATTGAAGTATGTTTATGCAAATCATTCCCCACATGTGCTTATGTGGGAGCAGTCCACTATGGATAAACTGAAGCTTTACTAAACTGTAAATCACACACAAACACGACCATATGTTAAGCACTGATCCCTGAAACTCGTGCAAACTGTCATAACACCGGCTTCCCTGTGGACATAACACAGAACAAACCATACATGAAACTGCTGAAGAAAATCTGACTACTATCCTGTATTTTAAAGTGTGTTCAACTTCAATGAAAGACCATGCAGTGCAGACGTTGGCTTACCAGTGACCCCCCCTTCCTCCATCAACATAACAAGAAACACCAGCATCCAAGCACAAAAGTACAACTCCAACCACCAGAGAGTCTTCCCAAATTCTCTGCAACACTGCCGAACACATCACTGAGCAGAATAATAACATAATGAAACTGAACTCCCTCTGCTTCCAGCTCAGCCCTCAACTAGAGGGCTTATACAGCCAGCACACTAGCACAGATCTCAGGCATTATACAACCCTGCTCCAGTCACATGGATTTGGCCATAGCGCAGCACAAAGCTATGGTAGCCTTGTTTCATAAAACCCACATGGTTTGTCTTGTAAGTAGCTCCTCCTGAAGTGCACTTTTTTACTGGCATGCGAAACTGAAATCACATGAAGACCAATAAAGGCATACTGTTACATTTTTGAGAAAAATAAACTCATCTGACAATCCACACAAAGTTAAAACATGGCTTAACAAATATTAGTGGAAGACAACATCAATATAGATGTAGAAAGATGCTGCACATACGGTGGCAAAACCTAGCATTTTTACTTAACCCCCTCCTGTTATGGCCCATCTCAATATGCAATAAAAATGGCATCAGACCGAGTGAGTTACATCACAGTGTAGGCCACCAACTTAAGATATTACTTATTAATGATGACTGCTGACATACAAGTTGTAAAAATTGTTAAAAGAAGACACCGGGGTGTGTGTGTGTGATTATTGTCACACACTTTTTTTCCTGTAGCTGCATGTTGCCATGGTATAATCACTGTTTTGGCCTTGTGGGAAACTGCTTTGTAACATAAAAGCCACACGTTTGGGGTGAAAAATAAAAGACAGCTCAAGTGACATTTTTAGGCTTCAAATAAATGCTTTTGAATAACATGCGCGGTTTCTACTTTTTTACTTTTTTTTTTTTTTTAATCTGGCAAAAGTAGTAGTTTTAGGTAGAAATAATCTTAATCTGATTATTCTTCTTCCCCTGTCTGTCAATCCAAACATTTAACAAACACTTTTAAAAATCTTATATAAAGAAATTAAACCACTTCCTCGGGCCATAATTGTGCCAACAATTCAAAGCCATTTTGTAAAAGTGTTTCGAGTGCGAGCAGCTAAAAAGTAAACCTGACGAAGAGCCTTTTTATACGTCTAATATTACACTTCCGTGCATATGAAATTTCTCACATAGATACTCTCGTATTAGATAACGTTTATATTAAAGGAAAAAACATTAAAAATGACCCCCCTTCCCCCATCTGACTCCCATTGACCTGCTATTTAAAATCCACACACACGTTGACCTGCAATCCAGTGCACGGTACACTGACACAGTTATGTAAAAGTAACCGAATCGTTAAAAAGCAGCCACGAATCCACGGCGAGATACCCGCAGAGGACATATTTCATAAAAGCTAACATTTATCTAGCTGTCTGACTGAACAGAAAAAATATAACCGGCATTTTTTGGTTTTAAAAGTACAAAAAGTAGAGCAACTCGGGGTTCACGCATGCGCAGACCGCATTTTTGTTATGCAACTTATTTTTTCGCTCGTCAATCTTTTTTGCTAAAATGAAAGGGCGCAAATGAAAGCTGACCAACCTGAGCAGTAGTTGGAAAAATCCTCTCTCCGGTGGTCTCCAACGAGATGTAAAATCAAAAGCGACACGTAAAAACTATCCAGTTATACCGTTCAGTATTCCTCAATGGGAGCAGAGCGTCAGACGGCTTGACACAGTAGTGAATGGATCCTCCCCGGTTCTCCCCCGCACAAGCCTATCAGCGAATCGCAGAGCCCGGCTCGCGACCTCAATTTAGACTCCTCCCTGTGCTTTTTCCGATTGGCTGGATGCAAGGGGTTTCCATGGAGAACGTGACGGAAATGCGATATCGGAAGCTTATTGGCCTAAAGTGCTGTCCGTCGTTTTATATAAACAAGGCTTTGACTGCACGTGGAATCTCATGTTGTGTGAGAGTGGGGCAGTTACGACTGCGTGAGTAGCAGAATCCACAACAACCTATCAAATGTTAAAATTACATAAATGAAAAAATACAAGGAGGAAACGAACAGGAACTGATGATGACAGAGAGAAAAAAGTGTCACAGAAAATGACACTCGCACTTGCCTTCCCGAAACTCATTTCGGGAAGGCAAGTGCGAGTTATTGCGTGATTGCTGTTGGAAGCCTTGAAATGTTTCACCTGTGTGACCTTTTCAACAGATGCGCAAGCATCGATAATGCAGTGAAAGTGTTTATCGAAGCAAAGGGACAGGTCTGTGGTGGGGAAGCTTGACACATTCTTACTTGCGTCACATCTATTTCTACCCTTCAGTTGTGGCGAGTTTTTTTTCCATTCAGAGACCACAGATAAATCATGCCCACATACATTTGTTAGTTAACGTACAGATGTTTATCATATGCCATGCAAACAAACCAAAGCAAAGTACATTTTATAAACGGCCTTTACGTCTTGATTGCGTCATTATGCTTTGAAATAAAAGGTTTGCAGTCTTTTGTTACATTTTTTTAATGGGCTGCTATGTGCCAAGCTTATTCATCACTGTTTTTCTGGGACTGGACAGCACCTGCTGGATATTTTTTCCCACAAGCTGGCATGATAGCCACAACACAATATTTTCTCTTTTCTAGCCAAGATCCTCCACAGAGCAGTTTACCTGCGTAAGCAGGATTCTAAGCTTTGTAACTGCTTGTCAAGTGGCAGCCACCCACCCTGGCTCAGGTAGCAACACACCATGAAAAAGCCTGCACTCCTTAGAACATGTGAGAACGAACACCCTCCTTCTCAGCCTACACTTTATAAAGCCACTTTTATGATATCACCCAGAGCCCAGCAACAGGCTCTCCAGCTGGCATGTTTGCTTTGTGTTTTTCTCAGGACATCTTTGGTTATAAGTGTAGGTGGATCTGACTCTGTATAATTAGACTGATTCATGAATCACCCCTCCTTTAACTCCTCCCTAAACTACGCGCATTTGCTGGCAGTGGGAGCAGGCTTGGAGATCCTGGAGGTGGGTGGAAGTCCCTAAACAAGACTGAATCATGCTGTGTATAGCTTCATCTGCTTTGACTGTTGTTCATGATTATCTAACCAGAAATCCTCTTCATTAATTGCCCCACATGTGAAACTACACAGTTCATATTAGCCATTTGTCTGCTTTAAATGTTTTTAAGATGTATATATTTGGATTCTTAAAGATATGGCTAATGAATAAGAAAATAAAGTGAGGCGTGAAAAGTGTAGAACATAACTTTTTTGCCTTGAAATATCTGTTTGGATGCAAACATAATTTATATACAGTGTTATCAGGGTGTAAAGGATGACACAGCAACCTCTGGATGCTGGAAAATGAAACCACTGCAAAATTTCTAAAAACTGCAGTACCCCTAAACGCCACACGGGCTGGCTCCAAAAGCAAATCACTAGTCATATAATTTCACGTGAAAATGTCCAGTTTTACAGAATTTAAAAGCATTCAGCATTAGTTTACAGCTATGCCATTGTACCTGACACAAGCTATGAAGTAACAGAGGCCTGAATTTTGGACCCTTTTCGAAAGAAGACAGGAAAGGCAGGAAAAAACGGCATGAATCAGTGGGTGAAACTTTCTATGGCTTTTACTTTGAAAAGTTTATGGTATTCCTACAAAATGATGGCTTGGACTAGAGTCCCTCTTACTGGGTTTAGGGGGCTAAGCTGATGCATACATCATAAGCAATTGTTTTGGAAGGTGTGACTCAAAGGCACAGTGGGGTCAGAACCAGTAACTTTTCCCCCTTATACTATTTTAATGCCAAATGAAGGAATAATTCTGTATATCTTTATATATACAGTTACTTCTAAAACCTAGGGAGGATGAAGTCCTTTCAAAATTTCTAGTTCTTATTGTATTGCAACTCTAGCCCATAAGTCTCTTCAGAAGTGTTGCCATTTGTACTGATAGGTGCTACATCTGATCAGTTCTGGACTTAAGTAGTTCAGTGTCCTGAACATGACCTGTGTCCGTGTGCTTTTTGGAGCATTTCTAATGGAAGTATATGATAGACTGTGTGGTGCAACCTATCTAAAAGGTTTGTGCTTTAAATTTCAGTAAGAAAATCTACTATTTTATTAGTCTGATACTTGGCACCAATTAGTCTGTGTGTTGAACTTATATAGTTTATTAATGCAGCTTGCTAACATGGCTAGCCAGCCTTAGCTGATAACATAGCAAGCCACCATCCCATATAAATATGGTCACATTTGTCTCCAAAAAAACCTACCATGGTGGCAGGACAAAATGCTAATGTTGAGCCTTCTAAATGCCCACAAACAGTCACATCGAAGTAGCTACATCTATCTGTAATATACAGTCTGTGGTGTAGTGTGAAGTCATCAGTGATGTAATACAAATTATATTAATATGAAGCTGCTATTAGAGATTCGTTCCTAACTTTTACACATTTTAATAGTTGAAAAAATATATATATATATACATACATACACATACACACACACATACATATATATATACACACACACACACACACACACA